>NC_066260.1:419434-719434 GCF_000011425.1 Aspergillus nidulans FGSC A4 | reverse complement strand
AGATGCCTGTTTTGACTACCTATAGATTGGGGGGAGGGGCCGGACCCTTTATCCAGGTAGATGTGTGGACTATCATACTATCAAGCACTCTGGCAGGCCCAGTTCAGGCATATATCCTTGAAGAAGGATAATTCTTGTATAATATAGCTGAATTCTTTAGCCCTGGCAGCTATACTTAAGAGCTAGTCTATTATTTTTAACAGGCTGTCTCTTATATATCTCTATCTATCTTTCCAGTACTTTCTAGTATATAGGCAGAAGAAGAAGTATACTGGGGTCTTGGTCCTACCACAAGAGCAGCTTTCCAGGTAGTCTAAGTAGTTAAAGCACTGGTAGTATACCATAAAGTCTCTGTAGCCTGTACAGGCAGTAACAAGTCAGCCAAGTACCTAACAGGGAAGCTTGTACTCACGGGTGTGGCTTTCCTTTGTATAGGGTCTAATATCCAGGGTCTTGTAGGCTTGTAGTGCCTTACTAGCATATACTGTATATATCTCTATACAAAGCTACTATTTTATCTCCTGTTGTAGGTATGCAGGAGATAGGGGGATATTAGGGCTATATATAGAGGACCCAAGCTTTGCAAGCTTGTCTACCAGCTTGTTCCTAGTAATCCCAGAATAGCCTGGGATCCAGCAGACTTGAAGGGGCTTCTATAGCCTAGTTAGGATTAAGAGAGCTTCCAACTACTAGGTAGTAAGCTGGCTAAAGGACTCTGATAGTCTATGCCTATACAGAGTAGGCCTATAGCTTGCTAGCAGGGAGGCTGCTGCTAGGTTATCTAGGAGGATAACTAGCTATATAAAATAACCTATATATAGTTGTCCCAGGGCTGCGTGTAGGCCTTCTACAGTACCTATAATTTCTATATTATAGACCTCTGTCCTGGGGCCTGCAGGGCCATATCCCTTAGTTACCAGAATAAGGCCAAAGTAGACTATATAGCTAAATCCTGCCCCTTGGCTAGTTTGTAAGCTATCTAAGTATACTAATATCTATAATAGGGCAGGGCTATAGTCTTTATTATCTGTTAGGAGTATGTATAATAGAGGGTGAGGCAGCTCTATTATAGCATGCTCTGGTAGGGGGCTGAGGAGGAGCTATAGGATCCTTTTAAGCCTAGTTTTAGGCCTGCCTATAGTAGTCTCTGTAGCTATTTAGGCAATTAGGTATTTAGTATTAAGGCTTATATATCTTACTACTACCCTCCAGAAGATGCTGTTAAGTAGAGCTTCTAGGTCTAGTAGGTCTACTTTACAGAGAAGTACTGTAGTAGGGGTAGTCTTATAGGCTAGGATAATAGCTAGGACTGCTGTGCAGAAGAGAGAAAGCAGGGAGTTAACTACCCTTTTTTATCTTTTGCCTGTATAGAAGACTTCTGTACTGTACAGAGTTGTTGGGAGAATATACTATATAACTACTACCTGCATGGAGGCTACTAGATAGCTATACTAGGTATTACTAAGTCTCTTTAGGTGCTGGGCGAGTTGTTTCCTGCAGCTGAGGACTAAATTAATATAGGCTTTAAAAATAAGCTTTGTATCCAGAAGAACTCCTAACCAATATATATATAGAAATAGTATAATCTCTCCTATACTAGGTAGAGTAACTATAGGAAGATACTGCTACTACTTTCTAGAGAAGTATTATATCTCTATTTTCTCTATTAAGAAAGGGAGGCCTGTCTCTGTCCCTAGGGCAGTAATTTATTTATAAGCCCTTACTAGTTATTATAAGCTCTCTTCCAGAGTATTCCTAGTTAATAATATACCTATATTATCTGTATAGCAGAAGGAGCCCTCTAAAATAGAGACTATTCTTGCTGTATATAGCAGAAAGAGTATTAGGAATAGGGGGGATCCCTGGAGGAGTCCTCCTTTAATTAGTACTATAATAGTGCCTTCTTTAATATAAACAGATACAGAGCAGCCAGTAAGCTAGTCTTTAAGTAGCTGGAGTAAGCCTTTATACTATCCTTACAGGTATAAGTAAGAAAGGAGCTGTTAGTATATTACAGTATTAAATACCCCTTTTATATCTAGTAGGAGTAGTAAAGTATCTTTTCCCTGTTAGAAGGCCTCTTCTACCCTGTGAACAAGAACCTAGACTAGGTCAATAGCAGAGTATCCTGGCAGGGCCCTGAAGTAGTAGGGGGCTAGTACATCTGCCTGAATTGCTCTTACAGCTATCTACTATGCTAGGAGGCACTCTAGGCCTTTGCCTAGGGTAGAGAGGAGGCTAATTAGCTGCCAGGCATTAAGTTGGGTATAGTCCCTCTTCCCTAGTTTTAGTAATATTATTATCTTTGCTGACTTCAGGCTTAGTAGAAAGCAGCCTTCCTCTATATACCTGTAGTATAGTTGTGTGATTATATCTCCTAGGACAGGCCAGAGCTCCCTCCAAGCAGTAGTAGCAAGCCTGTCCTCCCCAGGGGTAGAGGGGGGTAGTGTAAGACGTGGTCTAACGTCGGGGTTCTCTAGCTACAACGAAGCGATGACTATCAATGATAATTATCCAATGGAGGGAGCTCAATTGGTACTGAAGAATATTGAAAGGATTGCTTGGAGATCTCTCTGTACATGGCATCAGGAGGCCCTTCATATAACCTCCAGTGTGGTTAGTTCGGCATCTCCAAGCAATACCATTACAGTGACGCATTGGTGATTGCGTATACCACCGCATCCCACTGCAACAATATATGGGTTGATCCCAGTACGGCTCGTCCCTTGAATTCCTACTGGCGGACCGGTACGGCTCTGGCGATCCCTCATATTCCTACTGGCGGACCGGTACGGCTCTGGCGATCCCTCATATTCCTACTGGCGGATAGGCACCGGTAAGGCGCCCGTCCGCGTTACGTGGGAATTGAGGGATAGGGGTCACGCGACGACCTGGCCCTGTGACAGGTAGGGCACAGAGGGCAGCCTAGCAGTGCTCTTTTGTTGGCAGGTACAGGGGGCCCAGGGGCTTATTAGGGGGTCCCTCTTCTATCTGATTTGGAAGCAGGGCCCCCTTCTCTAGGAGGTGACTAAGAAAGGCATTTGCTTTGCCCTGTAGGGTAGTAACCTGAGCCCCTTGTATATTTAGGGGAGGGGCAGCAAGCTAGTCTGGATGCCTAATCTACTTAGCAAGTTTAAATATATCTGTAGGTGCTGTAGCTTGTTCAATCTACTACTTCCAGTATTCAGCCTTTGCCTGTATAATAGCCTTCCAGAGCTGTTTATAATCAGGATTTTATTACTATCTTATTTGGTATAGTATAACTATTAGTTCTGGAGTCTACTATAGGGTCCTGGGGAGTCTATGAGTATTATATCTTGATATACCTTGTATTGCAAGTTAGGATATCTGGACCAGTTGCTCAGCTAGTAGGTTAATTAGTAGGGTTAGGTCAGGCGGGCTTGCCAGTACTCTGGCTTTCTCCCAGTTAGTAGAGCTAAGCTTGTATATAGGCAGGGGCTCTTTCTATTCCAGTATTATTCTAATTATTGCATGGTCACTTGGAGTCTTTAGATAGTCTTCTACTAGGGCCCTTAGTAGTAGGTTAGAGAAGACAAGGTCTAGGATGTTTGGTCTATAGGTGGGGGTGCCTGGCTCAAGGCAAAGTTCTAGCTTGTAGGTATCAAGCCAGTCTAATAGTCCTGTTGTACCAGGTATGACAGTATAAGACTTAGTATCTGGCTGCTAGAATAGGTACTAGATATTAAAGTCTCCTACTAGGATAGTATTCTCTGGCAGAGTATATCCTAGAAGTATAGAAAGTATAGAGGGTATTAAGCCAGCACCAGCAGGGGCAACTAGATTATTAGGAGGCTAATAGATATTGATAATAGTAAGGCCTGCTATATAGATTATAGTAATATCTAGAGAAATAGGTTCTAGGAAGGAATAGGCTAGGAGATCCTATTATATATATATATTAGAGTTCTGGGCCTAGCAGTCTATCAGGTCGGGGGGCTGAACAGCTGATATCATGGGTAGGTCTTGGTTAGGTATTTTGCTGTATTTGTCCAAGGTTCTTGGACAAGAGATAATATCTGCTTCAAAGAAGAGTAGCAGGTCATGTACAGCACCCCCCCTTCCTATATTAGCTTATAGTATTTTTATAGTTCAGGGGAGGGCAGGTTTTGGTTTAAAAGCTCCTGGGTGAGCTGTCTTGTAGGCTAGCTTGTAGTTTAGGTACTGTTTATTTATTATTTAGAACTTTTAGCTTTGTTTTGCTCCTATTGGAAGATAAGCTGGCTAGCCTTGCAGATAGCAACTAGAGCATCCTTTGAGAGGCAGGTAATAATGTTCTTCTAGACATGGGGTCTGGCTGGGTATTTTAGAAAGTCTGCTGTATGTAGGCTGCAGTAGTTAATATACTGTATATAGTAGTTATAATCCTGTTTTAAGGATCTGCAGGAGATATATTAGTTACTAGAGCAGCAGGCCCTTGTATTATAGAAGTAGAAGCATCACATGTATTGCAAAGGCCTTTGCTTAGGGTGGGTGGGTCTTGATAGGCCGGACAAGCCAAAGAGTTGCAGGGGGTGTTATAGCTTTTTTGGAAAGGCTATGACTGCTGTAATAGAGTCCCTCTCTACTAGGTATTTTAAGAGCTTGGTCATGAGTAGCTTAATACTAGTAATATACTCTGCTTCTATGCTAATATCTATAATTATTATATCTATCTATCTATCCAGGGACCAGAGTTGTTTTGGGATCTGGGAGATAATAACTGTAACGGGCGTAGGCAGTATTATTTTCAACTGGCTGTCCTGTATAAACGAGTATCACAAGCTTAGAGAAAGAAAAAGAAACAAGAGATAAAAGCGCAGATATCTCCCTCCTCCCTTTATCAACCTTTTCTGATCATACGTCAGGACTTCTGAGTTCCCGGACCTGTATACCGCCGGACCTACATGCCGACGGATCTCTTTTCCTAAGCTACGAGGCTGCAATTCCGAGGCTGTATACTGATGTTGCAGAAACCTTATCTAGAACTAGGTTGAGGGCATGGCCGACAACCAAGCTCCAGGCCATAGCCTGTGACAATAACCTGATAGTACTCTGTTAGAATTTCAAAGTATCTATCCCTAGCTAGGCTTGCTGCCTTCTCTAATAGTAGGAAAGCCTTTCCCTATTCTGTTATAGTAATTACATACCCAGTTAATATTACTTGCACCTGTATAATCATGTCCAGAACCTTCCTAGCAAGGGTGACCTAGATGCCATGTGGTCTAATAGCCTGGAGGCTGGAGGAGGCTGGGAGGCAGAGGAAGATATAGTAGTCAGTCTTATTTAACTGCTTTAGCTTTTGTTGTATAGTTTGTTTGGCTTGCATATACTGTTTAGGGGTAATAGTTTGCTAGTTCCCCTGGCCAGCTCTTGGAGCTGTTAGATATGCCCAGGTTGTATACTGCAAGGTTTGCCTGCCTGGGGGTCCTTTAGATGCTTCAGGAGTAGGAGGTTAATTTAGCTGTTCTATCTGCCTGGGTGGTTGTAGGGGTGTAACTGCAGGCATCTGAGGAATCTGCTACAGGGAGTCTTGCTTTGTAAGGGTAACAAATCTGGCTGCAAGTCCCTGTGCCAGGTCTCTTGGACAGCCTTGTAGGGAGGAGACAGTTAGGTCTAGTACTTTAGCTAGAGAGGTCATTGCTAGTTTCCAGTCATTGAGGAGGATTAGCTGGTTATCTACTACCATGCTGACCTGATCACAGATTAATAGGGCTTGTGGTATATAAGGTATAGCAGCAGGAGCTGTATTAGGAGTCTTCTGCAGCAAAAATAAGGCCCTTCTCTTCAGGGAGTTCCGGGGTAGGGGAGTCAGGGTGGTAGGTCCTGAGGGGGGGTCAGAGTTTTCACCCAGGCGCGGAGTCGCCGGGCGGGCTCCGCCTTGGGGGGAGATATCCACCTCCATGGGGAGGAGGGGATGAGCAATGAGCCAAGTGTGAGAGATCAGTTATTAGAGCAGTAGGGGGTGCTGTTTTCCCCTCGTCGTGAGTGCCAGGCGATGCCATAGGACAGTATGTATGCCAGGTTACAGCTCAAACGACCGCGCTAAAACCTCAGGCGACCTTGGTGTGGACCGCTAGCTCACGTGACTTCGCTAAATCGTTGAGGTCAGACGACCTCGCTCAAAAAAATAAATATTTCACTCTGTAATCACTTTACACCAATCCAGCCTCGATACAACCTATGATTCTCCCAATTAGTTTTGAACTAGTTTACAATGGATACCGAGTACAATTACCTCAACGACCAAACCGTCATTAATGACTTAATAAATTTATCAATCTCATCTGAGAGTGATTCTTTGAATGAGAATGAAGCTGAAATATATCATGAAAATGATGATAGAATTTTACATGAGCGAAACCAGGCCGAGGTAGAGGTTAAGGAGGTAGGAATATATATTTTGGGTATACCAGTTTCTAACTAGTTCTAGGATCCTATGCCAGTTCCTTTAACAACAGGAGCACCTTCGCCAGTCTCAGCACAAAAAATTGAATATACTAATCATTTGCCTGAATATCCACAAACTCATCCACAAGGATATGCATATGTGATTAATTTTCATCAAAGCCAGCCTGAAAAGATTCGCAGTGCACTCACATCAGTAAGTAATGTAAACTAGTTCCCGCTCGGTCGGAACTAGTTCTATTAAACCTAATCGTCATTATCAGATGGACTAGTTACTAACTAGTTTAGATTCAATATTCCCATAAAATTGCTGGAACTCCACGTACAATCTTTTCTACATTTTTGCAGTGCTGTGTCAAGAAATATCATTATACATGTACAGGCATTAAAGCCTGTGAATATTTACATCCAGATTTACTGGATATGAATCACCAAGAGGTTACTGATGCGATGTTCAATACTATTTTCCAAAAAAGAAGGGACATTATATCACAGCGAGAGCGGCCAGAGACTCGTACAACCTATAGGTAACTATATCTAGTCCCTAACTAGTCCCTAACTAATTACTAGCAGCCTCTACCGTTCAGTCTGCAAGTCCTTCCAAAATAGCGTTGCATGCCTAGCATCGCAAACTAGTTGCAAACCAGTTCTTCGCAAACACTCTGAGCCTGTAAGTGTCCTTGCTTCTAACCTATGGAAACTAGTTCTGAACTAGTTCAGGATATCTCCGGAGCAAGCCATTACTATATTGCTTGTATCAATGCCTCATCAGATATATTTCAGCAGCATTTTACCTATAGCCTTTCTCACAGGGCTTCTAACCTTGACATTTCATTATTGGAAGATCTATTTTCAAGGCCGCTAGAGGTAGCTAATGAAGCCTGTGAAATGATTGATCAACAAACAACTCGGAGAGCAAACTGTGGTAAGGACCTGTCTATTCTATCTTTGAATAACTAGTTACTAACTAGTCCTTGTAAGGTGTTGACCATCCGCAAGGGCCGGGAAAGATCAACAAATTCAGATGCAGTACAACATTTACTTTCTTTATACCATTAAATATTGCAGAATGCCCTTATACAGTCTTTGTATCACGTGGTATTCATTCACATCCTCCTCCTCCTCCAAATAAGCCTCCGCAGCTTATACTAGATGAGATTTTGGACCTTATTCGAAAGATGCAGAGTCCTGACTTGACCCCTAGTAAGTGCAGCTAGTTCACAACTAGTTGAGCATGTGCTAAACTAGTTTAGGTTTATTTCTACGGAGTCCGGCACTGAAACAGTTTTGCCAAAAATATAATGGCCAGACTCTTTCACAAATCCATAATAGCTTTGTAAATCAAGACCGATTTGCAGCTATTATAGCAAAGGAAAAGGCTTTACTATATCCTAAAGGCCGTGGCCTTGCAGGTGTACGCTGCGAGTTGGATCGGCATCCAGAATATCGAGTATGTAAACTAGTTCATGACTAGTTCTCTGCTAATCATACTTAGGAATATGTTCGCAGAATCTATACAGACCATGATATTGTCATGATTATTTGTGGATTTAATAAGCAAATCCAGCTCCTTGGATCCCTTGATTCATTTGAAGTTGATATGTCTTATAAACGAGTTAAAGGGGACTTTAATGAGGTTATTTTTGCAACCTTTTTACCTCAGCATGGGAAGAGTAAGTACCTGAACTAGTTATAGACTAGTTCTACATAGCTAACAACTACAGTTATAACTTTACTTCGGGTTTTCATGGATCATGAGTCAGCATTTAGCTATAAACTCCTCTTTACACGGGTCTTCCAGTTAATTGCTGATATCCAAGGATGTACAACACAATTCTTTTATCTACATAATAGGGGACTTAAGGCTATTATTACAGATATGTGTGCAAAGCAGATGTCAGGTAAGAGCAGCCCCTAGTTATTATATAGACTAGTTATTAACTAGTATACAGGACTTGGCCATTACCTGCAAGAGCTTGATCCTCTTCAGCGTCCCTGGACATGGCAGCTTATGAATATTCTGATTTTATGCCGGGTTCATTTTCTAAGAACTATTTCTAAACTAGTTCAACAGACTGGAGATCTATCTGATTATCATTCTTCAGCTAGATGTCGGATGGAAAGCCTTCTTACTTGCTCAACCCGAGAGGAATACTTTCACCTGATTGAATTATTAGAAGGTAAGGATCTTACCCAACTAGTTGGGAACTAGTTCTAACTGTTATACAGCTCACGAAACCCCTAAAATTGCAGAGTGGGCAAGGCATAAACGGCATTCAGTTATTGCTGCAGGTTTAAATAAAGCCTGTAGCCTGATAAAGCCAGAATATTTTGAGAAAATTAGGAATATTACGAATGCAGTGGAGCAAAGCCATTATAAGTCATATTATATGGGAACTTATGACTCGTTATTAGGAGCGACCTTGAGGTAAGAACTAGTTGTCAACTAGTTATGATTGCAACTGATATCTCTAGCTCCCGAATCCTTGACCAGCGTGATATTGACCAATATCTTGCTCGAAATCAATATGGAACTAGTCATTTATCACGGATCACAAGTATGGATACCCGGTTTTATAATAGTATCAGGCGTGAAGGCAAGTTATTTTTCACCTATTTAAACTAGTTACTAACTAGTTACCCCAGGCACACGGAAACGAAAACGCCTGGCTCAGGATAATGAGCTAGTTCTATCTTCAGTTGAAGATAATAGTATTCTTTTTAGGGCGAGTTCTTCAGGATTCATTCCTCCACGCCGATCTAGTTCCCGTGGTCGAGGTTCAAGATCTAGATCACGGGGAAGCAGGTTCGTACTATAAACTAGTCCGAAACTAGTTCATGATGATTCTAACTTCTAAAAAGTTCTCGTTATAATACACCAGCACATCAGTCACCATCCAGGTCTTCTTCAGAGTATGCTATTCTTACTTGTTGAAACTAGTTCTGGATTAGTTCCGCTGACCCCAGGTTCTACATTTTAGAACACCTATCCTCCAGCGATCAGCTACAGCGAATTTACAGGTTCAAAACCTTGAGCTGCAAAGACAACAACTTGAACTAGAAGCTCAACAAGTTCGAATACGAAAGGAGAAGGCAGAGGCTGAAAAATTAGAGCTTGAAAATATGCTTCGTCGACGAGAGTTGGGTCTGGACTGATTAAGAAATCGTGGAACTAGTTATCAACTAGTTAAAAGACCTCGTTACTCTCGGCCTCCTCTTCATCCTCGTAAGGCTCAAAGAGCTCAAAGTGGTCACAAACATCCAGATTAGCCTCCCTACAGCAGTCTAAACTAGTTAGTAACCAGTTAATGTATTTTACTTTAGATTGCTGCATACCTTTTGCCTTATCTGCTTCCTTGCATGCATCACAAGGGACTGAATAACCCTGCTCACGAACGTATTTTTTGACTGCTGACTGGTTTATCTATAACTAGTTAGCAACTGGTTTTAAAGCGTTGTAGAATAATCATACCTTTCCGTCGCGACGGCGGGGGATCTCAGGCTTCCCTACCCCATCCTCTTGTCTTGCATCATAGGCTTCGAGCACGGCTTTGTAAAATACTGAACTAGTTAGGAACTAGTTCTGGCAACAACAATCTTGCTGTAATCACCAATCGCATCATCCTCCTCTTTTGCAGTAGGACGGCCACCTCCTTCTTTCTCTAAGAGATCGAATTTATCCACGTGCGCTTTTCTGATGTGCTTCTTGAGGTTGTTTGTGTTCAGAAACCGAGTCTGGAACTAGTTAGTAACTAGTTGTAGGCGAACAGCAACAGCAGCAGTACGGAATTGGTGCATGCAGGGGCGCGGCAGTAAATCTCTCCGACATGTGGAATCAGGTAGCCGTGATTCTAAGAAGAATTAGTTAGCAACTAGTTTAATCATATCACTCATGGTGGTTTCTTAAACTGGTTCGCAAGCTCACATCTGCCTTGAAGTCAGGAAGGTCTAATTCAGCTTTCGAAATCTTAGTATATCGAATGTAATTAGGGTCTTTCTTGACTTTGGCCATTATGGGGGCACGGGGATTAGAATATGGTGTTAGCATGTGGTATTCAAGTTACGTGCGTTGTATTGACCTCAAACGACCGCGGTCGCTTTAAGCGAGGTCAGGTGAGCGCACGGACCCTCAAGGTCGCCTGAGGTTTTAGCGCGGTCGCCTGAGCTGTAGTCACTATGTATGCCCCGACAAGACTCAAGCGTCACATGACAAGGTCACATGATGTACTAGCTTTAGATAGCTTCGGATCACACATCCTAATCGGATCATCAGAGAACCCGCCGAAAAACCACGACGAGGGGAGAACAGGGCCCCCTACTGCTCTAATAACTGATCTCTTACACTTTGCTCATCGATCATTCCCTCCACCCCATGGAGGTGGATGACTCCCCCCCAGGCGGAGCCCGTCCGGGGACTCCGCTCCTGGGTGAAAACTCTGAACCCCCCTCAGGACCTACCACCCCGACCCCCCTACCCCGGAACTCCCTGAAGAGAAGGGCCTTATTCTCCCTACAGAAGACTCCCACTGCAGCTCCGGTCCCTGTATCCTATTTGCTGCAAGCCCCATCAATCTGCAAGCAGGTCAGCATGGTAGCAGACAACCAGCTAGTCCTTCTTAATGATTAGAAACTAGCAATAACCTCTCTTGCTAAAGCTCTAGATCTAACTGTCTCCTCTCTACAGGGCCGCCCAAGAGACCTGGCCCAGGGGCTTGCAGCCAGATTTGTTTCCCTAGCAAAACAGGACTCCCCTCAGCTGATTCCTCTGATAACAGCAGCTGCACCCCCACAGCCATCCAGGCAGATAGAACAGCCAAACCAACCTCCTACTCCTGAAGCTTGCAAAGGCCCCCTGAAGAGGCAAACCTCGCAGCCTACAACCTGGGCATCCCTGACAGCCCCAAGAGCTAGTCAGGGGAACTGGCAAACTATTGCCCCAGAACACTGTATGCAAGCCAAGCAACCAGCACAACAAAAGCTGAAGCAGCCAAACAAGACTGACCACTGCATCTTCCTCTGCCTCCCGGCCTCCTCTAGCCTCTGGGCTATTAGACCACATGGCATCCAGGTCACCCTTGCAGGGAAAGTTCCAGACAGGATTGCACAGGTGCAAGTAATATCAACAGGATATGTAATTACTACAACTGAACAAGGCAAGGTCTTCTTACTATCAGAGAAGGCTGCAAGCCTAGCTGGGGATGGATACTTTGAAATACTAACAGAGTATCACCAGGTTATTGTCCCCTGGATCCCAAAACAACTCTGGTCCCTGGATAGATAGATAGATACTACAATTACAGATATCAGCAATGAAGCAGAGCGCATTACTGGTATTAAACTACTCATGGCCAAACTCTCAAAGTACCTAGTAGAGAGGGACTCTATCACAGCAGTCATAGCCTTTCCAAAAAGGCTACAACACCCCTTGCAACTCTTTGGCCTGTCCGGCCTATCAAGGCCCACCCGCCCCAAGCAAAGGCCTTTGCAATACACCTGATGCCACTGCTTCCATGATATACAAGCCTGCCACTCCAGCAAATGCTGTATCTCCTGCAGATCCTTAAAACAGGAATATAACTACTATGTGCAGTATATCAACTACTGCAGCCTATATGCAGCAGACTTCTAAAAATGCCTAGCCAGACCCCATATCCAGAGGAATACTGTCACCCGCCTCTTAAAAGATGCTCTAGCTGCTATCTGCAAGGCAGGCCAGCTTGCCTTCCAACAGGAGCAGAAGAAAGCAGAAGAAAGCTCTAAATAATAAACAGATAATACCCATACTACAAACCAGCCTACAAGACAGCTCACCCAGGAGCTCTTAAACCAAACCCTGACCTCCCCTGAACTATAAAAATACTATAAGCTAATATAGGAAGGGGGGGTGCTGTACATGACCTGCTACTCTCCTTTAAAGCAGATATTATTCTTGTCCAAGAACCTTGGACAAATACAGCAAAGCACCTAACCAAGACCTACCCACAATATCAGCTGTTCAGTCCCCCGACCTGATGGACTGCCAGACCCAGGACTCTAATATATATATAAAGGGATCTCCCAGCCTATTCCCTCCTGGAACTAATCTTACCAGATATCACCACAATCTACACAGCAGGCCTTACTATTATCAATATCTACTACCCCCCTAATAACCTAGTTGCCCCTGCTGGTGCTGGCTCAATACCCTCTATACTTTCTATACTTCTAGAATATACACCCCCAGAGAATACTATCCTAGCAGGAGACTTCAATACCCGGCACCTATTCTGGCAGCCAGATACTGAGTCTTATGCTGTCATACCTGGCGCAACAGGATTATTAGACTGGCTTAATGCCTATAAGCTGGAACTTTGCCTCAAGCCAGGCACCCCCACCCATGGACCAAACACCCTAGACCTTGTCTTCTCTAACCTACCACTAAGGGCCCTAGTAGAAGACCATCTAAAGACTCCAAGTAACCATGCAACAATTGGAATAATACTAGAATAAGAAGAGCCCCCGCCTATATACAAGCTTAGATCTACCAACTAGGAGAAAGCCAGAGCCCTGGCAAGCCCGCCTGACCTAACCCTACTAATTAACCTACTAGCCAAACAACTGGTCCAGACATCCCAGCTTGTAATATAAGGCATATCAAGATATAATACTTACAGACTCCCTAGGACCCCATGGTGGACTCCAGAACTAACAGACATACTACACCAAACAAGACAGCAACAAAACCCTGACTATAAACAGCTCTGGAAGGCTATTATATAGGCAAAGGCTGAATACTGGAAGCAGTAAATTGAACAAGCCACAGCACCTATAGATATATTCAAACTTGCTAAATAGATACAACATCCAGACTAGCTTGCTGCTCCTCCCCTGAATATACAAGGGGCACAGGTTACTACCCTACAGGGCAAGGCAGACGCCTTCCTTAATCACCTCTTAGAGAAGGGGGCCCTGCTTCCAAATCAGACAGAAGAGGGACCCCCAAACAAGCCCCTGGGCTCACTACACCTGCCAACAAAAGAGCACTGCTGGGCTGCTCTCTGTGCCCCACCCCTGTCTGCCCCTAGGGAGGACAGACTTGCCACCACTGCTTGGAGGGAGCTCTGGCCCATACTAGGGGATACAATCACACAACTGTACTCACAGGTATATGGAGGAAGGCTGCTTTCCACTGAGCCTGAAGTCAGCAAAGGTAATAATATTACCAAAACTAGGAAAGAGGGGCTATACCCAACTCAATACCTGGCAGCCAATTAGCCTCCTCTCTACCCTAGGTAAAGGCCTAGAGCGCCTCCTAGTATAGCAGATAGCTGTAAGAGCAATTCAGGCAGATGTGCTAGCCCCCTGCCACTTCAGGGCCCTGCCAGGATACTCTGCTATTAACCTGGTCCAGGTTCTTGTTTACAGGGTAGAAGAGGCCTTTTAACAGGGAAAAGATACTTCACTACTCCTACTAGATATGAAAGGGGTATTTGATATTATAATATACCAACAGCTCCTTTCTTACTTACGCCTGCAAGAATAGTATAAAGGCTTACTCTAGCTACTTAAGGACTGGCTTACTGGCTGCTCTGTATCTATTTATATCAAAGAAGGCACTGCCATAGTACTAATTAAAGGCAGACTCCCCCAGGGATCCCCCCTATTCCTAATACTCTTCCTACTATATGCAGCAAGAATAGTCTCTACCTTAGAGGGCTCCTTCTGCTATGCAGATAATATAGGTATATTATTAACTAGGAATACCCAGGAAGAGAGCTTATAATAACTGGTAAAGGCCTATAAGCAAATTACTGCTCTAGGGACAGAGACAGGCCTCTCTTTCTTAATAGAGAAAATAGAAATATAATACTTCTCTAGAAAGCAGCAGCAGTATCTCCCCATAGTTACTCTACCTAGTATAGGGGAGATTATACCATCCCTATATATATAGTAGTTAGGAGTTCTTCTAGATACAAAGCTTACTTTTAAAGCCTATATTAATTTGGTCTTTAGCTGCAGGAAACAACTTGCCCAGCACCTAAAAAGACTTAATAATACCTAGCATAGCTGCCCAGTAGCCTCTATATAGGCAGTAGTTATATAGTATATTCTTCCAACAGCTCTGTACAGGGCAGAAGTCTTCTATACAGGCAAATAATAAAAAGGGGTAGTTAACTCCCTGCTTTCTCTCTTCTGCACAGCAGCCCTGGCTATTATCCCAGCCTACAAGACTACCCCTACTGCAGCACTCCTCCGCGAAGCAGACCTACTAGACCTAGAAGCTCTACTCAACAGCATCCTCCAGAGGGCAGCAGTAAGATATATAAGCCTTAATACTAAATACCTAATTACCTAAATAGCTACAGAGACTACTACAGGCAGGCCTAAAACCAGGCTTAAAAGGATCCTACAGCTCCTCCTCAGCCCCCTACCAGAGTATACTATAATAGAGCTGCCTCTCCTTCTATTATACATGCTCTTAACAGATAATAAAGGCTACAGCCCTGCTTCTTTATAGATTTTAGTATACTTAGATAGCTCACAGACCAGCCAGGGGGCAGGGTATAGCTATGCAATCTATTTTAGCCCTATCCTTGTATCTAAGGGATATAGTCCTACAGGCCCCAGGACAGAAGTCTATGATATAGAAATTATAGGTACTGTAGAAGGCCTATACACAGCCCTGGGACAACCATGTATTGGCTACTCTACCTAGCTAGTTATCCTCCTAGATAACCTAGCTGCAGCCTCCCTGCTAGCAAGCTATAGGCCAACCCCTCACAGACATGGTCTGTTAGAGACCTTTAGCTAACTAGCTGCCCAGTAGATGGAAAGCCCTTTAATCCTAACTATGCAATAGAAGCCCTTTCAGGTCTGCTGGATTCCAGGCCACTCTAGAATTACTGGGAATAAGCTGGCAGACAAGCTTGCTAAGCTAGGGTCTTCTATATATAGCCCTAATATCCCCCCCTCCCCAGCATACCTACAACAGGAGGCAAAATAGTAGCTCTGTATAGAGATATATACAGCATATGCTAATAAGGTGCCTGAAACCTACAAAGCCCTGAATATCAGACCCTATACAAAAGAAAGCTGCTCCCGCGAGCACAAGCTGCCCTGGTAGGTACTTAGCCAACTTATTACTGCCTGTACAGGCTACAGAGACTTTATAGCATACTACCAGTACTTCAACTACTCAGACTACCTGGAGAGCTGCTCTTGTGGTAGGACTAAGACCCCAGTGTACTTCTTCTTCTGCCTATATACCAGAAAATGCTGGAAAGATAGATAGAGATATATAAGGGACAGCCTGTCAAAAATAATAGACTGGCTCTTAAATACAGCTGCCGGGGCTGAAGAATTCAGCCATATTATACAAGAATCATCCTTCTTCAAGGATATATACCTGAACTGGGCCCGCTGGAGCACTTGATAGTGCGACAGTCCACATATCTACCTGGATAAAGGGTCCGGCCCCTCCCCCCAATCTATAGGTAGTCGAAACAGGCATCTGCCCTCGAAGACCTGGCCAGGGCAGCGCCAGGTGCTTCTTCTGCTTATTTCCAACATATATTGTCCATAGTTGCTGCTTCAAACCTGTATCTAGCTAGTTCCTAGCAGTTTTGTTTAGGTAGCACGTCCAGATGCCCCCTGGGAGGCCGCAGATCACGTGGGCCCCGTGATCCGCCGAGTGACGTTAAATAATAAAACGAAACAAAACGAAACTAATCGGATCATCATCGCTCTCTTTCAAGTGGATCCATTACAAATCTCGGACACTTTCCAACGGCTGTGGATCTCTCGGAGCTTGATGCACCGGCCTAGACTCCGTAGACCCCATTCCCAATCCCGTTAAATAGAAACGGCGCAGCCAAACGAGATTGGAATAAGTACTATCGGCGTCGAATATTATCTCCCAGCCCAAGCAGCTTCAGATAACACCGCCAAGATGCCGTCTAGCAAGCAATGGATCCTCGCTAACAAGCCCACCGACCTCCCGACTCTGTCGGGCCCTACTCCTACCTTCAAGCTCACCAGTGCCGATGTTCCTAAGCCCAGCTCGTCGCAAGCCCTCGTGAAGACTCTTATGCTTTCCAATGACCCTGCCCAGCGAACCTGGATCGTCCCCAATGCAGACCCAGAGCGCCTCTACTTACCTCCCGTCCAGGAGGGCTCACCCATGTCCGCCTTTGCACTGGCCGAGGTCGTCGAGTCCGGATCCCCCAATGAGCTTCCAGTCGGTAGCCTTGTCCTCTGTCCTACGAATTGGACTGAATATTCTGTCCACGAGATCAAGACGCTGCAAAAGATTCAGCCAATTGAGGGACTGGATTTGGGCCACTTCCTCGGTGCGCTGGGGATGACGGCTGTCACTGCATACTATGGGATCAAGGAGGTGGCTGGCACGACCAAGGATGATACAGTTGTTGTCTCAGGGGCCGCGGGTGCCACTGGAAGCATGGTTGTCCAGATCGCGAAGAAGATCATTGGCTGCAAGCGGGTGAGTCTCTTAACCCGGATAACACGTATACGCCGAACGGAAGCTGATTGATGCACGAGTAGGTCATCGGTATTGCCGGTACAGACGACAAGTGCCGCTGGGTTGAGACGCTGGGTGCGGACGTCTGCATCAACTACAAGAAGGACTCGTTTGAGCAGGATCTCATCAAGGAGACCGAGGGCTTCGTCGAGGTTTACTTCGGTGTGTACCCTGCTGAACTGACTGTGTTTGAACGTTGCTGATAGCGAATAGACAATGTTGGTGGCAACATCCTAGATCTGATGCTGACCCGTATGAAGCGCCACGGCCGCATTGCTGCTTGGTAGGCTTCCCCCCCGATATCCCGGTGTTGTGACTCCACTAACAATTTCATCAGCGGCACTATCTCCGACTACAACCGCCCCGACCCTATAGGCCTTAAGAATTTCTTTGTACTGTTCCCTAACCCAACTTCTTCTGGAATGCAAGTGCTGACGACAAGCAGGAAGTGATCTCAATGCGCCTGCATATCCGCGGCTTCATCGTGCTCGACTACTATCACAAATTCTCTGACGTTATTGCTGAGCTGACCCAGGCCTGGAAAGAAGGCAAGATCGTGGTTGACGAGTCGATGCAGACGGTTGTCGAGGCCAAGTTTGAGGACATCCCGAATGTGTGGATGAAACTCTTTGAAGGCGGTAACACGGGCAAACTTTGCACGAAGATTGTCTCGTAAATCACTTGTATATATCCCTGGGTGGAAGCTAAAACGAATTACGAAGCTCAAATGTATACAGAAATCTAATCAATGAAGTAATGACCAAGTTTCTTCCAGCTCTGTCCTGGGTCAACATTTCTCAACATTCTGGGGTAGTGCTGGAAAAGGAGTCCAACATTGAATGAAGTGAACGCTGAACTAATCCAGGAATCAGTTATGCTGGGCTTTGCAAGTCCTCAGATTATCCATAAAACGGAGTTTCTGAGATAATCTCCTTGTCAACCCCTGCATTCCACAAACGTAGACGCAGACACCGTGTGAGACGGGGAAAAGAGAGTGAGTCATCGGCTATACAACCACGCGGGAGCCTCCTGTACATTCATAAACGTTCTATGGTGTCGATACCGCTCTCCAAATCTGACGGATAGCTATATATAGGGGAGATCATGTGATGGCATTACATGCCAATGGCTTATAAGATCCTAGGGGCGTGACTTATATAATAATCCTTATACACCATGGTAACAAAAATGCTCTGGTGCTCAGTTCGCCTAGGTATAACTCATTACCCCAACAGAAAGGCAAGTGCTTATTATCATTGCTGCAACTGGTTGTCTAAACCTCTGGTCTCCGATAAATGTCAAGTCCATGGCTTAATTACTGGTCTTGCTACTGGCCACGGCCTGACGCTGCATCCACTGCATTTTTGCCCTGAGTTAACAAAATTCCTTTCCCGCAGTTGCATGTGAACGATCTTAATTCAACCTCCATCATGCCCATCTTATACGGGTGGTAGATGAGCAGGCGAACGTGTCTTTCAGCTATTGACAGGGTATGCTCCTTGTTCGTTCATGCAAAAACCAAACCGCGGACCATACACTGCGGGCCTCCCATTCTGAGAGTGAGTTAGGGCTCCAGAATAGAATACGAACTTATATTATGAGCATATTGAGGTTTGTGGGAGGAGAGTTATTTACGTGGCTTAGATGGGTATAATGCCTTTTTAGATACAGCGAGTCATTCCTTGCACAAAATCGCCCCGAGCTGCAGAATCTATATTACTTAAACATCTTTATTGTCCTGCTCGGTCTTTTTTCCACTTTTTTTCACATTAACCCACTGCATAAACACCACTCCAAAGATCCCGATGCAGGACAAGCCCACGCCGACATAGAACGTCCCCGTCAGAGCCTTGTTGTACGCCCTCAAAACTGCCTGGTAGACCGTCTCATCAGTCACCAAATTTCTTACCTCCGTCGCACCCCCATCGATCAACCGCGCTGTGTCAACGCTCGGTGCATAAATCTGGACATTGGTCTTGAGCTGATTCGAGAAAACATTCTGCCCGACAGACACAAAGATAGCCGCACTCAAATTCTCAAGAAACATAACAATCGCCGTCCCGATTGCGATATCTTCAATCGGGAGAGTGCACTGGGGCGCCGCAAACGCCGTCTGAAGACCAAGACCAACGCCCGCGCCAAAGAGGAATTGGTAGCCTATCCATTCTGGCGATCCAGAGGAGACGGTAAATGTGGAAAGCAGACCGGAACCGACTGACATGAAAATAACTGTGAGATAGGCGAAGGGGACGTAGTAGCCTAGCAGCGAGGTGAGGAAGCCTCCAGAGAGCGAGAAGGTCACGTAGGCGAGGACCATGGGCAGATTCATCACGCCAGAGCGAACTGCAGATGCGCCTTTCACGGCTTGGAACCAGATGGGGATCTAGGAGAGTTGTCAGTGGATTTCGTCTTGCAAAAAGAGTCGGCACGTACATAGTACAGCATTAAGAAGAAGCCAGCAGTAACACCCGAACCAAACAGGGCCGCGCCCCAGACATTCCTGTTCCCGAAGACTCTCGGCGGCACCGTTGCGCGGTCTCCGCTGAAGTACTGGATGATCGTGAAGCCGCTAAGTAGCACGCCTGCAAGGAAAAAGAGCGCAATGATACGTTCATTCCCCCAGTTGTACTTTGTCCCTCCCCACTGCAGCGCAAGAAGCAGACAGATGACACCGGGCAGTAAACACAGCGAGCCAGGAACATCCATTTGGCGGATCTGATTCCCGATCCCGGACTCGCGGTTCTCACTCCCCGCAAAAGCCGGGATCAAAAACAAAATCACAAGCGATGGTACTGCCCCCAGCGGCAGATTGATATAGAAGCACCACCTCCACGTCAACGCCCCGTTATCCGTAAAAGCACCCCCCATAAGTGGTCCCGCAATCGCGGCAAGCCCATACATAGACCCCAGCAGTCCCACCAACGTTGGCCGTCTTCGCGGCTCTACTGAGTGTGCAATGAGCAGGAACGAGCCGTTCGTCACGCCCCCAGCGCCAACACCAGCAACTGCCCGCCCCACAATCAAGGCCGTTGAAGAAGGCGCAACGGCACAAACCAACGAGCCAAGCTCGAACAGAAACAAAGCCACAAGGTAGACCCATTTCACGGTGTAGAATGTGTATAGCTTGCCCCAGAAAAGCTGAAAGGCGCAGTTTGTGAGAAGGTAAGCACTGGCGTACCAGCCGACATCGCCTAGAGCGTGGAATCGGTCGGTGATTTTGGGAATAGCGCTGGAGAGAATGGTGTTATCAAGACCGACAAGGAACACAGACAGGTTCAGACCTATGAGGATAAATGTCAATTTAAGGACACTTGGGTATTGGATCTCATCTGATGATGGCGCTGGCTCTTGCTCTGGGAACTTCTCTCGTTGGGAGGTATTGAGAGGCACTGAGAGGCCGTTGCCTTTACTTCTCGAGGGATTGTCTGCCATGACGACTGGGAATTTTCCAGTATCTCGGTAGTCTGCGGCTTTTGACCTACTCTCGCTGATTCTGAAGATGGATCATGCTTTATATTGTTTTGCTTTTATACTTGCGGACCCGTAAATGGTTGAAGGCAGTGCCAGATGCACGGTGGAGCATGCCAAGGCGTGACTCATGGTCACTCATTGCAGTTGTGGCCAGTCATCGTTGGCTTAGTGGGGTGCTATCTCATAGCTCACAAGTTTGATTGGCGGATCTTGATTTTAAGGACAGGATGGAGTGACGCTGCCCTAAATCATCCCTGAGAACCCTAGATGAACTAATAAAAAGACGAGCTATCCATGCACTCATTTCATATCACCATGCATAGACCTCGAACCAAGGGACTCTGAGATCTTGAATACTTACTCTGAGTTGATCTTCAAGCTGTCGATCATTCCCGCTGGGAGCTTCGCTCTGGGATTTATGACTTAGTGTCAATAATCTCTACTTGTCTAGGTAGGTGAAATACGCCCCATTGCGAAAGGTTCGCCTAGTAACATGCACTAAATATAAGCTACAGACCAAGCTTAACGCTCATAAACACCTCTAAGAGCTTGGGATAAATTGGCGTCCCAAGCCCAGTAACCGGGTCCCAGCCCTCAAGCGCTGTAAACCCGTCCGTACTGCAACCCGGGTTATTGCCCTCTGTTATATCGCGAAAGGCCTCGGGATGCGCATAGAGCATCGGATTGACAAACCCAACCGTCGGCATTCCAGCCGCAAGTCGCTCCTCGTTGATTCGGGTGAGTATGGCAGCGAAAATCGGCGCAGACGCCGAGGTCCCTCCACCAAGAATTGGACCCCCTCTCCAGAAGACGAAATTGTTCACCGCAACCGCAGAAATGTCTGGATACGCACGGCCTATGCGGTTGTAGATGCCGTCATTTGCCGCAAAGCTATCGTTGTTGATGCTTTCATAGTACGGGTAATTTAGGTTCGCGCGGGAAAAGTACTCTTCAACCGCGGATGCTTGATACATTGGTCGTTCGTAGATGTTGCTGAATCCCCCACCGGATGACCAATTTCCTGGCGTGGTGCTGGGGTCAACAGCGACTTCTAGAGGATTGTACGGGTCGCCCCCGGGAAGAAGGTAAGTACCGCCAACGGTCGTGATGTACGGGCAGATGAGGTAACCGGGAGTGAAAACGCTTCTGTCTTTGCCGAGACACCCGCCAGTCGCCACGCCGTTGTTTCCAGACGCAGCCACAACAGAAACTCCTTGAAGGCCCAGCTTCATCCATTCGTAGCATTGGCGGCGGTTGTATCGAATAGGAAGTTCGAATTCTGCGAAACCGTATGAGATGGAAATGACGTTGGTGGGTTTGTACACGCCGCATTGTTTCTGGCCCTTGTAGCCTCCAGGGGCGGGGTTAGGATATGGGGGGTCAAGCTCCTCCTCAGATGGGTCACAGTATGAGCCGTCGATGGCGTCAAGGAAGTTATTGAAGATGCCTGGAAATTTGGGGTTATTGATGTCCGCCCAAATAGGATCGTCCGTCTGAAAGATAATGGGATTCTGAGGCCAGATAATCGGGTATGACATTGCCAAGTCAAGCGTAGACTCAGGTCCGGCATTATCCAGCGTCGTGGGAGCCGTGCCTCCATTGATACTATGCACAATCGGCTGAGTGCCGTTTGGGATGTGGCTTCCAAAATCAGTGCTGCTGTGTGACTGTAGGACTAGAGACGTACCTGGCAAATGCTGAAAATAACAGGTCGAGGTCACCTTGGCTATACATGTCACCAAACGCATAAATCCCGAGCTCGTTGCCAGGAATTGCGCTGGTGCCCTCGGAAATGTTGTACAGAGCTGTCCTGTTAGCTGGGACTTGCTACAAGAAGACAGGGCATACCACGGCATACCACGGATGCAGGCTGGCGTTATGATTTGGTCGCAAAAACCAAGCGCATCATTCGTTACTTGCGATAGTGTGAGATTCGTCCCATCAATTATGGGGGACGAAGCATCTGCGGTATCACGCCTAGTCAAGCTTCGCTCCGTGGGTAAAATGGGTAAAGGTCCGGCGATCTCCAGGAATTTAACGCCTGGCGTAATATAGTCGATATGTTTCTGGAGAGCTTCCGGGACGTGGTATCTGTTAGAGTAAGCAGGGGACAGGCTTGGTAGACAACACTAGGACATACTCCCGGCAAGCGATGTGAGACCGACGGGTTTCTGCGTGTGAGTACAGATAATATTCAGTCTGCAAAAGCCGCTCTAGTTCCTGCGCGGTTGCATCGAATCGCAACCACTGTTTGTTCGCAGACTGCGAGATACGAGTGTCGGAAATGCCCTCTGATTCCAGCCATGCGCGTACTCGTTCGACGGTCTCCTCGGCCGGGGCGAACAGGTCATGAACCTCTTTTGCTGAGAGATACTTTCCATACTCTGGCGATGAGGGGTCCGAGCTGCGAGATCAGAGATGCCGGTTTATAGATTCGCATGGAGACTTACATTAGCATCAACAAGTCATGACCATGATCCAAGTTAGACTGGGTCATCCCAATTCTCACCGGGAGTACTGTCTGCCCATCCAGCCGGGCGTCCTCAACCCAGTAATCAGGCAAGGCATCACGCCTTTCATGGAGCGGATGCTTAGCAGGCGGCGAAAACGCCAGCACAGCTGTGATACTTGATACGAGATAGAGCAGTGATAGCCACATCCTGAAATCTGTAACCTTCGAGGGCGACAACCCAGGGAAAAGCAGGAAAAGTCTTAATATTATGAAATCTGAGGTAGACAGTTCTTGACAAAGGGGAAAGCACGTGGTAGGGGCTACAAGCAGGCCAGAAGCACATCATATATATGGGTATGTGGTTACTCCCAGATACGATCAATATTAGGGCGAAAGCTAATGGGTTCGACCATAGAAAACAGATAAAAAAAAAGGAGTAAAATACTCGCCGCCTTCTGGCGGCATAGCATTTGCTTGCCTTGTCCCATAATCGAGTCACTGGACAAACAGAAGCGGTGAAAAAGGGTTAATGTCGTACAAGAGACGGTCTCGCAGCCTCCATGTCCGAGCAACCCAGCAAGTAAGGGATGGAATAGGTCAATTCCTGTTAGTTTGATCGCCAGTTACTTGAACAACAAGCCAACGCTCAATTGAACCGGTAGGACAAACGGTTTAGGTGTGTCACTGCAGCAATTCAATCTCCCATGTCCCCGCGCCAAACGAACTGATATAGAATGCACATGACGTTCGTTTTATACTGAAACAAGTATATTAGTCAGAACTTAGCTCTCCAAGGAGGGTTAGCCCTTTTTGGCTGAGTGGGAAGTTCGATACATACTGATGTCCAGAATGAGTCGCGCCGATCCCAGACACGTGATGCAGCGTCTTGGCAGGTATCCCAACCCCTGAGGGTTTGACACCCTTGTGATATCGAGTATCGATTGGAGAGCTACAGAGATATTGAGCTAATCATCAAAGCGTCCGCTCCTTAGGAAGCTACTTACGTGTAGCTGACTTGGCCTCATTTTGTCTTCCCCCCTCTGAGGTACATACGTATTCCACAAGAAACCAAAGACCAACAATGGCCGATACCAATGACACCATATCAGAAATTCGCTGGCTCTCATGCCATATGGTTTGAATCCGTAGCATGCCGGCACAACCCTACATTTAGGTCAGACTTGATCGGCAAGCTGCAGCTTCTGGCATTTCTCTAGCTTCCCCATCCCCCTGCTCACCAATTGACACCGTGGTGAAACCTGCGGAAGTTCAGGGCTCCTGTGAAGTCAGTTCCATGACTAAATCGATATAGAGCAAATTTCAACAGTTCTTCCATAGGTGGCGCTTATCATGTGGACCTGACTGCTCGCGGCTGGCAGGAAGGGTGTAACCACATTGATCGGTGCTAAAGCGACTTGCCATTAGATAGTATGAAATCATTGTAGATATCGTTATACAATTTCTCTCAGAGATTCAGCGATAGCAGAGAAGTGCCATACACGAGCTCTTGCAAGGTTTAATTTAGGCTTGCTATTTAATACCTAGCAGAGATCGGCGGGTTCTGGACTTTTCGGCCTTCAAGCCGTCCTTGAGACCCGAACAAAGCCCTGCCCCGTGGCACCACAGACTGCTCAACTATCCTTGACCACATCCAATATCCACGGTAATTCTCATACCTAGACAAGCTCCTTATCAATATCCGCAAGAGTGCCATTGACAATCGCCGCAGCGTGGTGGCGCGCAACAAGGCCATAAGCGAACTGGTACCTGAGAAGCCGTTAGACATGCCACACAACATATAGCAGCAGAAAACGTACTGGTCAAGAAAAGGCAGCAGCTGGGCGAGGCCAGGGGTGTTCCGCCGATCTCTCATGAGATTACAGACAATGGCAAGGAAGCCCATGAGCGTAACGCCAGCCTTTTCCATACGCCTGTTGGCGTCCTTGGCAAGACGGCCATTGAAGGTTCCGCTTGCTTCGGTGTTGGCATATACCTCGTACCCTTCATCGACAATGGAGAGGGTGAGGAACGCAGTGCCTGCAAAATCCAGTCAGTGTAAGATCGAGTTAAGCGCGGAAATAACTATAGAGACTTACAAACTTCTGTCACAATCCCACCTACAATCAACTGCTTTTTTCCCCGTCGCCTTGAGGCGTTGCGGAACTCCTCGTTATCCCATGCATTGACCTCGCCCTGGCGGCGGACAGCCGTGGTGTTCGGGTACATATCGAGAATCTCCTTAAGCATCTGCCCGTTGGGGCCTTCGTCCGAGGAGGTCGTCAGCACGGGGATGTCAAACGCCTTGCCGATAGCAGCGTGGGCGACCATGTTGTTACGGAAGTCGTTGGTGCTGTAGTCGCGAACGACGGTGGCAAGGCCGACTTGGTCGTCAATGACCAAAAGGGCCTCCGCACTGTTAATCTCTTTCACTCATGTCTCATGGCCGTCTAAGTGGACTGGTGGTGATCTTACAGCATTATCTTTGTCGATCCTGTTCCATGCGCTAACGTTTGCAGACGCAGCCAGCATAAGACCGGCCTGGAATACTTGAACGAAACGCATTTGCTCGATATGTTTGACAAACAGACTGGAACCGCAACTTTTGAACTGGCAGACAAGCCGGGACTTGAGACTGCTTTCTATGTACTTTGGCGCTGCTGCTGTCTTTCCAGCGCCGTAGCCCGTCCCTTTTTATATCCGTGCCATGAATCTTCATCTTCGTGTCCTCTACGGTAAACGTAGCTTCGCGTTCTCGACCCGGTTTCCATTCTTCGAGTCATCACCAAAAATATCAAAGTAACCCCAGGCATCTCCACCGCACGCAACTATCTGCAATGTCTTGGCTGACAAACAGATGCCATAAGCCATACTATATTAACCAGCCAATAATGACGTCGAACGAACCTGTAACTCAAGCCTGCGTGCAGTTGTAAGCCGTTGGCGCCTCGTCTCTCAGGTAGGGCTTACGCCTTAGGGGGGCAGCGGGTTTTGCAGGATGAGCGTGAGGTCGTAGAGGGAATTGGTGAAGCCGAGGCTGACAAGGACCTTGCCCTGCCCACCGGAAACACGAACGGCTCTCTATACTGTTCATCAGACACTTTCGTAGAGACTCATACTTCTATTCTTCTATCAGGCACTCACTGAGCAACAGACATTCTCTTGTTATATACAAATTAGGGCTTCAACTCCCACCGAACACCGATCACAGTTTGAAACAGTTCTACTCAAGCGATTCCACCCGAGAGCCCCCAAAATAAGCTGCCATGTGGTCTCACCGCATGAGCCAATCACCGGATTGGAACATGTTGTCAAAGACGGTTTAGCTAAATAGCTAATCCAGTATAGAAATAGCGCCATCTGCACCACATCTGCCATCGGCCACATCTGGAGTCTTCCTCAATACTAGCAGATTCATTTCCCTCTTGTCTGTCATGATCGTTCACCGACCCGTCTCATGCAATCGAGCCTGATAGCCACAGACTAGGGACGGGATGTAGCCCACTAGCAGCAGATGGCCGTCGTAAATCCACCTATCACCGCACAACTCGTTTCCACATACCTATCTCGGTATACTGCACGGCCGCATCCACCCAGGCGAAAGACTCAAGCAGCGCCATAAGCTTGTCTAGCGAGTCCACCCCTGCATTTTGAGACAAAAGGGCCATGTATGGGACTAGCGTGCTGGGGGCAGAGGCGGTCTTGTCGGGCATATTCAGCATGCTCATGGCTACGGCCACGCACCAGAGGATCACGGGTTGCGAGACATTCTGGTTGCAGAGTCTGTCTAAACGAGGATATAAAGACTTAAGAAGGCTCTCTCTGACCGGCTGAGAGCGGGGGAGGGGAAAGGTAACATGTACTGCATAGAGAATCGCGCTCAAGCGAATGGTGAGGTAAATCTCCCGTGACAGATCAGTTTCGGCATCAGTCTGCCCATTACACTGGATGACGGCTTCAGTGGGATCGTTCTCGTCGGGCAGTGACAGAAGACGGTGGTGGATCAGGTTTCAACTATCACCTAAAAGATCTAACGCTGCAGGACTACATGGCTCTCCAGACGCAGCGTAGTGCTGGATGACACTGGAGTACTGGCCTAGATGGATGAAAACGGAAACAAGCTCTTGTCTGACGGGGGGCCAGATATAAAACAGGTCGTGGAACCCGGAGCCCACGAAACAACAAGCTCGGCGGCTGCAGATCCAACGGCTTCGCATCGACGCCCACGATCGGGTAGATGGGTTTAGTGAGATTTTGCATAGCGCTCATAAGATCAGAGAGGCAGAGAGCCAAGCTAGCGCAAACACGCGCAGGTTCCGGATCCCGCCAAAGCGTTGCACGATGTCCTGCACGACCTTCCAGTGCAGCGGGTGGTATTCTCTAGAGCCGTAAAGTCCAGCGCCTGCAAATCCATGAAGGGAGGCAGAAGGGACTGGGTTCCTTTTGGATCCTGGTCTTGTGCCTATCATTTACCGCCAGGTAGAGGATGCACATGACCAGCGCGTCCGGGGAATACGTCTCTGAGATATTGGCAACCTCCTTCTGCAGCTCCTGCAGCACAAGTGACTTGAGCTCGAGCTGCTCCTTTGATTCTAGCTGCGGCTCAGCCGCACCGTATGTGATGCGCAAGATATCCGGTGGTACGAAGCCGCCCAGAGAACAGCGTATAGAAGCAACTTATTACTCTCCTCGAGCGGATACACCCACGACCTGTTGCAACTGGCCGCGTAATCCTGCGCCCGGAAATGCGGCCACAGTGTCGCGGTGGTGAGATCTAGCAGCTCGTGCAGGAAATTGGTCGTCAGGTGGCTGACGCTGGCGGCCGCAGGAGCCGCAGGAGCCGCAGGGAGGATCCGCACTCTTCCGCAGGTTGGACAGCAACTCGACGCCTGCAGGGTCAGTGTCGGATCCTGCATGCGGCCGGCACGAAGTCCGTCCTGACTATGCTCACATCGAAGCGTGCGGTGGTTCGCAGGCGTCGTCGGACTCGCCTCCAGGCGCAGGGCCTGCCCGAGCCCGAGCAAATCACGGCCTGTCCTGACGCCCTCCCCTTGCTCCACGCCTGAGCCACATCTGCATTCACTACTTATAGATAGGGCCGACCCTGAGCCAGGCCCTGTCCCTGGCCAGGACCGCAATGCCAAGCTTGGCTCTGGTTTCTGCATCCGTCCTTTCGCAACGGCTGTTCAACATCGAGTCTAGCTTACTCGCCGCATCTTCGCGTTGCTTCGTCTTTTTCTCGGCCAGAACTCGGCGCAGGAGCGTTGACCGCACATGGCCAGACTGCTCGTTCAGCGTGGGGCCCCGACGAACATGAACTGGCCTGGAGGCGCGTTTTCGCTCTCAGATTCGGTGGCATCTAGGGTACGGTTCGCGCGGCGTGGGAAATCGTGTGGCTGTAGTGGTACTCGGTACCCCCATAACTTGACAGGACTGGATCGACAACGACTCCTCGCGGTGACACTGACACTGACACCTCACAGGCTACACCTAGCGGATCCTTGGCCGCGCTAGGTTTTATTCTAGCTAGCGTTGTCGTGGCCAATCATGCTGCATAAATCAGATTGATTGGCACTATATGTATAGCTTATCTAAGCATACATTAGCCATTTGGCTAATAGTTACATGCAATCAACGAATAAAAGAGAAATAAAGATTTCAATCTCCTTTCCAGACCTACTTCATCACCCCAAACAAGCCGCTCATGATCTCCTATCCCTCTACGTTTACCCGCAGAAGTGCTAACGGCGCCCCTGAATCGACCCGTGGATCAATGCTCGTCTCAATTCTGGACCTGAAATAACCGAATCAGCTCAAATTTAAAGGGGCTCAAGATCCACAGTGTTGGGTCCAACAACGGCTCAGACTGTCACCGCGTGCAAAAGAAAATTCAGCTTTATAAGGACCGTACCTGGAGCTCCAAGCCTCTCCCTTTGTCTGGGGAGCCTATCAATCCCATCATCCAAGCAATAATGGATCCACCATTGATCCCTTTTCCCACAGAATAGGAAAGAGACTGCTCCCCGTATTCGCTAGGCTAGGATGATCTGAGTTAGAGGACGGGGGTTTACGGGGAGCTTAGGGCTAAATTTTGTTTGTACGGTAGCGGTATGGCGCTGGGAAAATGGGTTGGGACTGGTTAGACTGCGGACTTGGGACAGGAGCTCCGTTTGAAATCTCTGACTTTTTTTCTTTTTGTTCTGTTTGAGTTGTGCGGTTTTGCTTTCGATTCATCTCTTTTCTCTTTATAGTACTCACTGGTGCAATTCACCGGTGGCCTGTCCTATATCCAATATGGCTGCAACTGCAACAACCCTAGCAGAGATTGAAAAGGTACTTACCTTACTACACCTGACGTGCTTCAGCAGACCACACGAAACCTGACATAGAAGGCAGAAAAAAGAAGAAATAACTCTGCAGACAATCAAAAATGCGATTCCCAAACACTGCTTCAACCGCTCTCTCCTCATTTCCTCTGCCTACGTCGTCCGCGATCTCCTCTACGCCTCCGTCCTCTTCTACTTTGCCCTGCACATTGACACCCTCTTTTCCTCGCAACTCCTCCGCATCCTCGCCTGGACCGCCTACGGTTTCATGCAAGGCTGCGTCGGCACCGGAATCTGGATCCTCGCACACGAATGCGGCCATGGAGCTTTCTCCCCATACCAAACGTGGAACGATGTCGTCGGATGGACATTGCACTCCCTCCTGATGGTCCCGTATTTCAGCTGGAAGATCACGCACGCTCGACACCACCGGTACACAAACAACACAGAGCGAGATACAGCATTTGTCCCCTGGACAGAGAAGGAATACGACACTCGCCCGCGCTACTTCCCTGCCTGGTTTGAGATGTTTGAGGACACGCCCGTCTACAACCTTATTAGCCTACTGGCGCATCAGATCGCAGGATGGCAGATGTATCTCTGTTTTTACGTTAGCGCCGGCGCAAAGAGTAAGCCTGTACCGCAGGGAAAACAGAGCGGGTGGTTTGGAGGCCAGCAGAGCGCCAGCCACTTTGATCCGGGCAGTTCGCTGTGGACGGAAAACCAGCGGCATCTGATTGCGATTTCGGACCTGGGGTTGCTGCTTGTTGCGGCGGCAAATTGGTACCTTGCGCAGCAAGTGGGCGTGCTCCGCATGGTGCTGATCTATGTTGTGCCGTACTTCTGGGTGCACCATTGGCTTGGTATGTCTTATGTCCCTTTGACGAGCGTTTCTGCAACGTTGATACTAATATTGTTGGCTGCAGTGGCGATCACGTACCTCCACCACACACACCCCTCGATCCCGCACTACACTGATAGCACCTGGACGTTCACCAAAGGCGCTCTGTCCACCGTCGACCGCGACTTCGGTTTCATCGGGCGGCATTTCTTCCACCATATCATTGACCACCATGTCGTGCATCACTTGTTTAACCGGATCCCGTTCTACCATGCCGAGGAGGCGACTAATGCCATTATTCCCGTACTCGGGGACATGTATCATCGCGAAGAGACCGGCTTCTTGTGGAGTTTAATGGAGACGTACAAGAACTGTCGGTTTGTAGGCGTTGAAAATGATGTTGGAAAGGAGGGCGTTTTGCATTGGGTTTTTGAGGAGAAGAAGGGTGCCAAAGCGGAATAGATAGACGGCGATATGGCCATCGCATGCATCATATCTTTGTTTTATGGCATGCTGCCTGACCGTGGGTAGGTGGCTGGGTTTGTCTGGAATTTGGAATAGATTGCTATGATAGACTTGGTTAGAATAGTTGGGTTGGACCGTGTTAGATAAATGACGGAGACAGATAGATTATCACAACGATACCCTCGTCGAGAAATTAGGAGCTGACCAGTGTTTGTGTCATATCATTCATTCCTAGATTGCAAAGTCTATGGATAGCAGCAACGATGGTATGATGCAAGAGATATAAACAAGAAATATCATTATTCAAACCGTTACTTTTAGACGCTGATCGTCTTGAAGACACTGCAGTGACAGTCAGCATAAGTGAAATCAGTAAGGTGAAAGAAACATACCCAAATCCACCACTTCCTGTTGCCATAAGCGTACCCGGCATTTGCGCCTGCCAGTGAACCTCCTTGACCGACTCCATGTAGTGGACGAATAGCAACTGCGGCGGAACATCTGCCAAGCCAGCCTCGCGGCTCTCTTCCTCGTCCAGCTCGACGGCAAGATCCCAAAGGGTAACTGTGTTGTCGGCAGATCCAACAGCAATGACACTGTCGTCGGTCGGGTGCCATTCAATACTGGTGATGGGCTCCTTGTGGAAGTTGAACGAGGCAACCGGTGATGCCGTAATAGGGGCAGAGGAAGAAGGGTTAGGCTTCCAGTGCCGCAAGTCCCAGACGGCCCATTGTCCGTCGTCGGCGCCAGTAGCGAGGAGATGAGAAGTCTGCTTCGACCAGGTCATGACGTTCACATCGGTGTTGGAAATTTTGACATTGACGGCCGGCGAGCGAGACTTCGATCTGACATCCCAAACCTTGACGGTACCGTCGCTGCTCGCTGAGGCAAAGACGTTCTTTTCATTCGGCGACCATTGAAGCTCCTCAACCGAGGAGGCGTGGCCACGGAATGCACGGGTGTCTGTCACCCATCCGCCACCTTCGGTGCGAGTGGTTACGTAAATCAGGCCGTCGTTGTCTCCTGTAAGCAGCTTGCCGAGAGGATGAAGAGGAGACCAGTCGAGGGCGTATCCTTCGGATTTGTGCATTCGGAGCGTAGACAGAGGCTTCGACGCGGAAGGAGGGAGCATAGTGCCGGGGACATCGAAGCTAGTCAAGTGCGGCGTGACATCATGAATGACAACTTGCGAGTTCTCCAGCATTGTAGCAGTAATGGTTTGCGGTGGCTTGGTGATATCGGATTGCGGGGTTTGATGGGCGCGGATACGGTTGGCCGTCGAGCCGAGTGGAATGCTCTTGTGCTCGAGAATGGCTTCACCCCCTTCGTCGTCGTCTGAATCGCTTTCAGAGTCCGTCTCATTCTCTCTTTCCATCTTGCCCAGCCCGCTCAGCTTCAGGACCATCAGCTCGTTCTCCTTCGCCCGACGGCCCTCAGCCTGAGTTCCAGTCACCGCATACACCGTCGCAGGGTAGGTCTTTCGATTGTCGCCTAAAGTATCGCGGACAATGTCGAACGACAAGCACGGCCACGGCGTACTGAGAGTGTGGAGCATGTCGTAAGTAGATGGATCAGGGGAGAGAACCTCGCCAGGGGCCAGTTTCGTCCGACCGGGGATGAATGTCTGTTGGTCTACTTCCATTGCGTCGGCTTCAACCATTAGCACTGATTCACGGCGCTCTCGACGGCAGCATACCTTTTTCTTCCTCCTCTCGCTCTGCATCCGGCCGACCATCCACGCCGGCCTCCAGGATCTCATCTTCGCTCTCGAATTCGTCCTCAAATTCGTCCTCGAACTCGCCCATGTCATCGGGAGGGGCATCAGCGAGGGGGCGCTCACCGGCCTTGAGGGCGGCGGCGTCCTCGGAGGCGTCAGCACTTCTTTTTGACATTTTCACAATATGTCTGTCCAGATAAGCGGCAACGAGCCAGTCGTGCAGCACGGACAGTGAGGGCGATGATGAAATCTTTGAAGCCGGCGTAGGGTTCAGGAACTTTTTTTTTGTCGAAGGTTGGAGAGCCCGCACTAATCCTATCGTGGACTAGCGGCGATCGCTGAGCTGGAGCTGCGGCTGTGTTGCTCTGTTGACCTCAGGCACTCCCTCCCCTCCTTCTGTCCAACTCGAGTCCCTCTTGCTGCTGCTATTTGTTTCTATCATTTTTCTACCCTTACTCTCCTTATATCTCTCCCTTTTCTTCCACCTGAGCTGTGCTCCAACCTCTCCCACCCCGCCATGGACCCCGCTCAACCCCCGGTCGCCGAAGCGCCTGTGCCTGAAGCCGAACCACAACACCAGGACCAGTACCAGGAAAACCAGCCAGAGCATCAACATCATCAAACCGAGCTAGATCAACCAGACCAGATGTCGCAAGGATTGTCGCACATGTCGGAGACGGAAACTCCGACCATCGTCCCAACCGCCGCCTCAGAAGAACCTACCCTCCCCTCCACCAGCTATCACAATGGCTACAGCAGCGACTCGCGCGCCCACTATGAATATCATACTCCGACTCAGGACCCCCAGCCGCAACCACCGACCTCCTCACGGCCAAGCTCCGGGTTATCGGGGACCCAGAAACAGCCAGCTCAGACAACAAAAAACAGTGTGGTGATCAAGGTCGGGATGGTCGGAGATGCACAGATTGGGAAAACGAGTTTGATGGTCAAATATGTTGAGGGGAGCTGGGACGAGGATTATATTCAGACTCTGGGTGAGTTTTGCGGCCTCTTCGTTGCCGGTGGTTGCTGATTGCTCCAGGCGTGAATTTTATGGAAAAAACAATTTCGATCCGGAATACGGAGATCACTTTCTCCATCTGGGATTTGGGAGGCCAGCGAGAGTTCGTCAACATGCTCCCGCTCGTGTGTAACGATGCGGTCGCTATACTTTTCATGTTCGACCTCACCCGCAAGAGCACTCTAAATTCCATCAAGGAATGGTACCGACAAGGCCGTGGCTTTAACAAAACTGCCATCCCCTTCCTCGTAGGTACCAAGTACGACCACTTCGTCAACTTTCCTCGGGAAGATCAGGAGGAGATTTCGATTCAGGTATGTGCAGCCGCCGCCGCTGGCTCTTCTCGGCTCTGACTCTTTAGGCCAAACGCTTCGCAAAGGCGATGAAAGCCAGTTTGATTTTCAGCAGTACCAGCCACAGCATTAATGTACAGAAGGTATGGCTAGAGCAGCATCTTCTGTCGGATTAGCTGTTAACGTTTGCAGATATTCAAAATCGTCCTCGCCAAGGCCTTTGACCTAAAGTGCACAATCCCCGAGATCGAAAATATCGGTGAACCTTTACTACTCTATAAAAACGTCTAATCACCGCGCCCGCGTGCTTGAGCTTACGTCCGTGCGTTTGGACGAATGATGTTGACGACCGAACGTTCCCTACACCTAGGTTGGGCCTATATCAAGTCCTGGATCCCCACGATCCCTCTCTCTTTCCCTTTTTTTTTCTTATTTCACCAGCATTGGGATGCGCCTGGACTTCATTCTCTCACCATTTCTTTGCTTTTCTTCAATTCCCCATTGTCTCTTTCCTTCTAACTGTATCTTTTCCTACTGTCGGAGATTGCGCGTTGAGTCTCTGTGCGTTTTTACCGCGCTTTGCGTGAAATTGCGATGTCAAAGTATGTAATGTGCAAAGACCTTTGAGGTTGTCGTTTTCGCAGCCGAATTGAAGTTGTCAAGTCGGTTTTCTTGTCTGCATTCTTATGACATGGTCGTCTTACGATCAAGGGCCTTGACGCGGAAGGCCAGTGTAAAATTCTGTAGCTGGCTTAGTATATTTATCTGAGCTACCCGCCCTGGTCTATCGCCATATACGTACCGCGACACGTTGCCAACTACGAAAGTCAGTGTAGGAATATTCATAGCGGCGGCCTTGAGGAGCGGAAATTGTGTGTTTTGCATTACTGTTGCTTTCCATGGCCCTGGGCGGTTTCTGAAGGCCCGAAATATATTCTGAGGGATATAATCAGACATTAATCAACACCTATACATAACTCTAATGTCTACCAGCCAGAGCTGGGCTGTAGGAGACGGCCGAGGTATGAACATATTTAAACCTTATTTTTTCTTGATCGCTGATGGAGTCCATGCCAGGCTGGTTCATCTGGGTCACCTCACTGCACCCTTGTCTCGCTCACTGCCACTGGCCATCTATGGCCTCCAGAACTAGCTTTGAGGAAAGCCTGGGGGTCTTTTGCCTCAAGGCTTACAATGCTGGCTATTGGGTTACGTGGTCGGTCACCGCTCGGATGCGAGCAATCAGCAGAGCCGAAACTAAGAGTGGGATCGAATTACTGGGAAGATGATTCTGACTTACAACCTAGGGATGATTATGAGCAATTGCATGCGCTGAATCCACCAAGCATGCTTCGAATAGAAGTGAAGGATCAGTTGCGTCATCTTCACATTATCATCGATCTCATCTTCATCGCGTGTTGGCAGCTGAAGGGGCTTTTACGGTCCAATATCAGTATGTCAAAGTATCTTGGTCTCTACTCATCGCCCTGTTCCGGTTTTGCATGGAATGGCTCTTTCGGATTAGACGGAGCCATATATAAGCGCACAAATCTCATTCACTTCAGAAGTCAGAAGTACAGACACTTGGGATGCTCCAGACAGTGTGTATCGCCCGCTGCGCCGCCATTACCAGCATCGTAATTGGCTTTTCCAAGCCTTGACATATGACAGGAGCCATTTCTTGATGTAATATCGGGGTTTGCGTCCGCTACGTTTCGTGGATTGGAGGTGGCATGATTCCGTCGCGACCAACGGTAAAAGAGCAACTCTAAGATGAAAGACCCTGCATCGCCTCGACTCAACGGGAAATTCCTTGACCTCCAGGCTGACGCTGAGTGCCACTCGGTCACTGTCCGCGATGATTAAGTCTTAGACGCAGGTGCAACCTCAACCAGCCCGAGCGTTTTCCTGACTATCTTTCTCAGTACTTGGTCTGCTTGACCTCTCTTGGATACGGTGTAGTATTGAGATTGACAGAAGTCGGATGGCTGCGGCTATGGGAAACCGATGTCCCCGTTCGTTCTGACGAGACTGGCTAACGTACCGAGACAGTAGAGGGGGGATCTGAAGTTATTCAGTTTGAGCGTCGGATACGCGTTGGTTCTGGTGGTGACCGCAGAGCTTTGGAGGAGACTGGCAAGAAGGAGAATCTGGGGAAAGGCGCTGTCTAAAGAGTGAGACTGGTGGTATACAACATAGAATTGAAAGCGGTAAATGCGATAAACTTACAAGTCTCAGCTAATATAGCAGCCTCCAGGAAATTGCTTCTATCCTTCGAAAAATTGCCTTTATTGCGTGAGCAGCCAAGCACCCGTCCGGGCTATGACAGCACAAGGGAATCAAGCCAATATGTGATCTATCACATGCGTTTCATGAAGGTGGTGCACTAATGAAAAACTGCATATGGTCATACTAGGATATTAGCGATACTATATTCTCGGCATGGCCAACCGAACGCTGTCGGCCGGTCACCTCTAGTCTTGTTTCCCTGATCCTGCGGCATGGTCGGCTTCGCGTCCTATACCATGCCACGGCTTGTCCAGAGAGTTTCATGTGAACATTTTTACGACAGTATACGCCCAGAGCAACTTATTCATCAGCGGTGACCACGAATCTCTTACCTGCATCGTGCAAATGGCATCTAAACCTGGCGGATAGGCTGCGCGGTCCGGGAGATGGCCTGTGATTCCTGTCTCTGGGAGACCTGACAGGCATCTGTTCACATAGGGCTCCTCGACCTAACTCGCCATCTCTCGTGGTTCTAACAGTTATTGACAGCGTCAACTTTGGGTGCGGACTCCTTGGAAAAGAACCTGTGCCCTGCCTACCATCGTCAGTCATCTCTTGTTTTTTTCACTGCTGTCTGGTGTCCCTAAACCTCTGGTACGAGCCTAAAAAAGCTGGCAAATCTCATACGAAGAAAAAAAGACGCGCTCGCTAGAGGAAGCCCATACTCCAAAGTCTTTCTGTGTCATTCCCCATTCTTAACCCACCGCCATTCTTCCCCGTCGGTATGCTCTCCAGAGTAGCTTGGCCACAACCGTCTCCCATTTTACCCCTCGTTAGCCTTGAGGGATGGTGGTCTCGATGTTGGCAAAGACTGTTTTCAGCCTGGCTTCCCGCCTCCTAGCCCCCACAAGACGCAAACGGCCAGGTTCGTCATGTATGGTTTTGTGCGTTCTAACATTATCAGTTTAATACAGCTGCAGGATTTAGTACTATTTCCTGTCAGAAAAATGCCACCACGTATGGCTCAAATGGCGTTTGTTTCGCAAACGGGCGGCGGTTGGAACTCCAGGATGGTGGTGACCATGATCATTGGCTCGAGCCACTGGTTCCTTCCTGCTCTCTGTCTCTCATTTTGCTCTTCTTTCTCAGCTCTAGAATATTTCTTTCGTCTTATCACACCTTGGTCGTTCGCGCTCGGGACTTCTGGCCCGTCCGTTAAGTGTCAGATCGTAAATCTATACATAGTTTGGATGTTAGCTAATGTGACGCCTTAGAACCTTGCTGACCCACATCCTCTTGTTGCCTCACAAGCTCTCTTGCTCTCAGAACGCTTACTGGCTGCGGCTAACTGTCTGCTATTTCTATCACCCGGCCAGCTGAATTTTTCCTGGAGGGGAGAAGATCAGGAATATCGGTTGCAGGAGCCGGCGCTCCAGGTCCTAAAAACGATTCTGCAGCTCTGAACAGCCAAATCATTGCTCTTTATTCTCTCCTCGAACAAGAGCCTGCCAATCAGGCGGTGGAAAGATGGGTGGGAAATGGGTTGGAGATTTCGTTACTTCGTCAAGCGGATATCAAACTATCCACCACAAGAGCGCTACATTGCCTACAGCCGTTTTATTCTTCAATTAACATGTTCTGCAGCACTGAACAGAGCTAAGGTGCTCTGTACTTTTGGAGAATTGATAAGCCTATATCATAGCCCTTTTGATAGCCGTTTTCTTGTTTCTATCACTTCCTCAACCATGCTCGCTGAAGATAGTTACGAAAACGGCACGTCTTTTATAGTCATACCCTCCCTCTGATTTGACTTGTACAATTGGCACACCATACTCAGAATGATCATTTTCAGTGAAGGCACGCCCTATCGAGTTTTCCGCTCTCTAATGTTCAATACAGATAAGTCTAGGTTTCTTCTCAACACCAGTCAAGTTGCTATAGTAGGCGTTTCAGATACTAGGCAGAGGGCCAAGTGATCTTGAAAGGAATTTGGGCTTCGGGGGCTTTGCGCGAGGACGTCACAGATGCCGCGGTCTACAGTCTCTCGCGTAAATAGAGTCTCGAACAGAAAGATCACAGCACAACGATGAGAATACCGGATATCTACAGACGTCAGGTCGTGCGATCTCGCTCGTCCGTGTCAGGATGCTGGTCATACCATGCACCTGAAGTGGTGACTAGTAGCTAACCCTAACTGCGCCACCCGTTCAACTCAGCTGGCTCTGCTGTAATTTTTCACGCATATTGACGAGATTTTACGTTTTCTCAATCAATCCAAAGTGGCTAGTCAACCGGAATATAGCACTAGATAATATTTAGTTTGCCCGATTCTGGGCATACTATAGTATTGCGGCCTTTCTAGTCCTCATTATCCTAATCAGGACAAGGGCATGCTTGGCTGATATTTCAGCTTTTCTGGCGCATAAGCGAAGTCTATCAGCCTGCATTAGTTCTTTCGCGCCGTCATAGTTCTCCTTTTATTATGACGTTCTTAGGTATCCTGGGAAAGCAAGTGAGGAACCAGCACTGCTGGCCAGTAGGTAGCCAACAAACATTCTAGTCTACGCGGCAGATTCAGTTTCATTTTGCTACATCATTTACTTGAATAATCATTCTTCCATTCTCTTCTTTATAAATGGGTATAGTCTCCCAGTGCAATGCAGTCAGCTACCGGTAGAAGGAAAGTACGGTATCCAAAGCGAGCTCCATCTACACCTTTCTCAGTACTGATATTCTAGTGCCTGCTCGCCTCAGCAGAGATACTAGACAGGTGACTATGAATAAGCTAGTTCAGCAATTTAGACTATTGAGGTCCTTCCCAAGCTTGATCCCATGACGAAGACAGCATTCATAGACATCCCAAGTCTCAAGGCAAGTACCGAGTCAAGGCAATGCTAAGGCCAGTTGCGCCGAGTACTGCATCGTCATTGACGTACCTGGATTGAGCTAGTATCAGCAGGAGAATCGCGGGTAACCAGTTATCCGACATCTCCAAATAACCTTCTTTGTTCCTTCTTGGTCATGGAGTTGGTATATTGCCTCATCTGAGCGATATCGGTACCGCGGGATAAACTCTACCCCGCCAGAGTAGTTAGAAAGCGGCCCTCCACCTCACGTCCATCTTGTTCACAATCATCACGATTTCAGACCACGAGTTCATCCACAGAACATGGCTCTCCCCAAACTCGCCATTCTCGACGACTACCAAGGCATCGCGGGCCCGCACTTCGCCCACCTCGAAAACAGAGTCGCGATCACACACTTCCCGCAGACCCTCGACCCTCGCAATGCAGCCCAGCAGTCTGAATTGGTGAACCGACTCCGCGATTACGAGATCATCCTCGCTATGCGCGAACGAACGCCCCTCAGCAGAGAGACGCTCTCGCAGCTCCCGAATCTGAAACTGCTTCTCACTACAGGCACGCGGAACCGCGCCATCGATACTGCCTACTGCGCCGAGCGGGGTATTCCTGTCGCGGGCACCGAAACGCGCGGGCCCGGCGTGCACTCTACGGTTCAGCATACATGGGCTCTGATCCTGGCGCTCGCGCGCCACGTCGCGAGAGATGATGCGGCGCTGAAGAGCGATCGAGACTACTGGCAGGGATCGCTGGGAATGACGTTATCGGGGAAAACGCTGGGTCTAGTGGGGTTGGGAAAGCTGGGCTCGGCCGTTGGACGCATTGCGATCGTGGCATTTGGTATGAAAGTGATTGCATGGTCGGCGAACCTGACCCAGGAGAAGGCCGACGAGCAGGCAGAGGCTGCCGGGCTCGAGAAAGGCAGTTTTGTCTGCGTTGAAGACAAGCAGGAGTTTTTCGCACGGGCGGATGTGGTGAGTGTGCATTATGTGCTGTCGGAGCGGAGCCGGGGCGTCGTCGGGACGCCCGAGCTACGGCGGATGAAGAAGCATGCCTTGCTGGTCAATACCAGCCGCGGGCCGCTGATCGATCAGGCCGCGCTGCTGGACTGCGTCGAACACGGCGGGATTGGAGGCGTTGCATTGGACGTCTTCGAGACGGAGCCGCTTCCGGCGGACAGCGTATGGCGGGGGAGACAGTGGGGGACCGACGGACGGAGCGAAGTGCTCCTGACGCCGCATATGGGATACGGTGACGAGCAGATTCACGGGTGGTATGACGAGGTCGCTGCGAACCTGCAGCGGTGGCTGGATGGGGAGGATCTTAAGACTCTGCTGTAAATTACTGGCTTGTTGACGGGCTCGACGGGCTCGTTGACTCTGTAGAGAAGTACCGAGGCTGAGGATAGTCAGGCACGATGATCTACAGGACCCTCCTCCGTAATTACGCGGTACGCTGTGCCTCGGATGGATGGAGATCATGCATATGCTAGCTGCGCTTAATCTGTCAAAATATCGGACGACAACTCCGTAATTCTCAGACCATACTCAGTCGAGAGACTGGCAGGTCCACTGTCGTGGGACTCCCTCGGCTCAACGTCATCATATAAACACCCTCTGCCCCTCCGTCTGCCCCTCCATACGCTCCCCGTCTCTTTTTCGTCGTCTCAATACTCTTCTCTTCTTCACCCAGGCTCATTCCAAGCGCCAATCAAGCCCAATTCGTGCCATCTACCACATAGCCACCATATAACCCACCCAAAATGCCTATTGCCGTGCAAGACCCAACACCAGCCACCCCCACCACCGTTCCCGGGAAAGCGGACGCCAAATCCCACCCCCAGCCCACACACCCGGGCCTCCTCCACGTCCAGCGCAGCGCGCAGGCGTTTGGCTCGTCGGCAATCAGCGAGGTCTCGCTGCCAGCGGGCGCGCTGTTCGCCAAAATCACCACTGCCACTCCGGCTACCAAAGCGTACACATCCGTCCAAGTGTCGCGCGATGCGCACATCGAGCTCAATTCCGACCTCGTCTACTGCAACCACTCCTGCGACCCGACGCTCAATTTCGACATGGGAAAGATGGAAGTCCGCGTCGTGGACAACCGTCCTCTGAAGAAGGGCGATCAGTTGACGTTCTTCTACCCGAGCTCTGAATGGGAGATGGACCAGCCGTTCCAGTGTACCTGCGGGGCGGGCGAGAAATGTAAAGGGTTTATCAAGGGAGCGAAGGGGCTGGGGAGAGACGGACTCAAGGGGTACTGGTTGAACGCTCACATTGAAGAGCTCGTCCAGGAGGAGGAGCAGAAAAAGAACGCGGACGGACAGTGAGGATGAAGGGTGGCCTTGGAGAATAGAGCTTGCTTCATAGAGATGAATAGAAAAGTGGCAGCGATAGATGCTATGATGTATATAAAGAGTCACAAAATGGATATTGGGTTCATGACTGGGTACTTGCTGGGTAGCCTTGTAAGGGGACAACAGTAGACGGGGTATGGCCAAGTATAAAGGAATAAAAAGCCATGATTATTCAATACCCACAAGCCAGCCATGCATGTGATTTTAAGGTGCTGCCCGCAGCACACCTAGTGGGCGGAAAGCGTTCTATACAGAGAGCTACGGGCTTGGACCATGAACATACCTCGTCTCGTTGGCTGTATAACTATCGGCCTGACAGAGCGTACTATAAGCCGTATCATCGCGTCGGTTCTCCACTGCCCGCGTCTATGGACCTGGAGGTGGCATTATCGCTTAGATAGCTCGCGGTATATGGCCAAGCTCAGGGGCGACAAGTTGGGTTTTGTTGAGGCTGTTTAAAAAGCAGGCTGGAGTTTGTCGATCATCCAGCCTCACGCACAAGGCGCGGGGAAGGTACAAGAGGATTTTCCTAGCAGAGGCGGCGGTACAGCAGCAAACGGCTGAATGACCGCGTTCTTGTGGGAATCGGCGCAGTCACATATTCCCCGAATAACAGCACGGCATCAGGTTGACCACCCAGCGGCTTCCATCTCGAAGCCAAGAATCCCATCTAGCTCACTACTGCTCTTATTCCTTCTGACTCTGTCTTTAATAACCTGGTTCTCGGAAGCAACGGTAGCAAGATACGGGTAGTTTCGTCACGGATCACCGGTGAGAGTAATATGTCTTGACAACCAGCACAACCATCACCCCCAGTATGGTCATATGAAGGTTGAAAGAGGACGTCGTCGGGTGATGGTAGCAGATTCAATATGCCCTTTCGAATCTTATCTGTCTTTGCGACCAGATTTGCCTTGAATTCGAAACTGCTGCAAGTAGGTCGGGTGGCGATCCTTTCAGCACCCATCTCTGGAATCCGCCAGGGAGCGTCTTTCCACATCATTTTGTACGATTCCCCGTATTGTGCATCTGACTGGCCCACGACAACATCACCGAGACAAATAACCGCCTTATCGCTAGGGTCCTCACGAGCAATGCCCAGAAGCGCGTGTTTCAACAATGGAAAAGCGACGCGCATTCGTTCTGTAGAAGCGGCAGCCGCGTTCGTGCCTATTTGACCGGCGGGCAGGCAGGCAATACGATATCTTGGTGATGGATACGACCGGTCGCATATGTAGTCTCATCGTACGGCTCATCGAGGTTTGATTCTCTGCGCGTATTCGAGGGCGAGGGCAGATCCATCCGATCATGAAGTCTTCTAACCGAAGTCTTCTGGTTAGAATAGCAGCTTTTCAGGATATAAGACGTTCTGTCTAGCGAAGCATGATAGACTTGAGCTGGAGTCTGCGTAGTGTGAGAGCGAAAGGGACTCAGAAGTGAGATTGGGAAGCAGAGGCAGTCAAGCTGAGCCGGGCTAACCTGAAATGGCCCCGCGCCAACTGAGCCTAGCAAGCACTGAAACATCTGAGAGCGAAGATCAGCACCAAACCGCCATAGTTGAGTGGGCTATTGTTGGCTAATGTTGAGATATCATGTGAGGCACATCTTGAGAACCACCCAAGCCTCGAAGTTAGGGCTCAGTATTAAAAGCAGGCCAGCGCACGGATCAAAAGCAAGTCCAGGTTCTTCAATCCCACCAGCCTCATACATACAAAGATTGATGTGCTGGTAGAGGTTTCATTTCATCTGTGACCGTCGGACACTGTTTCGAGGATGGCTGGTAGACAAAAGAGGTTCAACCTTCGATCTCCAATATAAGACAAATCCACCATAGATGCTCAGGTACTGAGTACATTCTCTGCAAATTTGTTTATAAACAAATGTGGTGTCATTAGGACCATATCATGCCGTTTATCTCAGAAACTCCCAAAACCCGGGTATGTGTTTGCGCATAAAAAAATCGCACTCCTTCAATATGCCCCCTGTCTATAACCACCTTGTCACGTCTAACACTATCCATCATCCTCCTCCGGCTCATGCTTAACTAACCGCTCATCGTCATCGTCAACAAGGATATCATCAAACGCGGCAGCCCGATTCTTCAGTCTTGTCGCCGCCTGCTCCTCAGTCGGTTGGTCCCGCACTTCCTGATCCATTTCAATCGTCTTCAGCGCAAACTGTACGCTGACCTTGGAGTCCCAGATCCCTTCGCGGCGATTACATATGCTTAGCAAGTACAGTGCTTTCTGCTGTACGCGCGGATCACGCGATCGTGTCGCGGTAAGTGTGAGAGGCGGAACAATACCCAGCGAAAATGCGAAAGTCCGTCTTCGGGATGGGTTTGCTGCAGCACATCGGGCGAGATAGGCTTCGGCGATGGCGACGATGCGCGCGAAGTTGTCGTTGTGTGGGCCCCATGCATCCGCCGGGTCCCAGGTGTTGCTTGTCAAAAGCATAGGTGACAGCAGGAACCAGATGCGGAGGATGTCGGGGTCTTGGCCGTAGTCGACCCCCTCTGGTGGCGGCGGTGATGATGGTGATGTTGAGGAGATGCAGAGACGAGTAAAGGTATGATGGAGCTGCTTCATGTTTTCCCGCACATCCGCCTGGGGCGTCGAGATGGAAGGGCTAGGCGCCTCCCCCTTCGCTAAGGCGCGTGCCGAGTCGAGCATTCCGTGTAAAATATGGTTCCATAAGGCATTTAGTGAATCATGCACATCATCTTCTGGCAAAGGATCGCGCGCTACGACCTCGAGGTTATCATCCGACGAGGCCATGCTCAGACTACTTCCGCGCATCTCAATAAGCTGGTTATCAAGGCGTGTGAAGAGCGAACGCATCGTGCGTTTGGGGATTATTGACCCTGTTCTGGGGTCCCGCTCGTACTCCCGTAGCAGGTTCAGCCCAGAGCGCATATGGACAATAGCCGCCTGCGTCGAGCCCCGTAGACACTCGAAGCAGGCAAAAAAAATGCATGAGATGAGAATCAAATCCGGCTCCGCACCAGCCCCGGCTCCAGTCTCAGCGCCAGCCGCTCTCCCCCGTCCTTTTGTACGAGGGTGTAGAATGAAAGCCTCATTCACACGCTCCTGCAATAACCGTAATGCCCTGCCGTAATGCTGCATCGAAAATGTCGCCAAAGGACTCCAAGCCCCGATCGCACTAGCATCATCGTACTCGAAACACTGCTGCATCGCTCCGAGAGCAATGATCGCGTGCGCAAGGACATCCTCGCGATGCGCCGCCTGCAGAACGCGCTGAGAAAAATGGATCGGAAAGCGAGTGCGCATCTGGGCTAAGAAGAAATCGAGGCTGTGTTTTTCGGCGCTGGTGGCCGCGAATGTCGCTCGCGGCGTGTACACCACGATGCGCAGATTGGGTTTGCCATCATGATTGTTGGCGTAGGTGCAGGAGCGCTTGGAGCGGATACAGTTGCGGCAGGTTGGTTTGCCTTCGTCGCATTTGATCCGCCGAGATCTGAGGGAGGATTAGGAGACGGGGGTGAGAATAGGCTAAAGCAGGCAGGGAGAAGCGTACTTGCAGGTAATGCAGCCAGTGCGTACTTTTGTTGAGCCGATGCGGATGCTCTTGGGCTTTTCCATGCTATAAGTCTAAAGGATGAATGGTCACATTTGATTGATTTGATTAATCTGCGGCAGGCGTGTTAGGTTACCAGAGTGGTGGGAGAGACTGGCTAGCTGACGGGGGAACACGATCACAGGATTCTTGAGGAGGGGAATTGGAGAAGAACACAGGGCCGCCAAGAGTGGCTTAGCGCTGCCACGAAGGATGTCGATCAGCGGCAGCCGATTGGCTGACAAATACTTGGCGTATTAAGAGTATTTACTGGGGGAAACGGAATACGGGGTGCGAATACCGGGGTATACCTAATCTGGGAGAGTATACGAAGTAGACAGGAAGGTGTTGGTCATTACTGCCTATGTACAGAAGATTCTCATGCCGGTGACGGCGAGAACCCAAAGCCAGCCGACTGGTCCTTCCAAGTCAGCTCGTCCACCCTCCCAACGCTCAAGGTCTCGTACTTTCGCAGCATATCATTGATGCCGGATGCGGCATGTGACTGCCATCGCCCGTCCAGACTGCCGATGTACTCCCCGTTATCAGCCAGTTTCTGCAGCCCTTCTGCGTAATGGTTCCACCGGTCTGGAATCTCGGGCGATGTATTCTTGAAGAACAGCTCATTCAGCTCGGGCGGCATATCCACCGAGCTCTCCCATTGGCCGCACTGCAGCCGGAATTTCACTGAATGTCGAAAGATGTGGAATAGATGCATGCCGACCTGGGATCGGGAGGCAATGATTGAAAATGTACTGGTCAGTAAAAGGAAGTCGTGGTCGAGGACGTTAAATGAGTTTTGTTCGAGAAAGGTGAAGAGGGCGAGCAGGATGGCGTACATGGCGAATTGGTGGGCGCGTTCCATTCCATACTCGGCTTTATGTAGTCGGGTCAGAGTGGCAATCTCACGGGCTGAGGCGAGCGCAATATCCAGGGCCTGGGCGTCGGCGACCTGCGTCGAAGGTTCTTGGTTTACCTCGCCCGTGATGGCGTTAAATGGTGGCTTGCCTTCGAACCAGTCGCAATATAGATTTATCAATAGGGCATGATACCGCATCCTAGACAACCGGTCAGTTCTTTTCCTCACGGAGAATTATCGCTGTACAAACCGTAGCAGGATGATATGCGGCGCCGGCCTCTCGGCCAGACTGAAGGTGGCCGGCAGGTTTTCCTCCCAGTGCCGTAGCTTATTGTAGAGCTCCCATTTCTGTTCAGCCGTGTTCCCCGCAGGGTCATCGGCTTTGGGGATGAGCGTGGAAGACATGTCCCTTGCGATGTAAGACAGCTTGCATGCTTCATCAAATGCCTGACTCAGCCACGATGGTCGGTCAGGCTTGTTCAATGGATACGCCACCCATTTGTCCGAAGGTTTTGAGGTCTCACGGTCAAGCCGTGGAATGCTGACGTCCTTTACAGCACTTTTTCGCAGGAAATTGGTGTGCACAATCGTATCGATCTGAAACAAACCCCATGCCGTTTGCTGGACCGATCTGATCATCTCTTCCGACATTTGCGAGTTGTTCAGATCGAGCTGCGGGCTGTTGATTATCCCCAGCGCCTCTGCCATCTCGACCGCCTGGTTGAGCATAATATACCCATGATCATCGTCCCCTACCATTGAATACCTGTCGAAACCATCAGTCACAGACAGGAACAAACCCACAACTGCTGGGCCGAGCCTACCTTTCATATAGCAGCAGTGTGGCTTGTATAGATGCCAGTCGGACGACCGATCCTTTTTCAAAGCGATTATTCTGCAGATGCCTCTCAGCCTCCGCTAGAAAATCCGTCCCTTTCGTCTTGACGTCGCCTGGTACCGCATAAGCCTCGGAGTAGTGCGAATAATGCTGGATTTCATTAGCCTGGTTCCAATCCATTGCTTGCATGCCCAAGACATACACAAGCATTTGCAAGAAGCGCATTGACGAGAAATGGGCTACAGAAATCACTCTGCATGTTCCCCTCGCGCATGTGCCTAATTAGAATGGCGGGATCGACAAAGGCGTAAAATGGATAGTCCCAAGTAAAATACAGCGAAACCAAATGCGACACCAATCCGTCATCATCTGTTACTGTCGTCCACGGCTTCGCGGGCACTTTTACGGGCGCGGAATCACACAGGTAATGGATATCCATAACCTTTGACCGAAATGGGGGCGCGCCGCTCTCCACCTCATATCCAGCGCGCAGCTTCGAGTCTCTGACATCCGTGGTCGAGGCTTGGTTCGGCATCGGGCCCCCCCTTAAGGTCTGGTCCAGCCAGCACCGTACCTCGGGGAATGTGGCCCCGTTGCGGATCAAATCGAGTAGTGGCTGGGACCCTGCTTCGTCAGTCGACTGAATGGTTCGAAAGATATCGGTCAGCAGCTTCTTGTGGTAGTCGTCTTCGCCTGATTCACCGTCAACTTGCGGCCCATGCTCGTTGATGCGCTGTCGACAGTTGCGGCACGGGGCATTCCCGGTGCAACGCTGGCCGTACTGATGATAAGTAATGCAAGAGGCTGGTTCGCCTGCTTGAAACATTGACATCATGCAATACTATCGCTTAGAAATCCAACCATGAGGGTAGTTAGTGCTAGGTTGGGTTTATAACGGAAGATCGTGGCCATCGAGGGTCGAGATTTGATTAAGTGACATCAAGCCCCGGTTTCGTTCCTGTCACGTGGTGGGGTCGTTCTATGACGAAAGACGCTACGGTCTGGCAATCCGCCAATCAACCGAGTCCATCATAATCCAGTTTCCTGAATCGTGTTTCGGATCTATAGTTTAAGGCGTAGTTCGTCGCCCAAACTTGTCACCAGCCGTATAATATATCCGGATCGTCCTGCACAGGACTTTACGCTGGGTTACACGTGACAAGGATCGTATGATCTTCGTATGCCCGCTCGCAAGAATTTTCAAGACTGTATGTTTCGAATGGGTAGCGAGCCAAGATAGGCTGCAAATTGGAATGCTCTAGAGTGGGTCAGTATGCGTTTGAATGAGTTGTGAGTTGTAGAACCTACCAGCAAACCGACGAAGCTTGATTGAAGCAACATGGGTAACAATGCCATTATACCTCTGCTTCCCCCGCCGCGTCACCCATGGCTCCCGCGATAAAGCTAATATTGGGACAGGCAGGTATGCGTAAGCAAAGCAGGCAGACTGACATGGTCCCAGCTAATGTAGCAGTTCAGCATCAGCCCCTGGCATTTAGAAGACCGGCATTCAGAAGACCAGCAATCTCATAGAGCCCCAGTTCATCCTAACTTGCACGGCGAGAAATCGGACAGCCGGAATACACTGGAATCCCAGGGCATTCACTTTTTCTGGTTCCGAGAATGTCGCTTCGCCGCCGCCTAGGACATAGCACGGCCCATCTGGATTTGTGTTGTTTTCCAATTATAACGTCATAATAGCAGCATAAGCCCGTTGTTGAAAAGGGGGCAACATGAGTTCGGGGTCTTAAAAAAGCGATGCTCTTCAGGGAGAAGCAGCTGTCGTTACTGTCAGACCGGGTCCTGACAGAAGCTGATTCGCAACCAAACTCCATAGGTAAATACAACTTTGTGGGGCTGCATATTTATCCATCACCGTGATGCGGGCCAGGTGTTCAATACGAGGGGCACTTCAAGACCTCCATTGGCCAGCGAATGAAAGGCTGGTGGGAAGACTCCAGGTTGTGCAATATCCCAATCAGTATATGTTCCGGCCAGTCGCGAAGGAACCATGCTGAGTCGAGTTCCTTGAGGAGCACGAGAAAGAAGGAAAACAAAACTAGTGAAACTGATTCTCTGCATTGCAATGCTGTGAGGAACGGGCTTGGTAAAGTATAAAGCCAGCCAAAGATCGTCGGCCAGAGGTCTAGCTCGTTTAACTTAGAATCGGGGCTGTATAAAGACTGATAAATGCACTGGAGGTGCTCAAATGCCTGGTGATAGCTTGCGGCATCACAGTTCGAGGGGACAGTGAGAAGTATCTGGCTGAGCTGTGACAGTTCACTGCTGTATTCATTGAGGACTGTGGGGTTTCTCGCCCAACTGTTGAGTTTGCCCTCCCCGTCTGAGGACGGCTCTTTGTGGTCCGCAGCATGCATCAGAGAGGCGTCAATGGCAAAGCTCGCGGTACAAGTCTCCAGGACTGTCCTTACGCCCATGAAGAGAGCCAGAGATCCTGCCTGGCCATCGTCCCGAAAGGCCAAGTACTCCAGCGGCTGCGGTCCCCTTGCAACCGAACACAGAAAGATGAGAAGCGCGGCCGCATAAAGTGCAAGACCATTTTCTTTTCCCAAAGACGGAATCTGCGCAGCAACTACACCAACAGCTAGAGAATAGTGCCGCTCACCTTCGGCGAGATAGTCGCCACTGTGCCCTGCTATCTGGCTCAGATGATCATCGCCCCCGTGGCGCGCGAGATGGAAGCTGGAAATTGCGAGCAGTAAGTGCAAGAGGTAATGGAACGAGAAGCCGAGTCGGGTGAATTGGCTAATTGCCATTCGATTTGAGCCGCCTAGATCTTTCGAGGAGATGAGATGATGGAATAACACCATGTCAGTGGCTGAGAAGTTGAACGGTTTGTTTGCCACAGCAGCACACGGCTCTGGTGCCGGTATCTGCAGCTCCACCTGCATTGGTGTGACATTGCGCCTAGCATGCCGTCGCTTTGGAGGCTTGAAGTGCGTCTGGTTGGAGGAAATAAAGGTATACGAATCGTCCGCCTGTTGCTCGGGTGCAGAATCACATGCATCTGATGGCTGACGGCATAGTTCGGCACCTCTTTCGTCTCCTGTAGCATTTTTATAGTCACAGTAAACAGAGTGTCGCAGGCAGTTGCTGCATTCAGGCTTTTTCTCGTCACACTGGTGTAGTATCGGTCAGTTCTATTTGCTGCTGCTTGGGCAGGAGTTGGCTGCGGAACCTTTATCCTGCGCCGCTTGCAATTCCCGCAACCAAGACGGGATTTTTTGTGAGACTTTCTGGACTGGCTCGCCGTATATGAGTTAACAAGCCTTGAGGCCATTTCCCTCAGAGATTAAATAGCGGCGGCATTCGTTGAAGATGCAAAACCTGGAAGCTTGTATGTGGAGATCTTATCCTAACGGGATTAGACTGACCCGGCACGGAACAGCATTATCCCGCCGGCAATGGTTCCCCCAATAAGAGGGTGGCCATGTGAGCATGTGATCTTTAGTTTTTGTGGAAGCATGAAGGAGTCTAGTATTCAGGGGTGCGGATGCACAAGGAAGCTAGGCTAAATACTAATGAGATGCTGACTAAGACTGTGCAGACCGGGCACCCCAAGGACAGGGGAGGAACCCATGCTCCGACAGTTTCTTCTCATTTGTATCCCCTCTATGTGCGCAGTCGGATATGATAGAATTCTAGCCTGTGATAAAATTAACTTTCATTCACTTACTATCTCTACAGAACTGTCTCGAAATATCTTACATTAGCTCACAGACTGTCTTTAGACTGCCTCCTAGAGACATATATTGTGGGGTTCGATACACGGAGCAGAACAATTTCTACGAATCTGCTTAAACAGTGGACATGCATAGGACACATAGAGGCGAACAGACAAGGAAATATACATAATGCACAGTATTCTCAATTTTCATGGATACGCCATCTGCGGCGTACCTTGATACCCCGTCAGCTCTGGCCTCGTGCGCAACTCCATCTCCTTCTCCTCCTGGACGAGGGTACAGCATCCGCACCAGAAGGTTGCGCAGCAGTCCCCACAGCAAGAGCCGCTGATACCGTGCCTTTCGCGCATCTCGCCACGTCGGATTGTTTGAATGATCCATTGGGACCAGCAGAGGGTGAGGCCGGTGAAGATCAGACACTGCGCAAACACTAGGTTAGCCGTATGAACTGACTACCTCTGCATTTTCTGGATAATGGCATCGTTGTTCACCTCGGAGTTGATGCTGCTGTAGCTCTTGAGAGTTGGGTCCTGGGCCCTGGCTTGAGTTCGTCCGAAGGTGAGGCAGGGAAGGCAGCACGTCAGGAAGCCTGGGTATCGGTCAACAGCAGCGGATTAGTGGGAAGGCAGCGCGAGCTTACACAACGAGCCTGGAGAACAGCAGTCCAAGAGCGAGTAATTCCAGTCCTTCTTGTAGGTAATATTCTTGGCCTCAGGCGAAGCATCCTGGTATAGCGGGGGGTTGATTGGCGTTGAGCGGTATGTTTTCTCGAAGGCAGCCATCGTGGTGTTTAGAGCTCTGAAGAATTTCCGAATAGGCGAGTAAAAGTAAGCGGCTCCGAAGTTGATGAGGTTCCGAGAGGAGAAGCAAAGATAAATCACCAGCAAGGACTATTTTTTCTGCAGCCGTGAAGCCACGGCTTGCTTTATATTTTCTACGGAGCGAGGCCCCATTCCTGAAGCCATACATGCAAAAGGCAGTTCGTATCCGTGTCTACGGCGGATTACCACATGCAGTTTAGGGCTAGGGGGACGGTGGGGACGACGATGATCTTTCGTGCCTTGGCGGCTTAGATGCTTTGCCAAGTGTGTGGGTATAGATCCACTCGGTACATCGACAGAGTCATTACTGCATCTGGGCATAGGGTTGAGGTTGGCTGCTGGGCTGAACGTTCAGCCAAATCTCTGTAAACTAGAGAAGGGCAACTTAACTGCAACTCTCAAGTCATGATGCTAGCATCCGGACGCAAAGTTAGGCTCTGCACGTACACTAGGAGCTCAAGAGTCAGCGCCTGGGAGCACTTTTAGAAGAATTAGAGGATGCCTCTGCCTCAATCTACCGGACGACAACCGGGGGTGTGGTTGGCGCTCTTGGATATCTGGATCGACTTAATGATTACGGAGCAGAACACCGGTTCAAAGATATATAAGTAGGTTGATGAAGACTCCTGCAAAGGAAAGGGGTACTTTTGATGATGCACACTGATCTGAAGGACATCTGACCCCAGAGGTGAGTTATCTGTGCTGCGGCGGCTTCTCGACACAATCAAGCACAGACAAGTAGAACGCCTCATTCTTGGTCTATTAGGCCATGAGACGTAACTAAGACCGTAGGAAAAACAGTTTTAACCCTCAGTAAGCCGTACGGCCAAAGTAAGACCGGTTCCCGCGGACACCGCGGGGGCCGTACGCGCATACTCTGCTTCCGAGTCGTATCACTTTCCCTAGGCTGCAGCAACCACCAGGAACATCCCCACAGAATAAATAGCTAGTCAGGTACCAGGGAGCCTGATAAGATATTCAAGTAAAAGAGTTATATTGTCTACTTATCGACGTGCTCGGACAGTAGTTGTCCACTGCCAAAATGACCACTCTCCACTCCTACTACCCCCTGGGCGTCGAAATCCCCCATTACATTGCCAATGAACTCAGTACTCCTACTCTGCTCGCCATATTTGGAACGGCCTGTACAATAGTGTTCTCTGTGACTACCTCTCTCGCCAAAAAAGCCAACTCGCAGATCTCAAATTCTGAGCTCTACAAGACTCTCTGGTTTGCCCTGTGTAGGTTCCTCACAGCTAAGCAGAAGCGCAACCCTAATAGAGAAAAAAACAGGCGGCTCTATTCATCTTGTCCTAGAAGGCTACTACGCCCTCAACTTCCTCACTCTCGCCTCGTCCAGCCACCCGCTCGCTCAGCTCTGGAAGGAATACGCCCTGTCGGACTCTCGCTATCTCACCCCGAACTCTTTCGTGATGTGCATGGAGTCCATCACCGCATTGTTCTGGGGCCCTCTTTCTTTCCTCCTAGCTGGATTTATAGCGACCAACCATCCGCTTCGGCATCCGCTGCAGATTATCATCTCGCTAGGCCAGCTCTACGGCGACGTGCTATACTACGGGACTTGTGCGTTTGAGTTCCTAGTCAACGGATTGGAGTTTTCCCGACCGGAGAGGTACTACTTCTGGGGATATTTCATGCTTCTAAATATGTTTTGGATTGTTATCCCGCTTGGTGAGTTGCTGGCTCCGCTCTTTTGGTGAGACAAATCCTGATGCTGGATAGTTCTCATTGTGGACAGTGTAAAGGCGTGTAAGAATGCTTTTGCCGAGATCAAAAGGATCAAGACAGGAGGAATAAATGGGCGCCTGAAAAAGACATCCTAGCTGGATTCTGTGATACAGTAGATCCGCTCGAGAAGCGAAGATCAGCCTAAAGCGAATACATAGTAGCATAAAGCGCTTTACCATAGAAGTCTTTTATTTTAAAGTACGTAGAGTGTCACTCCAGCTACGTAATTAATGAGAATCCGGTCCTTATTTACATTCCTTCAAGCTCGCAGTGCTCGCTCAGTTGGATGGCAAGCCGGAGCCTCCGCTCGCTGGGCATGGCATTGCCAGGGAGTCTGTTTTGTCTACGCTTTTGACCCCAGCTTATATGTCAGTTTGGTATACGGCGCTCAGGGACGTTGCTGTTTGCTTTGAATCCGCGCCGCCTATCTGAATCTGCCTGAAGCTTTGACCCTAACCGTGGCCGGATTTGACGCATCGTTCCCTAGCGTATTCGGGAGTAGATATGTCGACCAACGGCTCTATTTAATAAAGCATTGCTTAGTGTGGCCAAGCGCCTGAATCCACTTGACTTGAAACGCCAGACACGCGGTTGTACAACGTCTCTGGCGCAACACAGCCACTCAGGCGCCTGCCTGTATGCGAGGGCCGTTTATGAGGTCTGCACACCCGCAGCTGATCTGTCTTACTCATTCAAAACTCTACTGTCTCATCTTCATTCACCCTAGGGTACTCATAGGACCGCTTGAAAATGATCGAAGAAACAAAGCTGCCTATTCCCCCTCCCCGCGTCTACCCAGCACCGCCTCCGGCCTATAACGCTCATTATGCCTACGAGTCCCAGCAGCTGCCGCCGCAGAGAGCAAAGATACAAACGTGGAGCGATCCGAAGCGGGAATGGAGATACGGGTCTAGTATTACCTCGGATATGCCTTGGCCGGTTTTATTATCGGGGCGATTATTGGGATAATTATTGCCGTTATTCGTCGGCTTACTTGAATGGTTATGGCCTTCCCGAATACGTCGTCTTTCGAGTATACCTGTTGTCAGTTCAAGTTTCTTTATATATATATATATTCTCTCGTTGCTACTTCCTCACAGGTCTATAAAAACATTATAAGATAGGCACGTCTGCGGCCGGCCTGTGACTGTTGCCTTGCTTGATTGCATGTTTCTTTCTGCGTTTCTGCCAGCTGCTACTTCCTAATCCTTATAGCCCATGACCGCTTCCTAGCATGACTCTGCAGGCTCAATCACTAGTCATTAGTGTAGCCGCTGCAGGTTACAGGGTTTTCATAATCGTTCCAGGCTATCCTCAGACTGGCAAGTTTCAGGGGCAGAGAACACATCATCATAATGGGCCTTTTCAAAATCCTCGCACCATGCACCCCGGCCTTAGCTGCGGCTCCTGAGTTCCAGCAAGAGGATATCATCACCCGTGATGGCTGCATCTTGAGAGGCGGTGCCACCGGTTCCTACGCTGCCATGCAGCTGGTTGAACGAGGGCACTCAATGGCGGTCCTGGACGATCTCAGGCGCATGGGCGATGCCGGCACTTACCTGATTAACAAGAAGCCCGAGTACGTCGCATTCGATTCGCGTTGGCCGGCCTCGATCATGGCCCCCCAGAAGATGTGCGTGATGGTTTCTATCGGGAGCTCTACGCATTTTAGAACAGCGCAGCACATATTACATAGGATATGCCTTTTATACGGATTACACAGCTCAGCTCCACATATTATATAGGATATGCCTTTTATGCGGATTACACAGCTCAGCTTTGGAGCTATACCCGCTCCATCGTCGACGTGATGACGGCTGAGCTGGGTAGTTCGACTGGTCGGATTAGGAGATATGAAGCCACCTGTTGGTATGAAGGCACCAATCTTTGGGTCTCGAATATGAGTATCTTTTATGTAGCTGAGCTGAAGCTCTTCCCAAGTTTCCCATTTCTGAACCTAGTCCATTGTTTGTCTCGCATACTTTGAGTTCACTCTGTAAGTCACATAACAGAATAAAATAGAAAACTATATTTGCTTCTTCCAAGCAAACATTCTTAAAGGGCCAAGCCTGATTAAGGTTGAATTAAGATTATCCTTTTTTTCTCTTGGTGAATGAAGTACAGAGGCTGTAATGCCTCAGGCGTCAACAACAAAGGCATATAACATCTTCTCTAATTCTTGAATTTTCTGCTCTGCCATTCATAACTTGTCACACTGAGCTCTTCACATCCCTGCTGGGTGGCAATGATGGCTCTCTATCTTCACACCGCAGCTAGCTCAGGCGCGGCTTGTGATGGCCTTCAGGCGCCCTCGATCCCCGACGCCAGAGTGCTCTGGATCACTTCAAACACCGTCCAAAACTTCACCTACCCCCCCGTCACTGGACTTACCGGAGAGCCAATTGCTGGAGCCACAGGGGACTCTTCTCCGCTGACCTTTTGCAACGTCTCAATGGTTTTGACCCACCCAGGCGACAACGACACCGTCCTCGTCTCCGTCTGGCTGCCTCCCCATGACACCTGGAACACTCGCTACACTGCAACAGGAGGAGGCGGTCTTGGAGCCGGCTACGACTTCAACATGATCAGTCCCCTTGCTGCTGGATTTGCAGCCTCTGCCACTGACGCAGGACTTACCCTCAACAACACCATCATGGCCGACACGGGGCTCTGGGGACTCAAGGAGGACGGCACCGTCAACGAGCCCCTTTTCAAGAATCTCGGTTACCGCTCTATCCATGACATGGCCGTGGCTTCCAAAGACGTGATTAAGCAGTTCTACGGCGTCGAGCCCAAGTACTCGTACTGGGCCGGCTGCTCGCAGGGAGGACGCCAGGGCTACGCCGCTGCCGCGAAGTATCCTACCGACTTTGACGGGATCCTTGCCGTCGCTCCAGGACTGGGCTTTGGCCACGTTGGACTTGCAGCTTTCTGGCCTGTTGTTGTGATGTACAATGAGGGTGAGTACGTCCCCTCATGCATTTTCGACAAGTTCGAAGCGGCGCTTCTTGAATCCTGCGATCCGGATGATGGCCTCGTAGACGGTCTCATTACCGATTACGACCTCCTCATATCCTGTCCACGCTCGTTCAATACTTCTGCTCTTATAGGGCAAACCGTCACTTGCCGTGAAGCTGGGAATACCAACTTCACGATCACCGAGCGCCAGGCGATCATTGTAAGTAAGATCCTCAACGGGCCGAGCCACAATGGGAAACAGTACTGGTTTGGGACGGTCCCTGGTGCAACCTTCTCCGGTATTGCAGAGACTGTTTTCGACAATGCCACTGGCAGGTGGCTCCCCAAACCCTTTGCTCCTGCGGCCGGGTGGCTCACGAACATCATTGCTCCGCAGATGGGAATAGAGGCAAAGCTCCAGCACCTCTATCGCGATACCGGCATCCTCACCCTGACATACAACCAATACTTTGTCGCCTTCAACATATCCCTCGCCCTATCGTCTCCTTTCCTCAGTGACTCCTACCTTAACTTCCGTTCCTTTCAGAAGAGCGGCGGGAAGCTCCTCACCTGGGTCGGACTCGCCGACCAGTTCGTCCACCCTGCACACCTCTTCGACTTCCACGCCTCAGTCACCAAGACCATATCGCCTGGAAATTCCTCAAACATAGAAGACTTCTACCGCATATTCACGGCACCCGGTGTCCGCCACTGTGCCGGCGGCCTCGGCCCGCAACCGGTCAGCCCAATGGGTGCACTTATAGAGTGGGTGGAGCAGGGGAAGGCACCGGACACTCTGTCGGCAAAGGCAGACAGTAGCACTGCCCGGGAGATTGTGCGAGACCTGTGCCTCTACCCCAAGAAGTCGGTTTATAAGCATGGCGAGCTGGCGCAGCATGACGGTTTTGAGTGTCAAGAGCCTGAGGGGAGACTACAGAGGCCGAACGAGGACGAGGACGAAGATGACGACTATGAGTCTGATAAAACGATTATTGGCGACGACGATGAATAAGGAGAACACGACGTGTCAATTGAATTTGGGTGACGACGGTCACTGGTCTCTGTGCTGGACTTGGTGGGTAACGGCGGTTAGATCACCGTCATGGCCTTGACAGAACTTCTACTGTATGAGCCTTCTGTACCCTAGTTTGAGACTCTTCGTATGGCTTGGTATCACTATGTAGATCTGATTGTTCACGGCAAAATGATGCACTCTAGTCAGACTAGATCCAGTCTCTGCAAACTTGTTACTCTGCGCTCCCAGTTGCCTGACCTCAAGAGAAATATGAGTTCTCACGCCTTGTGATTCGGGATGCTAGGGTATTCTCAATGTCATCACCTGTTCTCCTTGGTCCAAGTGATGCCCCTTCTCCCTCTCTTCTCTGTTACCGTGCGCTGCCTTTATGCCCAGTACTTCTAGGCACCGCCAGGTTCCTACTCAAATTATTGTTTCTCTCAACAACAAAGAATATACTTCGCTCAATAAGATAGCTAACGTTCGCCCGGATGTAAATTTGCTCTCCTATTTTTCTTTACTTTCTCGTCTCTCCTCTTTCACGAGCGGCAAGCTGGCTGGCACGCACAGTCAATATATTGCTTGGCTAACACAGACTATCCGCGTGCACTCAAGAAGATCTAACCCTATAACTGACTGGTGCATGATAGCTGCAGTCTCGGTAAGTCAGGAGAGTATACGCCATCGCTAGACCGTATCGTGATTTCCGCTGCTCTTTAAAGTGCCGAACTCCCCTGTTGCCTAAGAGCCGATGTGCCTTAAATATCCAAGGTACCCATGCAGCAACAACAACAAACAGCGAGAAAAAAAAGGAGAAAAAAATAAAAACTTTGGACTACGGCTGCCTTGGTTGCTATTACAATGTATATCGGTCAGCCTCACTCCTGACAAGATGGTAGCGGCCTTCGTCCTCCCCCGTCCCAGGCCTAGACCAGTAGACATGCATTATGAGACGTTGAATTGACTTTGAGACTGCTTGAGACAGGGTATGGGCGCTTTTAGGATGTGCAGTTATTCTACCCTGAATATACAATGCCCTTTTTATCATGTCTTTGGGCCTGAACTGGTCCTCCCTTGCTTGCATCTTCATTCGCATCATCTTATCGAATGTCTTGCAGACAACGCTGTCTGTTCCAATCTCATACAGCCCATTATGTACGACAAATGATCCATGAACGTGAACGACATTAGCCCTTGCCAGGCGCGACGCCGAGAGCGTCAGGCACAGGCGCAGCGATCTGGCTGGCCCACACACTATCGATTCCCTCGACGATCGCTGCTCTTGGAATGCAAATTGGCTGATCCCCAGGCGACGACTCCACCGGTGTCGGCAAATGGGAGCCGCTGATACTTGCGCCAGAAGGAACCCAAAATCGACGGTATGCCCCAAAGAGAACCCCCCGAAATTTAAAGACCCCCAAAAAATTCTTAAGGGCGATGGACTCGCACTCTGTGAGCCCGACAGTGCACACGCATACCCTCCGCCATGCGTCTCGGCGCCCTTCTCTCCGTGACGCTGCTGAGCACGGCCGCAACCGCAGCTTTCAATGCCCAAGACACGATCGACCGCGATGTGGTGATCCTCGGCGGGGGCGCAACGGGCACCTTTGCGGCTGTCCAGCTCCGCGAACAGGGCTACACTGTCGCCCTTGTTGAGCAAAAAAGTAAGCTGGGCGGCCACGCGGAGACGCTCTACCTGCCCAGTGGGGATTATGTCAACTACGGGGTCGAGGGGTACTTCAATAACAAGATCACCAAGGACTTCTTCGCGCAGCTAGATGTGGACTACGAACCTCTCCTGCCAGGCGCCATTCTGACCCAGCACGTCAATTTTCGGACCGGCGAGCGCGTCCTGCCTGGTAACGAGCTGCTTACCACCACGGCCGCAGCATTGCTGTACCGCGGCGCGATCGAGCAGTTCAATTATCTGGCGCAAGGGCTGTATGATCTGCCCGAGGAGGTCCCTGAGATCCTGCTGCGCCCGTTTCGGGAATTTGTTGACAAGTACGCGCTATGGGGCGCAGTTGACCTAATATTTACCTTCGCGGAGAATGTAGGCAACATGCTCGACAGGCCCACCCTCTATGTGATTCAGTACTTTGGCATTCCGCACATCGACGCCCTCCTCAACGGCGGGTACATCCGCCCCAAAAATGGGACGGACGTACTTTTCAACAAGGCTGCGAACTACATTGACGAGGTAAACAACATCTTCTACGACTCGATGGCCGTCCGGACCACCCGCGACGAAACCGGGGTCGAGGTGGTCATCCAGAACGCGCGGACCGGCGCGCAGAAACTGATTCGCGCAAAGAAACTCCTTATCGCGTTCCCACCTGTGCTGGAGAAGCTGGCCGGCTTCGACCTCACCGAACAAGAGTCTGCCCTGTTCTCCAAATGGACATACGTGAACTACTATGCCGCCGTCCTAACCAACACTGCCGTCCCCAATGACTTCAACATCCTCAACACCGATCCCACCAATCAACCCGGCAGCCTGCCAACAACCCCTTTCAACTGGGCGCTCGAGTACTCCGGCGTCCCGGGCTACTTCATGAACAAGATCATCGGCGACGCAAACCTGACTGAGGCCGAGGCGCGGGCCCTGATCATTGACGACCTAAAGCGGATGAGCTCTGCCGGGACCTTCGGGATCAAGGACGGCCAGGAGCCGGAGATTGCAGCATTTGCGTCGCACTCGCCCGAGACATTGATGGTTTCGGTAGAAGATGTCAAAGGGGGATTCTATAAGAAGCTTTATGGGCTGCAGGGCCAGGCTAGTACGTTCTACACGGGGTATACGTTTTGTACAGATTACTCGACTATGTTGTGGAACTACACGAACACTATTGTAGATAGGATCGTGCAAGAGCTTTAATAAGATAACTTAGTATATCGGATGCCATATAGTTGCCAAAATTCTAGAGTGCAAGTGGGCTATGAATGTTTTATCTCCCATACCAGCATTCCACTGGACGCCTGGATTAACTGCTGTGATGAAGCGTATATATGCGTAAATGAACCATATTACCTGGTAAGAATCGTAATCAGTGTATTCTACTCTTGTTCTCGCAGTTGAATAGCACTTGTCGGCAAGTGGTTACTCGCGCCAGCTGAAGGAGCGATCTTTGGATTGCTTTTTCCCAGTTACATATAGCTCTATTTTAGAAATTGAGGGAAGTTGATATTAGAGAATGAACTCTGCTCACTTTACTATTCGTCCATAGCCTGGAGTCAATACGAGAGATTATTATATTGGTCTCTTCTTCTCCAACCGGAGGGTCAAGACCCTTTGCCGGGCTTGCTGCTCTTATTGTTCAATGCTGAAGTAGATAAGGAATAACCCTTACCTGGCTTATCTATCTTAGTTGTTAGGTAATGAGGACAAGGTATTGATAAGTGGACGAGCATTTCATTCGTATAGCGTCTGCCTTGGAATTTGACCAATACAACCAACTTAGGCATTACGCGAGGTCGATGCTCCATAGACCACGGAGCAGTCGGCACAAGCATGACTGCTCCAGAGGCAGACTGACTCAAAGGAAATTAGGCTTTTCATTTTTATAATACGTAGTCAAAAGAGCACTTGAAAATTACGAAAAGACCATAGTAGGCAATTCCATCCATCATATAAACAACTTCTACCAGCAGCAATTAAAGGAGAGACTATATAAGATATATAAAGAAATTAACACCATCTGGATAAGACGGGCGGCCAACCCATGAAGGAACGACAACCAGGAATTTGTCGAAATATCAGAACTGATTAACAGTACAACCCCCATTTAAACGCAGTTGATCTTCAGACTCTCCGGCTTCGCAACTCCCTGAGGGAACTTGGCGTAGTTCTTCCGGCCATCAACCGTGACAAGAGTCACAGGCGCGTTGTCAGACACGCGGTTGCCCGAGACAACGCACTTCGCCCCCTCAACGACTCCCGCCGTGATCATGACGCTGTCAACGCGGAAGGTCGGGCTGTACAGGTCTGGGTAGCGAGGTGGGATGGCGACGTCGACGCCGTCAGTGGGGATATCGGATGACTGGCCGTGGCCGCTGTTTTCGTTGGTGAGGGTCACGGTGCGTGTGTTGGCTGCCTGGCGGATCTCGATAGGGTTGGCGAGGGTGGAGGTTGCCAGGAGGGCAAAGAGGGCGGTGGTGGTGAAGAACCTCATTCTGTTTTGAGGGTCGGTAGTGATGAATTTGGATTAAAGATAGAGTATAAGAGGCGGTTTTAGCTTCTTGGACTGGGAGTGGATGCTTTGTTGGAAGTGATGTTGTTCTGATGATGGAGAGAAAGAGGATGCTGGACTGGAGAGGAGTGCTCTTTATACCTTTCCTGAAGGCAGGCAGTGCCCTTATGCCTCGCCACGGATTGCCTTGATGCGGCTTTGATCATAGAGTCACGGCCTAAATGAGACAATATTCAACGTAGTCTCATCCTGCACGGCCGAAGGATCAGAAACATGGCATATAGTATGCTGCTTACTACGTACCGCAATAGTACAACAGTACCATGGAGAATCAGCATGTCATAAGCCTATCACCAGATGCGGCTAGAATTCTCCACGCCAATAATTGCCTGATCCCAGCGTCGGTTCGAGTTCATATTCAGCCTCGATCGTGGACCATGCATATCGTTCTACATCACCCGACTTGGAGTAGACGTGGGCAAAACAGGGAGAGCCATAGTTTCGACCTTTGGCACTGCCTAAATGCAAGTATGTCATGTGGTTTTACCTAAGAATAACCGAGTTCACTTTCGTTCTCCAGCATGTCCGCCCCAGCTCGTACGGCTCTGCCATGTCTCACTTGATCGGGACTATAAGCTGGGCCTGATCTGACCGATTATACCCAGACCAGCCACAATAACTGCTAGTGAAATGGCAGTACAGTCCACCATGGAGATTTCTGAATAGGGAGGGAAAATTTCTACCTTCTACAATAACATAATCAGCATCCACGGAACCCACCATGATAGTATTGCCACGACAATAGACTCCATACCCGGCCTTGCGAGATCCCTCATGAACTGTTCTTTATATAGCTAAGACATCCACTCATCCCACTCCTGTCAACTTCCTGCCTGCCTATACGGAGAACCGGAATACGAGGGCCTTCGGGTACCGAGCGCCTGGTCCAGGACCGCAACACGAACGCCCAGACCAAAGTCTTCTTCAACAGGGATGATCGGCGCAGCACTGCCGTCGATTCCGAGCCTTCCCCAGGTTCAGCTGGCTTGGCTGACGCATAGACAGACCTTTGTTAGTCTGGTCTTGGAACCCTGGGCTTCGGCAATCTTCCATGCTCAGCCTCGCGACCAGGAACGGCTTTAGGCGTCCCATTGGTCAGCGGAACCTTCAAGCGACTGGCGGGGGCTCCGCAGCTGGGTTGCGTCTGGGGTAGGTAAGCCTGATTCCTACAAATAGGCATCTTTTTTTAGAGAGGGCTGAGTACGGAGTATAAGGTAGGGGTCATTTGATATATACCAAGGTCGGGGCAGCGGCACTAGCCCGGGCTGTATGCTAGGTCGGTAAGTAAGACAAGGTAGCGTTTTTGTACTCGATGCCTGTCAGATTAGGTTAACGGAAATTTCGAGACTGCGGTTCGATGCTCGATCAACTCTGCAATTGGATTCGATCGCTGCCGTCCTACCCTCCATGCGTCGTTGCACGTGCGCACATGACTGGTAGAGCCCTATTAACACCACTGAGATCGTAGTCCGCGACAATAACTACCGAGCTTTGATATGATTTAATCGACTATTAATATTTTGGTCTACCATATCGGTGAATCGTAAGACTCACAAGACGTTGACGGTAGGTATTTTTTCTTTGACGCGAACCCCAGGCAATAACGGGCAACAACACGCGATCAAGAGTGCTTATGGAATATGGCAGCTATGTACGGTATGAGAAATTGCTGGCATACATCAGCCAGTTGGAAAGTGCTCTTCATTTTACAGTGACCATCAAACTAAAGTGCGCAGAGGCGAGCCCCTAGAGTCTGCGGCCGAACGCCCAGACAGCAGATTGGTAAATTAAACTGATAGCTTCACTACATGTTGTAGACATGAAGCTGAAGAGAATCTGGGATAGTGTACCCGATATACACATCTCCTCTGCAGTGTCTATCCCAGTCTTCTGCCGAGCCAAGCACAGCCCCCGGCCGGTTGTCGACTGCCAGATTGACAAGCGTGGTTTCTGTTGGTGCTCGTTAATAGATTTTGTCTAATAGGATATGCTCCGGTCGTCACCCGCGAGAGCAGTTGGGAATCAACTAACCATTAAAGGTAAACAACGGCCATCCGTAATCTTCCAACCCAGTGTGACGGTTCTGAGCGAAGGCGACCCATGCGCCTGCGATTATAACGAGGTAATTAGCGACAACCATTTATCCGAAAAGCCATGGAGAGAATTTCAACGTACTCTGAACGTATTTACTGACGTCCACCTCCCGTAAGCTCGGCGGCTGCGGTATAGTTGTCATATTATATGTGCCGAAGAGTATAGGAAGCTCGGCTTCAACCCAACACCCGGTTAGAAGCAGTCGAAAGCAAACTTGAGATCACATACCACTATGATAAGCACCTAGCCAAGGTTTGGGACTGAGATTGGTAAAGTTGCCGTGGTAGACGTACCGCCATGTAGGAATATGCTGTCGCAGTCGAGTTCTGATTACTCGTAAGCTTCTGGATAGAACAATTTTGAACTATCGAATAGACAGATATAGATACGTACTTTACGGCTTGATAGGCTGGACAACTGAAACTTCCGAATAGGTCTTCAGTCACTGCCGTCTCGTTGATGGAGCTCTGGCTGAGGGGGAAGCCGGCCGAAAATTCGCGGGCGTTTATTCCTGCTAGAGTAGGCTGTCGTAGCTCGTTAGCCATCCTCAAACTATACCTGGCAACGGGTTAATGGGGTACGAATACGAACAAGACGCGCCAGCCCTCCAGCTTTTGCTCTAGCAATATAGTCCGAAAAAACAGTCCGGTTGTCGGCCACCGGCGTGAATGTGTAGCTCCCGTTGCCCAGAACTTCTAGAATTCGGGAAAATGAGACACTCCGCATGCATGCCAGAGACCCATCTCCTGCGCTACATCCCACAGCAGTCGACAGGCGGTTCCAGTTGGCATGGGCCGTGTCTGCGTTGTTGAACAGAGAGACGGTGCCGGACTGGAGTACAAATCCGCTTACGAGAGGGTCCTCTGGATACTATAGTACGGTTAGCTGTTACTCGAGCCATCTCAGAGAGAGATGAAAGTCACATACAGCGTAAGCATAAGCATCAACCGAAGCACCACCGGCAGACTGGCCGAAAAGGAGGATTCTGTCCGGATCACCGCCAAAATTGGCGATATTTTGGTGTACCCATTGAACTGCTAGTCTCTGGTCTTGTGAGAATCCATCCCTGTCTGATAATCGGTACTAGGTATGGCTGACACGTACCTGATCTAACAGCCCTAGGTTTTGCTCTGCCGGATCTAACCCAGGTGCATTTGGATATCCGAAGACATTGAGCCGGTAGCTGATCCATTAGCACCACAACCAAACCGATCACGAGCATCGGAAGGAGATTTTTGACGAGCTCACTTGAACGTGACAACAACAACGTCTTCGCTGCTTGCTAAATCCACCCCATCATAGAAACCCACAGACCCGGCCCCCTCACCGAATCCACCTCCATGAATAAAGAGCATAACCGCCTTCCCCTTTCTCCCAGCCCCGCTTTTCTTTGTTTGGTGTTCCGCCGGCGTCCAGATGTTGACAAAAAGACATTCCTCGCTCATATCCTCGACATTCCGAATTCGATAAGGAAGAACATTCCAGATAGACTCATTGTCATAGTTGTAGACCTGTGGACATGGAGCACCAAAGCTCGACGCGTTGATTGGGTGCTGGGAAGGGGCTCTTGGTTGCGGCGGTGCGAAGCGCAGGTCTCCTGTTGCGGGTTCAGCGTAAGGGATTCCTAGAAATGCTCGCACTTTGTGGGCTGTGTCGTTGTATATGCCGTGCACTATACCGCTCGATGTGGCAACAATGAGGTCTGATGGAGTTTGGGGATGGGTTGAGACCGCGGTTGCCAGAGCTGCTACAGGAAGCAGACTTAGAAAAGTTTCAAATAACATCTTGAGCCAGTGTCAATTGTATGCTAAGCTATTGGTGGGAAGCCTGGGAAACTTGTATGCTTTTATGGCAGTGGAACCCCGCTTCCCCAGATTAACCGGTGGGCAGGCGTCACCGGTGGAGCTTCAGGCTAGGGCTGCACATCAATTGCCGAAAATGGGATGGGAAGTTCCGATGGGGGAGTTTGGAAGGCATTCAAAGGGCATTCGGAGGTAGATGTGGAGCGAGATTTTTAGGCTAAATAGAGCCAAGTTTCTTGCAGCACTCGACATGGTGATGCAGTATCAGAGAAAGTACGTACTATGCAGAAACAAGCTCCCGGAAGTCTTCCAGGAAGTCCCCAACGACACCCTTCAACTGCTCCACCTCCTCTACGCCAGTTCCCAAGATCAGGCTGATCATTCCCCGACGAGCGATCCAGAACCCGCGCTCGATCAGGTAGAACCAGAGGAGGTCTCGCAGGGCTTCCTCTACGCTGCCTGAGTTGACCTCTAGATCGCTTGTTCTCGCAACGACTCTCGATCCGCTCGCCCGAACAAAGTGGATATTCATCACTGCACCCAACCCGGTTACAACCATTTTCGTGCCCTTTGCTAGCTCCTGCAAGCCACTGCGGAGTTCGTCGCCAAGGTTGTTCAGGCTAGTACATGCTTCGGGGGTGTACACCGAGGTCAGACCCTTGCACCCAACGTTCATAGCAAGTGTGCTGTTATTGAATGTCCCGGAATGGTGGATGATCGATGTGCGCGGATCATAAACCGACATCAGGTCTCGTCGCCCACCGAACGCACCGATACTCAGGCCCCCGCCAATCCATTTCCCAAAAGTGGTCAAATCTGGTTTGAGGGGGGTGCCGTGGTCCGGATGCAGCAGGATAGATTGTAGTCCGCCCGGCGCCAAACGCGAAGTCATGACCTCGTCAAGTATGAAGATAATGCCATTCTCTCTTGCAGCATCTTGTATAGCATGGAGGAAACCGGCAGATCCCGGTATACACCCGCCAGCGCCTTGCACCCCCTCAACCACAACCGCGGCGGCAATGTCCTTGTTTTCGGTAATCAATTGCACTGCCCCATCGATGTCATTGTATTGCCCAAGAATCCAGTCGTCCTTGTCCACATTATTCGGCGCAATGCCGTGGGAAAATGACAATACACCGCCGTGATATGCACCTTCAAAAACAATAACTTTCGTACGGTTGGTGGATTGCCGTGCTACGCTCAAAGCGTAGAGATTAGCTTCCGTACCCGAGGTACAGAAGCGAATGTGGTCAATGGAGGCGAATCGGTCGCATAGTGCTTCGGCGAAATGAGCCTCTGCTGAAGTTGAAGAACCGAGGTTCATCCCAATACTTTTCATGGTCGAATCCACAGTCTCCATAATCACCGGGTGGGAATGGCCATAGAGGCAGGCGGTCATATCGCCCATACAGTCGATGTACCTGGCCTGACTTAGCAGAGTTGGACTGGAGGCGGTCGAGAAATCACTTACTCATATCCGTCCACATCAACCAATCGATTACCTTTGCCAGCTTGCATGCATAGTGGGAAAGGCGTTGCGTGCAGCACCGATCGGGTATTTCCACCCGGGAGGTGCGATGTAGCGCGCTGATGCTGGGCCTTCGACCTTGGGCGACTAGTTTCGTACCGCTGCTGCGCAAAGCGGAGATAGTCGTCTGCTTTTTGGGTCAGTGAAGTCATTGTTATTGGGAAACGACCTTAAACTGAAGGGGGACGATAGAGAACGAAAGTCTGTGGAGTGTGAGACCAAGGAGGGGCACAGTTGGAGGCAAGAGCGGGGCAACTTGCGAAGGCGAGATAGGCTACATGTGAGCCCAACAGCCTTATCTAGACCTGCTCTGGCGTCGGTCAGGGAGTACACGCCGTGGTCGATGCGCATCATATTCCCTGCCCGGATACGGCTCGGTACGTTGATCAGGAACGGGTGCCACCTGCCACCCCTAACGGACCTGCCAGCCCGGGGTTAAGAGTGTGGCGGGTTTCCAGTATTCTTCGCCACCAAGGTGGGATCTTCACTCGGGTATCTTGTCTGTTGCCTTCCAAATGCTCATCATACCGATGTTTTTCGAAACTCCACCATAGCGCCCATCCCGCCAGCGTCAGGGCAGTGAGAGGGGCTGCAACTGTCCAATAAATCCAGAACTGGGGTGAAATGGTAGAACCACCCGAGCCTGGGCCCTCAGAACCGGATGCTCCGTCTTCCCAATTGAACATGTTCATCGAGAATAGCGACTGCAGGGAATCAGTATAGAGACAGTGGAGTGAAATGGGGACGTACCGCAACGTAAGAACCAGGAAGGAATATCGTCGTGATAAAAGCCAGTATCTTCATTGAAGTGCTATCCCGCCCTGCTGTCGCAGCAAGGCGCGCGCTCAGCCGATTGTCCGTCTGGGCGACGAAACTATACAGCTGCAACAGGTCAGTTATGCACTTGATATATCATTAAACAACCTACCACATTCAGCTGCAGTTCCAATCGTTTCTGAAGCCCCAAAACATTGTCCTCAAGTGACTTGGCCAAAGTGATGTTGTGATCCAGTACACCCAGAATTTCCTCATTCGCTTCTGGTCTTAGTGCTGGTGTGTAGGCTGCTAACTCGGTCACGATCTTCTCAAGCAACGCCGACGCCTCATAGTTCCATTTTGGATTACGCGCAGTGAAACCCACTCTGGTGAGCTGCGTATTGATAGTCACAGTGAGATGTTCAGATTGAACTCTCGCGACTGGCCCATCTTTTATCGCGTTTATACTGCGAGGCCTAGCGTCGAAATTTCTTCGGCCTACTCGTGTCACTCCAAGTTGGGCCTCGATACCCATGACAATTGGGGTTAGGTCCCTGTTGCAATGATGTTGCAATCTCCTGAGGTGATGGCTAAGCACAATGCATGGCAGCATGAGGGGATGATCCCACAGCGTTGGCGATGACATAAGATACTCGCGAACAACGTCACAGGGCGACAATGGTGCTAAAGGCAGCGAAGACCTATTGAAGATAGTACTTGCCGTGTCAACAATAGACTCGCCAGCTAGTAGAGCTGTGGTCCAATGTGAACTCATATCGTACGTTAGCGACAGCATGTAATTACCAATCTCATACTTTTGCGGAGCCTTCAAAATAATTGCTTAATTCATTAGTGGCCGAGTCTTAAAGTGGGAAAAAAATGACAAACATATTCTCTTCCCTCCATGTCTTCCACTATTAAAATGTCTAGAAAACGTTCCCGTGGCGACTTCCAAGGCGGGCAATGTGGCCGGGTGAAGATGGAGTCTGGATTCTACCAGGCCGAAAGTCTCAGGGGACATGCCTACGCTGATCTTTGGAAATAGATGGTAGTTGCATGCTAATAAACGAATCCCTCCGTGAGATCCATTTCCAACCTCGGCCGGCGGGACTGGAGGTGAGAACTCCCCGCGCTGATTTAGCCATTCCTCGACTTGAAAGTCCTCTAGAAGACCATCTCGAATATTCCAACGGGTAGGTGATTCAACCTAGTGCAAGATAAGCCAATCTGAACGGCACAGGATGGATTGTAGGTGGCGTTTGACGAACCTCAGGATATCTCCAAGTCTCGAGGTAGTAAATTCGCCTGGGGTTCCATTCGATTCCCAAAGCTGCCAGCTCACGGTTGATTTGAAACATTTCCAGAGCGCGCAGTAGAGCTGAGGTTGAAGCTGACACGCGAAGCCATTCTGGTGTCCGTTCACACAGCCCGTGTCCGCTACCACTATACCCTATCGAGTATGGTCTGATGCAAGTGCTGGCTTAGCGCTGTTTCTTCAGACACCCTCATGCTTTATTGACCATGTAGACAATCTGGAATGAATGCGCCTGCACTCTTCCGTGCCCTAATAACCGATATCTCGCATCAGCCCATTCAGTAGCACTTCCCTGTCGAGGACTTCCCTGTCAAAATGCTTGGCAGGAGTATCGATGGCTCTAGTCACAAAATCACCGGTCGGTGGCCGACAAATTCCAGCCCAGAACCAATCACTGCTCAACTGCTTATTGACTAAAGGACTGGAGCAGCTTCTTTTGAGTGATGACTTGGTAGGCCAAAGTTGGGCGACACCGTGAGATTTGGAACGAGAAGGTTTGGACATCTTCAAGCATATCACTGCCCACAAACACCTCCAATGATCTTCCTCTCACATCCTCCATAAGCCTCCCTCGCCTCTTGCGGTCCACCCTGAGTATGACGAGCGCTACTGAGCAGTTCCCGGATTCGTCAACTGTGTCTTAGCTGGCGCATCGAGTGATCTTCCCACATTAATTGGCGTCGACGTCGGGCTTGTTCCTCAGCGCCACCCGTACGTAGGTTTCCGTAAGTCTTCGGTGGGTCGGCGGGCCATTGACCGCACCACTTCTGGCTGACCTGGCTCAAATCAGCAGATGTAGTTATCAATTCGGGTAGTCGGTGCGTCGTCTCATGGTTTCTTGATTATCGCGGTCTGGTGACTATGTTTTGAGCGAGATTGTGTTAGTAGAAGTTATTGAAAAACACTGGCTTGGTACGGGCTAGCTAAACTCACCGACGAACATAATCACAGTAACGAATTCAAGATCTCTGTCGGGCAGAGTGTGAACAGATTGTAGTGCTCAGTGAGTCCATCCAGCAGCCAAGACAAGATGAGCTGCTGTCAATGGTTCGCGAGTGAACGAATGTCACAGAAGACGCACGCGTCGAGAGCTGGGATCGGGGCACCAAGGTACTCACTCGTCTAGGATTACTTCCCACTCGCAAAATCCTTCCTCATCCTGGTTTCTCCTCAACCCTCTTGATCTCCATCGCCTGTCGTTCAACCCAGCTTTCATCGATCGATCCCCTGAGTGTAAGAAGAGCAAGTCTCACCCAAGCCATCTCTCAACGACTGCCTCCGCTCTGGGCTGTCTGTCATCGGCAGTCTCCAAAATATTCGAAGAGTTATTAGAAGAATGAGTCACTTGGTCACTGTTCATTCAAACACTATAAAACCCTCATATCAGGCTGTCTGGTAGTCTGAGTAACTGCTGTGTTTACAAGGGCATGCCTTGTGTTAATTCAGAACCCCCTCATCGAACCCTGAGACTCATCACTGAACGCGCCTCACTAGTCGAAAATAATCGTCTTTGATCGATCACCTACTCAAAGCGATCTGGAATCGAAGGGACTAAGTTAGTGATCCGTCGATCGACTCCAGGTTCCACTGCTTCACCTACTACTGTTTGACCTACTCCCGACGTCGTCCACTCGAATCCTCGCAGTCGAACAGTCAGCCTCAGCCAGAACTGAATCGATAATCCGTCCTACAACGGACTTTCTCTGCTAATTTATAACGATGTCGTTCTCGACTAAAGGCTACCAAACGGAGCTCACTCCGACTCTTGCCCTACGCCGACATCCTCAAAGCAACTATCCGTGAATCTGCGGTATGCTGTCACGCTCATTATGTCCCAACGCAGCGAAGTCGAAATCGGGGTCGACCCATTGAAGCCTTGTTCCTGTCGCACCCACTGGACTCTCTAACTCAAAAGTATGAAACTGCTTTCAGCGACGCTCTTACTCGACAACCAGAGTACGGCTTCGATCAAAGATGGACAAAGGCTTATCTACCTGCGCGGCTCGAAAAGAACGTTACGCCTCATGTTTACAATGGTTGTGATTTGTAGGCAGTGTGGCGGCCAATATGTCTTCTATCGCCCAGCCTAGCTCGCGGCGGTTCCAACACTTGCATTACATGATACGGTCATACAGTGGATTCGGCTCTGGGAGAAATGTGTCCAGCGCAGCTGCGCGCTTGCGAACGACACAATACAAAATGGTTGCAATTCAAATCCTTAAGGCACAAATCATTTGCTCCAATGCTTGAACGCTCGTGGTACGTGATTGTCCCAATTACCGGTACGTTTGGTTGTTTTTCCCTCAATTTGCCAACCGTCGTTCTTAGGCCAATAAACTAATTTTGATTCGATACAAGTGGCACGGCATTTGGCTCCGCAGAGCGCTCCTCGTAGCCGCCGTTGCGGCGAGGACCGAGCCCTAAATCAACGTCAATCGAGAATTTTCCAAGCTGAATTGTCGCCAATTGACGTCCCAACAATGCACTTCATGAAAGTCTTTACATAGCATACTTGGCTCTCCATACGATCCATAAGTGACGCATTCGACATGTCGTTGTCTACTTTTCGCTTAAACCTAATCGGAATTGCGTTTTCAACGAGCACGGAAGTAGTTCTAACGGCAATTCAGGAGACTACAATGGGTTGGAGATTGATAACGTCGACGTTATTTTGGGAAGGAGCGACAAAGTAGATACATCAGTCAAATAACAGCGGTTTATTGTTCCTTCATCATATCGCCCTCTGGAGTCCCGACAATCTCGCGATACGCGTTCAGGTTCTCGATCTCTTTGTTAATAGCGTATTTGGGGCTTACACGGTCGGATAGACGAGTAAGCACGTGTTGTCGCTTGGTTGAGATACAGCTGGGATGTTGAAATGGCAGAGCACGGGCAGAGGACGACGCGGCAGAAGAGATATTTAGTGCTGTATGATAACCATTTTGTTAGTTAGTGAGACGAGACCTCGTAGAACGCGAGGACACTTACGGTGCAGGAGCTGCAAGAGCAGGAGTTGCAGTCGCCGGAGCAGCAGTTGCAGTTGCAGGGAGACATTTTGAAGTTGAGTTTTGGCTGGTGGGCTGGTTGGATTGGTTTGGCTTGGTTGTAGCTGGCTGAGTAGACTTTGGTTCTGCCGTTGGTGGGAGAAAGAAGCTCGAGAACAGGTTTTAGCAGGGCTATTTATGCCTTTCTCGATGTCGTTCCTGAGGCCGAAAGTGTGGGATGCAAGACGCTATCCCACTCGTCTTCCCTGAATGCGGGCCAATACCACGCCACGAAACCGGTCGGATGATTCAATCCATATCGACAAGAGATCTGGCCGATGATACCTCCGTGAGGACTGAGTGGGGGGACTGGATTCAAGGCATGATGATGGTGCTCGAAAAACCTTTGGCGAGTCAGCCGCGATTAAATCCCACCTTGGCTGAAGACCCGATGTTACTCGCACTGGGATGCCCCGGCCAGTGGGTAGTATGGATTCGGCTGAGAGGCCCAAGCGGTGCAAAATCGGACAGACGGCGTCGTATAGCGTTTTCATGAGTGGGCAGTTTGACTAATGGCCCCAAATACCGCGCGGCGAACTATCCCCGATTCTTGGGGATGCTTTCTCTGTCAAAGCACCAAAGAAGAGGGAGAAGCGTTCTAATATCGACTTCTGGACCCAGTGCTGCTTGTTATATACCCGGGTAGCCCCTGGCTGAGTACCCTGGAGATTCTCCCAAGGTCCTTCACGGTGCGCACAAGCTCGAGTCTGTGTGCAAGCAGGCCTGAGATGGGGTGCCTACCTTATCTGGCAGTGACATGCACGGCTGCAACCGAGGCCAGAGTCTTGTTCGAAACGAATTGCATCCTTATCCCACGACTCGCGCAGGATGAGCGCCTCCATTGGGCCAGCGACCTCTTCGTGTCTAGCCGACGTGGGTGCTGGGTCCACCTGACCTCGATTCATAGCCATCGGCATAGTCAGGCTAGGAACGGACGTAAGCAGGAATAGGAAGGGAGAACGGCCAATGGATTCATTGCGGGATTGTTCCTCCTGGCAGTGGAGCTGGGTATGGGGGTTGGTCGGGCTATTGGGCGAATACGGGTGCTTGGAGCTTCGAGGATAAAGACGGGGCAGGCGGGCGGCGTGCGTGTCACCTACAGGGAAGTCAACCATCGTCTCTCCCTTTTTAGAGGTCTGTTCTCGCTACTACAAAGATCTCTGCATATCCTCAGATCATGGCCAGCATAATAGTAGTGAATCAATCTGTGGTATCAGAAACAATTGGGTGAAGGCACATATGCGGGCCAAACTGTAGCAGCCTGAAGACGTGCCGGGTTTAACCTGCATCAGACGGAGCCTTGAACGGCATCACGCTGTGTATCGATAAAATGTGCCGTTGTTCAAGCAGCCTACCAGTGGCTAGGATTTATCCCAGCGAGTTCATCAATCGTAACTCTGGATAGTTGAGTATATGAAACTCCGGCATTTTCAGCACATTTCAAGATGGTCCTTCGCAAAAAACATCGCCGTAAGACTTTCCAACTGCTTGATCAAACATATATACATTGTTCCAGATATACCTGGTTACCAAAATTGAAGAGATCCAACAGAAATACTACCGATGCAGTCAGAAGCAATAGTATTGGTTGTCAAGAAAGTGGCTTACGATAGCATAAAGAGGAGAGTCTGCCAGTCATAAATACGTATTATTCACTTATAACCCTGCTTTGCTTTACATGCTCGTTGCTTTATTTCAGGAGTTAGTTTTGAAATTTTGAGAGAGACAGGATAGTGCAGGCATAAAGACATAAATATCTTGCCAAAAGTCGAGCTGCGCGGCAGAATTCGCCAACTGCGTCTCACGATAAACCTCACAGGAGCATGTTGGCCAATGAACCAAAGTGACTAGGCTTTCCTACAGTCACAAAAACACTTTTCCCTTGAGCTTTTATCGAATATAGGAGTTATGGAACCCAGTACCGTAGGCAAACTGCGGCTCAAGTGAGATTTGGGTGCTATCCATCCTCCAGCTGCCGTATCGCATTGAATTCGAAGTAATCCTGTTCTGGCGGGCTATAATGCCTACATCTGCAGATCCTACAGCCGGCAATTGATGCAATCGCCAAAGCAGCAGGAGTTTGCCTAGAATGCATCACATCGCTCTTGTTTCGAGGAAGCGGCACTGAAATAGGATTGTCAGCGGTCTTTGGTAATTTTGGTAATCGCCTTACGGATACTGCCATTTCTAGGCTGCATGAAACATACTAAATGGTCTGGATCTCATCCATCGTGTGGAGAGAGCGGTAAATCCAATACCAGTCTAATACACAGGAGATTTCGCCTCAGATGGTCAAGGAGACGTCTTTCCAGTGAATGTTGTTAACGAACCTGGAGAATAGCGAGCGTAGGACGCGTTTGGCTTTTCTTCCTAGTGAGTACCGAATCAACAGAGGGTTGCTGCTAACAACGTTCTCTTTAACGGTACTTCCCAGGAGGCACATGTCTTACAATATCGTCTTATTGTCATAGACTGCCGCTGGCCTACTATCCAGAGATGCAAAACCTAGGTGATATATCCCCCTATGACATCCTATGAGTCAAAATGAATATAGGGCAATCGTGAGATCATATCGATCGTGGTAACCAGTTGAAGGACACGAATAGGATATAGGTATACTCCCTGTGCACACAGCTACATGTCTACAGTATGGTGCTGTCTACTGCCTGGACCAGTCCTGCAGTTTTTCTAATTCTCTTTTTCGCGAGATACTCCCTATACTTATCGGCTCATTCGGTCTATCCACTGTTCCAGAACTCAATCTGCAGCGCCAGCAGAATTATCTGTTTACCCACCAATTGCCTGCCGGGTCTCATGGTTAGTTTACTACCAACTGACACCCTTGAAAGACAGGGCCGGCTCTCTAGGTGATTGGCCTGTAATGGCCAGTAGGACCTCCTCACCACTGAACGAGCGAGCCGCGTAGTCGAAGAAGAAGGAGCAGAAGGTGTTGAGATGCTTTGCCGCCAGTATAAAAATTGCCGATGCGGTCTTGTAGAAGAGGCCTCACCTAAGAGGGCCCGATGTTGAGTTTGACGCAGTCCTCAGTAATTGTCTGAGCAAGTGTCTCTTTCTCGGCCCTGGAGAGGGTGTCGAGCGTTACTTCAAGGCCTAGCAAGGCATTTTTGGTAGGTATATGCTTGAATAACCTTCTAGACAGGATCTGCCGCCCTGGATCTAATCGATATTTAGCTAAATGCTACTACGGCTCGATGCCCTCCTGACCGATTGAGGGCCGAGGGCCGATCTTGTCGGGTTTGATGAGTGAGCAAGGTGTTTGCATTGGATGTGCCTAGGCAACATCTCTACGCTAGAGAGATCAAATATGAAAGATATAAACGGCCAAGGATCATCATCTTCCCAATCATGATCGTGCACCCCTGAAGCACAAACTAACAACTTCCCCTATTCACTGTTCTACCGATTCAATATGCCATCCATTCTCAAGCCGACGTCTACGTCTCCTCGCGTCTCCCTCTCGCGATCAAACGCCTGGGAGAACCAAGCTCCTTCTCTCCCATTTCATGCACGCTGATCCACGGCGACTCCGAAGCTGCCTAGTGGACACCCCGCTCTCAATCTCCCAAACCGAAGACCTGGCCGGCTGAATCAAGGCAACAGCACCGGGCAAAGACCTCCGCTACGTATACATCATCCACGGGCACGGCGACCACTGGTTCGGCCTCACCGTTCTCCGCAAGCATGGCGCAGCATGCGTGCCCTTGCGGCGCCAGGCACAATCGCGCACATGCACGAGCAGCTCAAGCCCGAAATGTCTGAAGGAATATGGCTCACCCACCTCCCCGGCGGACAGATCCCACCGCGTCAACAGCTGGAGCTTCCCGAGGCAACGGACCCCGACTCTCTGGTCTTCTACCTCGAAGGCCACGAGTTCCGCGCCGCCGATGTCGGGCATACAGATACGTATAACACGACCGTGCTGCACGTGCCCAGTCCGGCTCGTGGTCGCGGGCGACGCAGTTTACGGTGACGTGCACCAATATTTTGGCGAAGCGACCACGGTCGAGAAGCGGAAGGAATGGCTGCGTGTCCTGGATAGATCGAGGCCCTGGAACCGTATACCGTGATTGCTGGGCATAAGCGGGCAGGGACAGTTGATGGACTTTTCAATGCGGGAAAAACGCGCCAGTATACTCTGGACTTTGAGTGCTGTGTACAAAGCGTCAAATTGGGAAGAGCTGGTAAGGGAGATGCTGAGGCGGCACCCAAAGAGGATCAATCCTCATGCCATCTTGAGAGGCGCCATGGCAGCGTTTCCATAAGGCAATGCCGTATCATAGTGCCAGGCTCAGGATTGATGTCTTGTTCGGCGCGGTGTTGGTGTGTATTCAGTACAGGTGATTTATATATCTTCATATATCTAAAGCAAGAGGGAGAATAACCCTACATGATGATAGTAACGACTGCAATTGCAACCGTTGGCATGGGCTCGAGAGGGCTTGCTTTCTCACGTACGGTACTTCCAGGGCGACCCTTCCAGTTCATAAGCACCGTTAGAGCGAACATCCTTCACTTATTCTGCATCAGGGATTTAGTTTGTGAAAGAGACATGATATCCTTCTAGATTAGTGATCTCTCTCAATGAATGATCACCGAAGAACCTCGGCGAACGGCAGTCTGCGCAAATACATATCCGTCATCACGCCGATGATAAAAAACTAAAACAAGAACAAAAATAAAAAAAAAAAGAATAAATAAACAATATTACTCTCACCTTTACGTCAGGTAACCCAGTACTTAGATTTCGACCTTCGAAACCCGGTCATCGTTGAGCGTCTTTGAGCGTCGTGCTAGTGAGTTGTTACGATGACTGCTACGATAACTGCAAGCCACTCATCCATCTTTGAGACAGCTATTGCCGTGATTCAAATCGACGCGAATACGTACTCGGCCTATCTTGACCCGCATAGTGCATTGAAAGGGTATGAGCTCTCGTTTCCCCCCTGACACACCTCACCCACGGAAACTGACCTCCTGTAGTCCCTCACGGCGGCTACACGGCCAGCGTGCTCTCCGAACAGCCGCGACGCATTTCGCCCGAAAACACGCCGCTACAGATGCAGGACCAAAACGAGGACAAAGGCAAGGGCGAATACGCTCTCCTGAGCCTATCGCGTTTCAAATCACGTTCCAGCGAACGTTCGTCGCTGGGCCCGCCATCCTGACAGTCAAGGAATTCAAGCTCGGCGCTAGAATTAGCACGATCCATGTCACGCTGTCCCAGACGCGTGATGGGGGCGATGCGGTCGGCTCTGGAGATAGAACCAAGCTTGAGGTGAAAGTGCTCGCGTATATTACCCTCGCTCCGCCAGATATGGAGGAGAGCCCCCGTGTCAGAGGAGTCGGGCCATGGACCGATCTCTCGCCGGGGATGCCACAAGGGTCGCTGCACGGCGGCGCAATTGATTTCAGCGCGCTGGCGAAGGACGGAAGGGATGGGGAATGGAGAGCTGGCCCCCAGGCACCTCCCTCGCTGCATGCAGTGAAACACCTCAAGGTATATAGCCCGTCCTCGACATTGTTACCCAAGACGGTTGAGGAGCGTGCGGGGCAGGTCGTTGAACAGTGGACGCAGTTCGCGCCTGGCGGGATGCCCGCGCGGTGGTCTAATGGCGCTGGTGTGCCTTGCGGATATCTTTCCTGCGGCGTTGGATCGGATGGGGGCGATGGAGGCAATGAGACTTCTTGCCACTGGTGCGGGTGGGACGAGCGCAGCCTGCCGAAGAGAGCGACGGTGATGATCTCAATGGTAGGGCGACGACATACCAGGGACTGGTGCAGTTTTGGTATCCGCCTGTAATAATGGACATTGACCTGAAGACGCGGCTCCCTCCCAGTGGGATGGAGTGGCTGTATTCGCGGGTGGTGACGAGGATGGTCCGTGGGAGCCTCGCAGACTTGGAGGTCCTTATTCTAGATCAGGACGGGGAGCTCATTGCTACTAGTACGCAGGTGGCCTTGGTGGTTGACCCGGCGAGGAATGTCAAAGGGAGATTGCAGGCGGATTTGGGAAAGCTGTGATTACTAGCTATATTGCACTGCACCTACCTACTACTAGACCAGAAAAAGACGTCACTACATCCTTCAATGGGATAGGAGACTATGTCGTGAACGGGAGTCACGGACATAGGAAACGGGGAAGACAATAGTTGCTAGGTTACTTCCAGCATGAAGAGTCGATGGCAATTTCGACATCGCTTCTCTTGAACCCAGGGCTGTGGCCTAGGCAGATTCCCTTTCGACCAGAGCTAATAATCGTCAGATAGCCGCCACGCGCATGACAGAGGACGCGGAAAGTCAGCCTGCCTGCTGCGAAATCGACCGCATTCACCTTGCGATACGCGGTATCCTCGACCGGTGGCGCCATTGAGAGAGCGACCCCATGTGTTCGCACATAGCCCACCAGATCGAACAGATCGAACCAGTCACCATCAAGGTCTTTCTGGACCTCCGGCGAAAACGCTGAGAGGGTATCGGGAATGCGAATCTCACGAGAATTTTGCTCTTTACCCAACTCGGTCTGGTTCTGGCCGGACACCCCAGAGTAATGCGTGCCTGCGCCGCCTAGTCTGAAGTATGGAATGTCGCTGCAGCGATCTGGCTGCTTATTGTTCAACCGGGCCTAGACAGGCATAAAAGAATGAGATAATGGTTTCTCGCGGGGCAACTGATAAGAGGAGCCGAAACGGTCGCTTCAACGCCTCGAGGGGAACAGACGGGTGCTTGAGCAGTAGAAAGCCCTGATACAGACATATAATCTCAACTGGTTCGCAAATAGCGCCGCCTTCATTGTTGTCGCATCGGCTGCAGGTGGCATGGACTGGGGCGCGAAAGGTGCGTTGCGTGCTGGGGGCAGCACGCCTAGGCCGGCATGCTGACTCGGCCGGGGCCACTTCTCATGATCGCCCTGCGCTTGCGACTGCTTCGGCAACTGCTCAGACTGGTTCGAGCAAGCAAAGTCGTCCTGGCAACCGTTCCCATCCATCGCCGAAAGGAGGCATGTCTTCACTGTATCCCGAAGACGGTGTGCAATCTGCTGATGCGACGTCGGGATTCGAGCCCCAATCACAACATCGGTGGACGAGATAATTGCCTGGCACATCCGTTCCAAAGCAGACTCTAGCCGGGCAACCGCTGCTGTAGCTCCCTGGTGTGTGCCTCGTTTCGTGCCCGGTACGCCCGTTTGCGCCAGGAGGACCTGCTGTCGTCGGCGCTATGTCTTGTCAACATAGTGTTTTTCCCCCTTCTTCTCTCTTCATCCGAATCAAATCAAACATGTATCACGAAGAGTAATCTACCTCTTTTTATCTACGCTTTTTGGCTCCCGGCCATGGGCTGCTTGGACACGTTTAATTGATGACAGCGCTTCGTGGCGGTTACTCTAGGAGGCTGCACTTCGTCCCCTTTTGAAGGGATTCGCATGGATTAAATGACAAAGGGACGTTTCTGAGTGCTGTTTCCTCATGTAGGGGAAATGTCTGATGTTATTTTGGATGATACCTGATTCGAAAGGATGAGAGCAGTGCAGGACATGCTGGAGAACTGGAGGTGAGAAAGAATCGTAGTCGAACGCGGGCACCGAATCTCGGCACTCGGAATGATCACTCATCTTAATTCACAGATGCCAGTATCAAAAAGAATACTTGCCTCGGTTGCGTCGTCATCACATCCAAACGGAACTCCAGCTATTGTTCAGCAAAACCATTATAGCCAGATCAATGGATGCACCCACGGTTGACAAGTCTATAAAAGGTGTCGTCTTTTGGCGTCAAGGTGAATGTAGTCGACCGCTCTTCCCCCAAAGTATCACTCCCATCCATTAGTATCTCACAACCACAAATATCTCACCACTATGGCCGCCAACCCACAAACCTATCAACCCATAATAAGCGGCCCAGGAGACATCCGCACCGCCCAAAAAAGACGCCAGATCTATATTCGCCCGTTCCTTCTCTTCTGGCTCGCCTCGTTGCTCGCCGAAACCGTGTTTCTGGCCGTGGGCATCTTCGTCATGACCGGCACGCGCGATCTCGTCTATAAAGTCCTCTGGACGCTCGTCTTCTGCCCGCTAGGCATGGGCGGCGCAATGGGCGGCCTGATCAATGTCTTCATCGTCGACCACTACTACGGCACCAAGGCGGCGCACTTCACGGGGGTTCTCGCCTTGCTGGTCCTTAGCTCATGCAATTATCTCTGTTATAATCTGGATAGACATTTCGGGTGGTTTGGCGCGTCAGAGCATCCGATGTGGTTCCATTGGCGGTATCCAATGATCTGGGCGGTTGGGTATTGGAACGGGGTGTTGCTGTTCACAGATGGCGGCCAGGAGAGGCTTGCGAGGATGGGGTTGTAGGTCGATGAGACAGGACCAGATCTCGTACGGTAGTCCCGGTGAATATACGGTTGGATTGAAGGATGCCTTTGCACGTGGGAACTCACGTGCCCGCTCGTCATGGCAATGAATGGATTGCTCGTGAGACTAGTGACTCTGCATACCGGGTTGGATACGTATGTACGCTCAAAGGCTAAGACAAGAAGCAAACTGTATCAATTAAATGAACATAGTCTTCTTAAGGACCAGACGCCATATGATGATTATTTATCTATCTTGGATGATAGATCACTTCTGCTATGTCTCTCAATACAATATGTTAGTTAGATCCTCCGGGGTTGGATTAGGCTACTTATATCATATGGCCAGTAATCTCATCCCAAACACTGGTGCTCGAGATAAGTCGTCAAGTGGTCACATGATCTTTCCATCGTGTATAGGATTGAGGTGAACTTCTGCAAGGGATTACGCTCGGGAAATTCAATCTTGGTCTATTTTCACTTTTATTTTATTTAATTTTCATTTTTACTTTGCGTTTGTTTTTTTGTCTATTTATTTATTTTTTTCTTGGCACCTGTAGCGATGTACCTAGGTATCTATTCAGAGTATGACCTCTGTGGGTAACTCCGTACAGGCTCCTCTGCTTCGGCACATCTACAATGGAGAGTGATTTCTGATTTTTCTAAATTTGAGATTTGAGGTATCAAAAGATAAGATGCACCTCAGTAATACACGTGACTATATGTTTCCAGACCCTAACCCCTGCTCAAGTATGCACCGCCCATCTGGTCTTGAATTGACCAACTACGGCGCTCGGTAAAAGGTTTCAAAACCCCGAACTACATGGCTGTCGACCGTCTCTAGTTGCACCGCGCCTAGCCATACGACCAGAGACTAGTCTTGAGTCTTCGGTAGTCTAGATGCAGTATTGACTGGGGATGATTACTTTTTCCTTTCCCTTTTTCTTTTTCTTTTCTTTTATTTACCATTTTCTGCTCAAGGCCGGTCTGGGTCCTATTACACGGTGTCTACTTATATCCAGGGGCGTCTGCCCCGCATCCTGCCGACAGTGGCTGGCTGTACGTGAGACACCAAACGATTGCTCTACTGCATGCCGCCCAATTTCTCACCACCCTCGTATCGATGCGTTGCTCGCAGAATTATTATTGGTGAGTGTTGACGACTGTTCGCTAGTCGAGGACGTGTAACAATGTGTTTTCGCTTGGGCGCCCCGCATATGCTCGCGGGCACTTGCAGCTTGCCTATATCTATTTCTAGTTGTGGAATAGCGCTGATAGGCTTACTGTTGTGACAGCGGTTCGCCAGACCGGAGAGTGAGAACTCGTCATCTGGTCCTGCGAGGCGGGAGGCGGCGGCAGGAAGTTGCGGCCGATGGTTGATGGTGCAGGCTGTCGCTGTTTTGGAGTAATGCATCGGGGTTCAACGGTAGAGACTGGACGGCGATCTAGATATAATTTGTTCAATTTATCCTGGTATAGTCGGGTACGGATCGCTTGGGTATTGTTCAGAGGCCGCTTAGTGGGCTGGCAAGCAAGCGTCGCCAGATGAAGGTCAAGGGTTAGTAGGAACCTACTTCGTGCATGTACATACGAACCTGGGGAACTCACGCAGCCCGTGGACCACGTCGCCACACGTGACAGTATCCGAGCGAGTAGAGAAGGGTAACAATGCCATACCCTGGAAACTCTTCTAAGAACCAAGGATGGATGCCGTTAATATAAGAGCGTTCAGACAAAGGAGATCCGGGGTTTCAGCCGGTGCCCGTCAAGGATGGACGAATATGACGAATAGCCCACCCGTAGACGCGAGCTCTGAGAAAGTATACATGGCCCACAAGCATCATCATTATAATAAATGCCACTGGAGCAGTTGGGTCGACTACGCAAATTTGCAGTGCAGCCGATCATGACCTTATTGGAAGCCCCACGCTTCAGAGCGAACTGATGTTTGCACGACCAGGAGGAATAATATCTCAAACACAAACCACGGAATATAGTCATTTAAATCGACCGATATGAGCGGCGCCGGAGTACTTAGTAAAAGGGTCAATTACCAGTTCATCGCCAAGGTGAGGTATAAATGCATTTCAATAAAATTGGGGATAAAACGGCGGTCGAGGGGAACAATCTGTTTATTTCATCAGACGAAGATGCTATAAGCGGACCATTCGATACCGGTGATGAGAACGGCTGGGGCGAGTGACGACAATAATAGTGCGAGGACGTGGAAGTGTGCTGTTTCTTGTTTGTTGCAGTCGACTTCTCGCGGTCTGTGACGTAAAACGATGCGGGTACCTGAGGTTGCAATTCAAGGCCCAGTGAGACAGCGGACGCTCGAGAAATTGCTGGGTCGTAGATCTTGAAGATTATCGACACGAAACTGAGGGCTCCGCATTTGCCGCCAGAGCGGATGGGCTGAGTAGGCAACCGAGGTGGAGGTGCGGGCTGGTAAGTGCTCCGTTCGCAAATCGCAAGGCAAAGACCTGTATGCATTATCTTTTAGCTCATTAACTCAAGATTTGACAAGAGCAATACGATCAATGAGATACACCAGTCAATCTGTATTCGCTGGACCATCCACCATAGGCAGTAGAGAAGGACTAACTGCACAACAGAAAGTTAGAGACTTGTAAAACCGAGCAGGATAGGAGAGCTGCAGAGAATAACAAGCAAGGTGAGACACCACGGACGGGGCACGTATCAGAAGGCAATATAATGCATGTTTTTTGGGGATTTGTGATGAACATGACTTGAGCATCGTCGTCTGTTTGAGGGCCGTTGCATCCGCCTAGCGAATTTGGAGAGAGTGTCAGGTGGACTAACGAAATAATAATTCTTGACAGCGACGCGCGAGCATCTGCCGGAAAGTATAGGAGTATAGGCTCTAGACCGCGAGCAGGGCTGTGGCATCCATCATATCTCATCATATCAACGAGCCGAGCCTGAGTGGGGCCGGTGCCATGAACGCGGTTCCAAAGGGCGACGAGCAGGATCGGCGAATCGCCGGCTGACCTTAGAATGGTCGGTTGGACTAGCATTGCTCTGTCAATCAAGTTGACGATCGAGGACAAGAGTAAAGTAGGGATCTCGAAAGAATTCTGCCATAGTAATCTGGCTGACAACGGTTCTTGTTGGAGAATATGCGGTCTACGAAACTCTGAGCACGCGAGACGCTCTTACTAGAACAAGTATAACTCTTCAAGCGGCGATGGCGATAGCAATATCTTCCCGTGAGGTTCGAGCGCAGGTTCTCCAGTGACCGGGCGTGTTCATAGCCGTGAGTCCAGGGATCCTGAAAAGCTGGAGCCGTAGGAGCATCTTCCGTATCACATAGGATATTTAAATTCCCGTCTTACCAGCAGGCTGAAATGTATGAAGGCGAACATATCACGCTGGTAATACTATACCAATGGTATTAATAGTACCAAGCTGCAGTTGACTGAGGCATAAGAAGTTGAGCTGAAAGTTGGTGGGAAGAGACTTGATCACTTGGCACTAGTCCCGATACGGAATAACGTGACTCAAACACTCGGTAGGCTGGGCCATCTTCTGCACTCTCCCCTCTCTTCCAACCCCACACGTCGCTGGACTACTTGCGTCGACACTTACCGTTTGGCTCTCAGACCACTGCACTATCCTTTGCGGAGTTCCCGTTGCGAGAATGGCATTGACCTCGAGCAGAATGCTACACCAGCTTGGGCCCACGTCGGGAACGCCGGAAATGCCTGCAGTCGTCCTGCAGTTTGTCAATTTTAGCCAGAACCGCCGCGCCGTCTCGGCAGCGATTGGCGGGCCTCGACTTCAGCTGAACCAATAAAGGCTGCATAGTGAGATACGCTAAAGCTCCTGCTTTCTGGCTCTGGAACTGTCCAGGTCCCAAGCTTCCGCGCTCCCGCGCTCCTGCCAATCCAGCCCCCGCTTCGATCGAGGGTTCGTCTGGCGAAGATCCTGAGATCATAGTATCTTCGTACCCACTATCTCCAACTCCATACCCATTTTCTTCATTTCGTCTACCGACAGAATCTCGCCCGTCCTGGTAGGAACCACCATTTGCGACATTTGTGCATAAGGAGGATATTTTTGTGAACCAGATGTCTTGAAACAGCGAGAAACAACGGCCTCGGCCCGCATCGCCTGACAGCCCAGGGGCGTCTCAATAGTCAGACGCAGGCGTTCAGTCAGCTTCCTCAAAATACGCCACCAGTGCCAGGGATTCGCTGGAAGTTATACGTTCGATGAAGGTAAGAACACATGTACCGGAGATACCGCGATACGAACTCTTTCAGGCTGTTCTACTCCATCTCGCCATCGCGTCTATCAAAGTCTCGACTCCATAAACCTTTCCGTAGTCCACTGCCGCTGAGGGGGCACCTTGACTGGGGGCTTCTCCGCAGCAGCTGACAATCTGCGTGTACAATTGCATAGCCGTTCATTCATATCGATCTCGTCCATGTCCGAAATTGCGAGCAGGCAGCCACGCTCGCCCCGCTGCTCAGCAACCGTTGCCGCGGACGGCCCAGCACTTGACAAGGATGTCCTAGGTCGGTAATACAAAGCCTGCAGATATAAAGGAGGAGACCTCGCAATTCGGGATATCCTGTCTCGTTTCCTGTTTCCAATTGTATTCTCAGCTTGAGAACAAGAGCCCTGCAACTTGATTTGACATCTATATCAATCTAATTTCTCTTATGTTTGTACCATTATAATAAGTATACGTCGCCACCCTGCCTTCCCTAACCCGTTGCGCCCTTTGCAGTGGATGCTGCCCTTACGGTGAACAATATACAGAGACAACTCGCCCATCACATCGCAGTGTGCACTATATTTTCTGTTGTCGTGGACGAAGTACGGATCGATCCACACGAAGATTAAGTTTCTTTCGCCGCATTATATATTACTGCTGTTGCTGTAGTGAACCACCGGAAGAAACAACTCCTCAGAACACTTCTCAACCAAGTCACAGTTCACACTGTCGGTGCCGTTGCCATTGTATTGAGCAAGACGAGCCAATTGCTGCTAAACCTGCACAAGCAAGGCCGACCATCCCGATACCCACCTCGACCCCAGATAATAGCCAGACATCTCATTCCCTGCCGCGTTCTCAGCTGCCGTCAAACGTCAGCGTCGCCCAACGTCCATCAAACCCCCAGCCTATAGTCATGGCTCCCTCAATCCTCTCCCCCATCACATCTACCATGGACGGAATCTTTCGTCAGAAGCGTATCTCGAATTCTCGCCGCGTTTCAGGACTGCAAGATGGAGAAAGCGTCACCTCAGGTGTGGCACGCTCTGTCCACTCCCCCCGCGTCACGTCGAGAAGGTTCAACTCAATGGGAACAACAAACATTTCGAGTGTTGTGACTTCTCTTCAGCGTCGTAGCGGTGAAGAGCTAGGAACAAACACATCCTCCCGGCTTCTGACTGCAACTCATGCTTCAATCCTCGAGTGGATCCGTTCTGAGCGTATGAGCTTGTTGCCACCTGAGGGAAGTGATTACGATAAGGTGCTGGCCTGGGCTCAGCTTTTCATTGATCGACTACATTCCTTTGACATGGCGATTGAACAATTTGCCGGAGACAGCTATCTTGCAGCGCAATTATCATATGGTTATTGCGCAATGCTTCTCGAGGTACGTATCTTCCCTACTTATAACAGTAAACTCTGACGGAATCTCGTTATAGCTTGGCCGAGAGAACGCTGCTGCATTGATGCTCTCCTTTGGCTTCTTCTACAGCATCTCCATGACTCTAGTAAACCTCCTAGAGCGGACGGAGCTCTTTGGTGTCTCCCAAGACATCCAGGAGCAGCTCATCCTCGCTCTAGCGGACCTCGTCACTCTCGTCGCAAGCGTTTCGACCCACTTCCACAAGGCGATTCGTGGGATGACAACGGCTTCGGTCTCTGTCAACATTTACCGGACTTTCCCTGGCCAGATTCAAACCTTCCAGCAACGCTGCGAGAGGATTGCCGAGTCCATGTGGAGACATCAGCTTCTCAGAGAGAATCTGGATGGAGATAAAGGCAAGTTGAACCGAGCTTTAGAACTGTCTCGACTACTGACGACAACCCGCAGTGTCAGAAGTAAAAGCCATTAGAGCCTGGTTGGCCCCAGAGGACCGCGTGGTTGAAAGTATCGCTGACCACAATTCCCATCTGGCACATGATCGCGAGGAACTCACATGTCTTTGGCTGGGCCCGTACCTGACCCGTTTTTTGAAGACGCAACAGAGGCATCTCAGCATTACTGGCCAGCCAGGATCTGGCAAGACCGTTCTTGCTTCTGTCATCGTGGATCATCTGCAACATCCACACGGTGGCGTATCCTACCAGGCTCTGCACGTTCCCATCAGTATGTGAATTGTTTGCCCTCCATTGTAATGGATATTGACTAACCCGGATTAGATGGCCGGATTGCTGTGCAAACAAGCTCCTTAGCGATTGCAAAGACAATACTTTCTCAGTTCTTTGAGAAGCGTATCGGGAATGTGCAGCTGTTCCGTATCTTGAGCGATGCTCTGCATCGAAGCAAGGTCACTGCTGATTATGAAACCTATGATAACCTCCTCTGGGACACTGTGGAACAAGCGCTCGCTTCCGCTCTAAAGGGGGCGAAGGGATTGGTCTTGGTTGTAGACGGTGTAGATGAGGCAACCTGTGGGGAGGAACAGTTGCTGCAGAGGCTGATTCGGGCATCCACACAATCTTCCAACGTCAGGCTCATCACACTGGGCTCCCGCAACCCTCCAGAGGCTCCAGGGCAAGCTCGAGTTCGTATCACTGAAGACATCATCTTTGAGGACATCTCCGCCGTCGTACGTGGCTGCTTTGGGAATAGCCAGGCTTTCAAGGGCCTGTCAGCCATAGAACAAGAAACTGTTGTGGAGCGAATCACAGCGGCGTCAAAGGGTTCGTTCCTTATAGCCAAGCTCATCACGAAACGTGTCCGTCGAGAGCAGAGCACGGAAAGCCTGCGAAAATCAGTTGACAGCCTGATCTCGGCCAAACCAGCTGTCACCGATTTCGTTCTCCATTCTCTGCAACAAGCCGAGGCCACTACCGAAGCCAAGCTCATGCTGCTCTGGCTTGCTACGGTCGAGCGTCCCTTGCATGTGCAGGAACTGTCTGCTCTCGCTTCCATTCAGACAGAGAAACAAACGATCTCTGATACGCGCGTCGACATATTGCACGCTCTGAAGCCGTTCAATTCGCTCGTGTTTCTTCAGTATGACTATGTGTCCCTCCGTCACGGCCTTATCCGCAGCGCAGTTGTGGAGATTTTCACCCAAGGCAAGCTGGTACCATCTCTCAAGGATCGCCACAGCGACCTTCTCGCCAGGCTCCTGGTATATATCAAGACCACAATTACTGAACAGCACGAGCCGTCGTCCGTGCCATCTCTGGACCACCAGGAGACGAATATGCTCTTAGGAAAGTACCCACTCCTTGAGTTTTCCCTCCGCTACTGGGTTTCGGTCTTCCGTCAAACGACAGTGTTCACCAAGGACGGTGAGCCTGCCGCGTCTAAGACGATTGCAAAGCTGCTCCCAACGTCGACCGTGGTTGTCCGCCTTCTTAGGACCGTGTTGGATAACGTGTCTACTCCAATACTAGTAACGTTCCAAACGTTGATCACCAACGTCTACCGCACCATATTGACAACGGAGAATGTGACCACTCTCCAGGCGATCATCACGTTAGCCACGTTGCTGCGCCAGGTTAACCGCCCGGAGACGTTTACTCTATTCTATGAGGCAGCCAATCTCAGCCAAAAACTGCTGACGGCGCGCCACATCGTCACTCAGCAAATGGTCACCACCTTCCTAGAAATCACAACCGAGAGCATCACGGAAGCAAAAACAGACATAATGATAAAGCGCGAAGAGATGCTTCAAGTGCTCGTTCAATCTTACAAATTACACTACGGTAATACTTCCGAGAAGGTTATCGCTGTTCTTGAGCAACTTGCCGAACACTATCGCAAAGTCAAAGACATCAAGAGGGCCGAGACTATTATTGCTGACATTCAGTCCATCACCTCGACTGATTATGGCTCGTCCACGGCCGGATCGACGGGCTCTTTGGACATTCGCCTTGTCGGCCGTGGAAAGCCGGGTTACGAGGGCGGATACATTCTCCGTCTTGACCTGGAAGAGGAGGACGACCTGCTGGAGACAACAGAGTCACTTGAGGTCGAGGCCCTGATAGAGCGTGCTAAGAAATATATCGAGGAAGGTCGAGTTGACCTTGCAGAGCGTCTCTACGTCGAGTACTGGCAGCGAGCGACCAGAGAAGCCCGCGTGCACTCTTCTGCGGTGTGGGATGAGAAAAAATTGAAAATCATTCTCGCCTACTCTGTATTTCTCCGAACTGAAAAGAGGGAGCACGAAGCATCCTCGGTCCTGACCAGTTTCTGGCAGGATTACCAACAGACGAGTGTCTCCCTGTCCGAATCGTCCGTGGTTCATCTAGAGGAGATTGCAAAGGTTATGAAGAGTGTCAGGCTTTCCACCACTGCATTGAGCGTTTTCAAGCAGATTTCGGAGTACTATCAGAGCACTCGCCGTACGGAGACGTCGAGCTACCAGCAGGTTCAACAGTTACTGCATTCCACCTCTCAAGAGATCATCAAGTCTGCCACATCTGCCTCCATTGTTTCTGAATCAACCTTGGAGGAGATGATTTTGGAAGTCTCAACCTCGTCCACCTCTATTAACCAGACATTCTACAGCAGCACTGAGACTTTAGCCGCCCTGTACATCTCTCAGCGCCGCTGGCAGCAAGCTTCCCGTATGATCAAGCGCATCCTACACAACACGTGGGCGTCCTTCTTCGCGGCGACACTGCAGGATGTGACGCTACCTCAGAAACACGTGGATTCTTCCCTTGTCCTTGCCGAGCGCCTGGCCCAGTGCTACCACTCCCGCCACCGGCTGGCCAAGGAGCAGGACACCCGGTTGCGCATCTATTACGCCGTCCGCTCCGGGCTCAGCGTTGAAGACAAGCTGCGCCAGCATCACGTCTCTGAGTTGCTGCGTCTGCTGGAGAGAACGTCGCAGACTGAGCTGACCATTAGCGTCTATCAGGAGCTGCTGAATGACTACGCCAAGCACTATGGCCCTGACCATCCAACGGTCATTCAGACCCTGCGTACCCTCGCTGAGCTCACCAGGCCACGTCCAATTTTCCTAGACTACTACCAACAGATCATTCAAGCGTTGAACAAGGATGGGAAATACCACCCTGAATCGCTGGAACCCTTGGACATCGTTGCAGCTGAGCTCTGGAATCAAGGCCGGTACTCCGAAGCACTGCACTACTGTCACATTCTCTACACGGCTTGGCTAAACCATCCCAAACTCAGCCCCAAGTTTCAGGATGAGAAATTCGTGAAGGGAATATTCACCCGTTACACCCAGTGCCTCCGTGCAGTTCGCACCGAGTACTCGGCGCTCCACAAGGTTACCTTAGACTACCAGGAGAAGTGCAAAGCAGTTTTCAGCGCAACCGCATCAGTCACCGTGCAGGCGACATTGACTCTTGCCCAGCTGTGCCAGGAATCGAAGCACTATGAAGTCGAAGCAATCCGCCTGTACGAGGAGCTTCTCAAGATCAATTCCAGTGAGGTTCAATTGGACGAGATCCGCGCCACTCTCGACTCCCTGTATGAAGAGCAGTCAGCAATTCTTTCCAACTCTCAACTGACAGAGTCTGCCTCGTCCACGCAAGTGGAGCAGGCGGTTCGGGTGCTGAAGAAGCGCATCACAACGCTGCGTGAAAGCTACGGTTGGGCCCATGAGGAGTCCCTCCTCAGGATGAAGGAGGTTATAAGCTTTTATTCCAGGCAGAGCAAGACCGAGCAGGTGGTCCAAGAACTGCAGGAAGCCACAGTCCATATCCTCTCTTCCGAAACGTCTACCACACGTCTGAGTGAGGCGGCTGCGACAATCGTGTCCTCGTACATTGAGACGAAGCAGACACAGAAGGCCGTGGAGCTAACCAACGAGGTCTACCGGCAAATCATAAGGAAAGACACAACAAATGTCAAGTCGTCCAAGTTTGATCTTACCACTAAGAGCCGCCAAAGCTTGATTTTCCTCGCCCAGCTTGAACACCACCTCTACCGCCAGACTTCCACGGTCACCGAAATCCTTGCTTCTTTGACCACCGAGCTGGTTTACTTTGAGGAGTTCCAACAGCTGATTCGGTCTAACAGTACCTTCTTGTCTGCCAGTGCATCTGCTGCTCGTCTGCATTACTTCCTGGTGGCGAATAAACGCCAGCACGTCGCTGCCGAGATAACTAATGAATTCATTACCTACCTTTTGGCCAACGAGGGCAAGCGGGTTGGATTCAAGTCTACAGAGGAAGTTAAAGTGTTCGTCATGATGGTTTTGAGCTACTTCAGCACTCGTCACTCTAAGGACATTGTTCGCTCGATCGGAATTGCCAGCAACAGCCATGTTCGCGAACTCATTAAGTTGAACAAGTTCGAAGAGGCATGTGAGCTTGCTCTTGCTTCCTTCAAGTATATTGCCGCTCAATCGAGTTACCGCCACCCAGCCATTGCTCGCTTCGTCCTGGCGCTCAGTATAAACGTGTCGGGTCGCGGGCTTCACCTCAACGAAGCAACCCGCAAGCGAATGCTTGCCGTTTCCGCCACCATCATCCAGGACGTCCTCAAAGTCCTCGGCGAATTGAAGATCAACCTCGCCCAGGTTGGCCTCGAGCATCTGAACAGCCTCATCGGTGTTCTTGGCGAACAGGCCGATTACCCGACTCTCGCGGCGGTTCTCACCTCGATCTGGCACAGCCGCGAGGCTCAGCGTGATTGGGATCCATACATCACCCTATCCCTTGGTCGCCTCTACATAATGGCTCGATACTTCGTTGGTGATACCACCGCAGCTGTCCGCCTGGCGGAAGACATCGTCTACAACTGTCGCCGCGTTCACGGCGCTCGCCACCCCAGCACTCTCCAGATGTCTATTCTGCTATCGCAACTCTATACTGGTATCGGCCAGCGCTACCAGGCCCACAAGGATGCGCAAGAGTTAGCGAACCGGTACTACAAGCGCGCTGCCGCACTCCACGAGAATATCCTTCGTGCGCTAAGCGACCCCACGTTCGCAGACTTGGACGGCAGCCTCGACGGCGGAATGAGCACCGACGGCTCCGTTATCGACCTTGACAGCGACCTTGCAAACGCCGCCCTTAGTGACGACCAAGTCCGCCAACATTTCAGGCTGTTCAAGCTCGCCATCCAGCGTCTCGGCGGCTGGCCGAAGGACTATAGCGAGTACGAGCGCCTCAACGCAGACCTCTTCCGTGAGTACCCTGATGCTCTCAAGGGCATCGAAGGCGTCGAGAAATGGGATCTCAAGAGCTTTGGAGCAGGAAAGGCGGAGAGTGATGAGGACCAGGTAGATGTTAACTTTAGTGATTGGAGGCTTTTCGGGGAGAGCCAGCTTGTTCACTCGGCGAACGGGGTGAATGGAGCTGAGTAGGAGCTTTGATTTTGTTTTCGTGTTGTGTTCATATCAGACTGTACTTAATACTTACTGCGCCTAATTGATCCCTTGCACGTTTGTACGTTTTTGTTCTTGACCATCGCTCTTCCCTAAGATGAAGACAGACGGCACGCAACTCGCGCTGAGGCAGTAGCGACTGTGAAAGGCACTCTCGCCTCCCAGCAAAACCCTTACTACTGCTCACTATATACAGTATAAGGCTCCTTAGCCACCACTGACTCTAGTCGTTCTTTGCATTGAGCAGCTGCTGTCTACCTCAAATCCAGCGTTACACATCAAAATTCTCCTCAGCAGATTTATTATGGGCAGCACAAGCGATCTTCAGTTGCTCACTGATGAACTCCGCTCCACACTCAAGTGTCCCATACTTACCCCAGACTCTGATGGTTACGCAACAAGTATCCTGCGATGGAACGACGCGGTGCCGAACGCTGCGGTATCTTTTCGCTTTCGCTTGCCCGTGCCTGGAACTTGTCGTGCTGACTTTCTAGGCCCTCGTGGTATACCCCGAATTAGTCGATGACGTCGTAACTATAGTCCGCGGATGCGTCAGACACAAGGTTCCATTTGCGGTCGCCTGCGGTAAACATACGACAAGCACCGGCTCCTCGTGTGATGGCGGCCTCGTTATCGATCTGGCGCACATGAACCATGTGGCGGTGGACTCGGAATCGCGACTGATCACTGTCGGCGGAGGCTGTCGCTGGAAAGATGTTGATGACGCCCTTGAGGGATATGGGCTGGCCATGGTTGAGGGTATAGTGAATGATACGGGGGTTGGCGGAATCGCGCTTGGAGGAGGGTATGGCTGGCTTGCCCCACGGCACGGACTGATTCTTGACAACCTCGTCGCTGCGACCGTCGTCCTGGCAGACGGTAGTATCGCCACTGCGTCCACAGAGGAGAGACCCGATCTCTTCTGGGCTCTTCGAGGCGCCGGGCAATGCTTTGGCGTTGTCGTCGAGTTCGTCTTTAGGGCTCACGAGCACCAGGATCCGGTCTGGGCGGGCTTGCTTGGATTCTCGCTGGATCATTTAGAAGCTGTCTTTGGCTTTGCCAATACGTTAGTCGAGAGCACGAATGGGGACTCGGCTATGGTTATTCAGCTGTCCAGATACCCCTTCTCGCGACAGGGCCGCGATGTGGGAATCATGGCAATCGTTTTCCATTACGGCGATGCTAAATCGGCCGAAACTGTCTTCCAGCCCTTGTTCAACCTGGGACCTATTGTCAACACGACCAAGGCTCAGTCGTACGCATCCGTCAACAACATGTTGACGGCCGAGGCAAAACGCGGTGGCCGCAACGTATCTAAAGGCGCCGCGTACACGACACCCCTTCGACCAGCGTTTGTGAAGGAGACGATCATCCCTGAAATGGAAAGACTTCACCTCGAAGTACCGGGGTCGGATCGGTCATTAATAGAGTTTGAATTCTACAAGCCAGACAAATGGTGTGAGGTTCCAGTGACGGCCACGGCACACGGGCACCGAGGGCATGTCCAGAATGTCATGATCGGCCTCTACTGGAACGATGAGCAGGACGACGTGAGGATGGAGATGTGGTCGCGCCACATCGCTGGCCTAGTGGCTGCAGAGCGAGCCAGCCATGGTAGGCCAGCCGAGGGCCCAGTTACTGAGTATGGGAACTATGACCATCTGTCTGCGCATGCGCGCGATGTTTTCGGGATCAACTACTCGCGGCTGGTCCAGCTGAAGAAGCGGTATGATCCTGATAATGTCTTCAACAAATGGTATTCCTTGGTGGAGTAGATCTTTCTGTAACTGATTCCTTCGTATTGCACGGCCATTCTTAGACTCGTGTATCTTTACGGGCGGTCTATTTTATTTTGAGTTTTTTTTCCTTATCAACAGCTTTAGTAATTCGATCGAAAAATCAAAATCTATACACTCAACTCGCGCCCTTGGCTGTTTGAGAGGCTGTTTTGTATGGAGAAGCCAGCACTTGCTGCGTAAACTTAGGCCGCTCAGCGACTTTAGGCGGTGCGGAAAAATGACGAATTAGGGCTCAGCTAACCATACCAATCTCGACAGCAAACAACAGCAAAAGCTGACATCTCACCGGAAAAGAGCCGGCAGGAAACGAAGAGAAACCCAGTGACACAAAGACCCTTCCTTCCAGGCTGTATTCGAATGGTGTCGACGCAAAAATCAGGCTGCTAGCCGCCTCGTGCACAGCCCTGCAACCGCACTGAAGAATTTGCCGCTACTCGCGACGGAATTGATTTCCAACACGCACTGACAGAAATTCAATAATTAGTGGAGCGTACCCACATCGATCTCACGCTGATGCTTAGCCCAATTGATCACGAAAGCTGCGCCTACACCTGCCTTTCGATTGGCATCGGGCCCCTCTGGATGCTTATCTCCAGTCTCCGGCGCCGGACACCACATCTCCGGGATTACTGGAAACTCCGGTCACGAGAGACATGACAAAATTAGACACTGGAAGACCCGGAGCTGGGCAGAATAAGACCCAGGCATTCCGTGCTTAGCTAGCTAGCTGATAGCTTTATTTGGTAGCCGAACGACTGCCGCGTTGCTTTTTCCCCTGACGGCTTACACGTAACACATAACACGTAGCACGAAGTCGGCTTACGGAGGGCCGTTGTGCGGTGTAGCACCAAGAAGGATCGGTACAGAGTACGATCGTATCGAGGCTGATTGCTTGAAGGGAGTCTGACAGGTCTGACACCGCTGGACTGGGTGCGAGTTACACTGCCGGTTCGGTTCTTTAGTGTGGAGCTTATCTTGGGCAGGTTGTCTCCTTTCCCCCTTTCAGTGTAGTGATTGGGTGATCAGTAAATAGATAAGTAGGGTTGACAGAGGCAGACGGGCAGATTGAACGGCGGGCGTTGTTTCACTATCCAAAATTCTGGTAGTGTACCGGGGTTAATGCCTGAGAGTTGGGAGATGCGCACGGATTGAGACGGAAAACATATCTATTTTGTAGATTATAAATTATAAAGTAGCCGCCCAGCAGATACCGAATTCTTCATGTAGAAGAGAGTTGATATGGAAGTCGCAAAAGAAGCACAAGGGGTATAATGAGAGAATCGATCTATAGCCAGGGTATCCACGATCTCACTGCGTCAAATTTTACCTGCGTCTTCCACTGCAGGTTTGCAAACAGTGGGGAGAGAAGGAACGTCTCGTTTCCAAACCCGGAATTATCTAGCGCGCAGTACCTCCTGTCAAATTCCTGGATCAGGACGCCTAGCTTGGCGAGCTCGGCACGGAGAGTGTTGGCGTTGCTGATTTGCTCCTTGCGGTGGTCGATGGGCGACGTTGAGGTCGCTCTCGATGATGGGGTTGGCGGAGGTGGAGGCGGCTGCTGCTGCCCGCTCGTATCGCCTCGCGGAAGAAGCTGGTCAAAGGCAGCCGTCATATGATGCAGGAGAGCAATCATCTGCGTAAGAAGAATCATGCCGTGAGTACGGTGGGGATCTGGGCAGTTCAGGACGTTGGTGCAGAGGGCCATATTGGCGCGGTGCTCGGTTAGGAAGTCGTCGAGGATGAAGGTGCTTGATGGTGGTTTTGGCATGCTGAGCTCGGTCAACTTGAAGCTAATGCTTTGCTGGCACCAGCAGGTGACTGAGGCTGGGACTGGTGAGTTCAGGCCGGATGTCGTGGTGGTCGTCGGGCCTGTGGCTCCATAATGGCTGTGGCCGTCCCGGGAGCTTGGCGGCGAAATGGGGCTGAGAGGGATCGTCATCGAATGCGGGACCATCTGTGGTGCAACCGCAGGCTGAGTCGAAGGAACAAGACGCGAGTCTGGAACATCCAGTGAAAAGGGGAACGCTGTTGGATCGGAGAGCGGAGTATCGAAGGGGTTCAGCGAGAGGAGGCCGGCGAGATCATCATCTACAAATCCTTCAGAGTAGATATCACTATTTCCGAAATTGGGCGGACACGCTGGTTGCACTGTGATATCGACAGTCGTGGTGGGCAGCGTTTCCGAAGAGACGGGAGATGGGATGGAGAGGACTCTCTTCTTTTCCTTTGGTGGGCAGGTCTGGTCTGCTTCTTGGCGAGGCCGTGGCCTTTTGATTCCGCGCAGCGAGATGCTGTAAACGCAGGGTGTATTCCGTGTAGCACAGCGCCGGCAGGTCGGTCTATCCTTAGAGCACTTAACCTTTGCTTGGTTGCACTGGCCACATGAGCTTCTCAGAGGTCGGTCGTCGCGATGCGGTGGCACTATAGCGGTGGTGGCAGCCGTAGGCGAGAAGATTGGTGCCGGCATCTCGGCCATTTCGGGCATGGGGAAGGCGCCAGGCTCAGAGTGATCTGGGCACGCCATCTGCGTTATGCAATCGTGTCGTTGACGGCCGAACCTGTAGGAAATTTCTTCAGAAATGGTGGAAAATATGTGCAAACAAGATGGTTAGCCGGCGAGACAGCTCGCCCTCTTATAAGCTTGTTACCACCGCCCTACACCCAATCGTCGGCAGTGCTCAATCACATATTCCTCATTGGTACAGTAGCCAGCCACTATCTTGGCACCATGATCTGCAGTGGGAGAGATCATGGGTCGATCGACCGCGACTGATTTACTCTGCTCCTGCTCTCGATTGTTTGCCTGATCCGGCTCAGTTCTTGGGCTGCTGTTTCCTTCTTGGGCTAACGGATCTGACCGAGGTGGGTCACGGCTCGTGTGAAGAGGATCCAAGAGTCCTGACTCCATGGGTTTCAGCCAGCCTCGAGTGCGTACATGTTCGTGCAGACAGATACAGCCAAGAGGATCATTATCACGTAGATCGTGACCCACCAATGGCCCGTCTCGCTTCCGTCAGAGCGGCGGGATGAGCTCGGGAGCGTCACAACCGACTCCCAAGGTATGCATTTTTGCTGGGCATGCTTCCATAACAACAATGGCCTGTCTTACGTAACGGGCCCTGACATATACTGGATTTTGACTGCAAGCGCTACCTGCAGCCAGCCTTATCTTGCATCAGGAATGGTTCGCCCTCTGCAACCTCGTCACAGTAATACAAGTTGCGACAGGGGAATCCAGTTGGCCTTCGAGCTGAGGTCTCGAGAGAGGAGCACGTCAAGTGGCGACAATGCGCCTGAGTATTGTATTGCAGGAACCAATGGCAACAATAAGCAGTATGGGCTACCGTCCTCCGGTGCGCAATCCGGATTGTTCACATTCGAGCGGCATGACTCGCTCGATATGATCAGCGATCCTTGAATTGGCGTCAGAACAGTAAAAGATCGCGGGGCGTTTATTTATTGCAATAGTCCTCATTGTGTGGTTCAACTGGATCCTTCACCTCAAGGTTTTGACAATGACCAAGCTTTATTCGTCATGATACTCACTGCGATCCGTGCAGCATGCGGCGTGACTGGAGTCAAATTCCAAAAAAAGGCGATCTGAGACCCATAATCATGGCAGCAGCGATTGTGCTGGGCGAGATCGGAATAAGTATCTTGAAGCAGCGGATCCTGGAGATAGTAGACAGCATGGTCAAGGAGGCTGACGTGCAGTCGGCTTTCGCCGTGTTGTGATTTTGAAGTTCCAGGGAAGCACTCTTTGAGTCTAGACAACGGCACGTGTCGCTGACTCATCGCCGTAATCGGCGCACAAACACTGGCTGAGTCAGCCACGGCCTCCGAATATCGCTAGTTCATCTCTTGGGGTCTCCACGGTCTACACCGAGTCGCACACTACAACCACGAGAGAAAGACACCACCACGATTAGTTTGCGAGTGCATAATGTCCTTCACGGCCCGATCATTACGGCAGGTGCTTACATCTACTTCACGTAATTTCCATTGTTCACGGACCATGGCGGCATCCGACTGGAGTGCCAGACAATACCTTAAGTTTGAGGCTGAACGCACACGACCTGCTCGTGATCTGCTCGCCCAGGTTCCACTCGATTCACCACATCGCGTCGTGGATCTAGGCTGCGGACCTGGCAACTCAACAGCCGTCCTTGTATCCCGGTATCCAGATGCCCGAGTGACAGGAATGGACTCGTCTCCAGATATGATTGGAAAGGCTCGCGAAACCCTCCCGGGAATCGAGTTTACAGTCGATGGCCTCAGTACGTATACACCTAGAGAACCGGTAGACCTATTCTTCTCCAACGCCGTCTTCCAGTGGCTACCGCGGGACCAACGTCTGGAAATCATCAAACGCCTTATTCAGTCGCAGCCTTCAGGCGGCGTCTTTGCCTTCCAGGTGCCGGATAATTTGGCTGAGCCATCGCACGTCACAATGCGTGAAATTGCCGCCAATGGTCCGTGGTCGAGCACGCTACAATCCGTTGCTCGCGAAAGCTTTCAATCGCCACATGAACTGTACGATGAACTGAAGCCGCTCTGTGCTGAGGTGAATATCTGGCATACCTACTATAACCATTCGCTGGAGAACCATAAGGCTGTCGTAGAATGGGTCAAGGGGACGGGCCTGCGGCCGTTCATTGACCCTTTGTCGCAGCCGGATCGGGAGTCTTTCTTGAAGGCTTACTTGGGTCGTCTGGAGCAATTATATCCAAAGTCCTTTGATGGAAGGGTGTTGTTACGCTATCCTCGGCTGTTCGTGGTTGCTGTCAAGAACTAGCAGCCGCTTGCAGCCGTTCGGCAGCTGGCAGGAACAGCTTTGTCACACGGCATCACCAGCGCACTACCCACCACCTGCATTAGTTCTGGTTGCAGTCCTACATATTGTGCATATTGCAGAAATACCGACATTGTTCAACGTCTCCATACTAGCACTTCCCCTGCGCCGACCCTGGTTCGAGATAAGCTTACCGCTGCAGCAAAGCTTATCGTAGGTCAATCCGGCTAGCGGGATCCATTAGAGCACTCTGCATTCCTTTGTACTCCTATCAGATTGCTTGGTTCGGCCACGCGGGTTTACGGAACACCAGTAAAGAATGGCCAATTGGCTTCGTCCTTCGGGTCTAGACACAGATTGAGAGCCATGATTGATTCCACTTCCACAGAATCAAGTGGGCCGGTCCAACTCGTGATGGAGAATTTCGCACGTCGCCGCCGACATTCTGCGGCGCAAAAAAAAAAAAGACACACACAATTTACCCAAAGAATCACGGACTGCAACCACCAAGACAGTCGGCAAAGTAACCGCTGATACAACTAGACAGTGTCTGCTTGACTATGCTGCCTTGGGTCCACCCCCATTTAGCACAGAGCGTGAACCCTGACAAGGGCCGTCAACTGCAAGCGGCGCAATCAATTCAACGAGGTGAGGTTCTTCTCATCGACCCGCCCTATGCTATTATCCCAATTTCCGACGTAGACGCAACAACCAGTCTTCGAAAGGCAATATGCAGCAATCCCCAATGCAATAAACCTGTCTCCCGAGACACCGCCTCGCGCTGTCCAAACCGCTGCAACAATGACGTATTCTGGTGCAATGACTCCTGTGAGGAAACAGACAAAGCAAGACATGATTTCGAATGCACCTGGCTAGCAAAATACACCACGTCCCTACTCTCAAAATGGGGCGAGTACAACTTCGGCATGCTCTGGTTAATCGTTCGAATCCTATCCAGACGATACACGGAGTCCTCCTATCCCCATAATATCGAGGACAAACCACCAGCTCACGACTCACACCCATCACTATCCCGCTTCAAATTCGGCTGGCCCGCTATTGATTCCCTTTGCGGCACTCCGGAGACTTGGTCTCATGCTCAAGTCCGCGAGTGGACCGTTCTCGTTAAGAAGTACCTCGGCAGCTCGACACTCCCACACGACTTATCAAATTCCGACGTTCTAGCGCTAATTTGTAAAGAAGAAGCAAACTCATTCGGTCTCTATCCGCGAGAAACGGGGGTCTTTCCGCCCCCAAATCCGCCGGTCAGCAGAGGAGAACAATTTGCAGCGGCAGTGTATCCGCGTGCTTCGATCGCGAACCATTCTTGTTGTCCGAATGTATGTTTCTTGTGCTTCAATTCACTCCTAGCCTTTACCTCTGTCGACAGTGATAGTTATCACCGCTGATACCTTTTTTTTTAGATAATCCACAAACCAGATAAAGTTGGTCGGATGGTCTTTACGGCTGGACGGGACATCGCTGCAGGGGAGGAGTGTTGCATTTCATACTTTGATATGACGCAATATGTTTCGCTCCAAGATCGGAGGCGCCATTTGCAGGGATTGTTCCGGTTTAAGTGTGGGTGTCCTCGGTGTCTAGAGGAGGAGACGGCAGCGGCGGATACTGCCAATGAGACGCATTGGGATGCCTTTCCGGGATTTGCTTGATCAATGTTATGCTTGGAGTCCTGTTCAGCTCTCATGTAAGGATCTAGAGATGTGGTTAAGTAAATATGTTAGAAACGGGATAGAAATGATCAGCAGCTCGGGAGGTAATGGCGATCAAGAATACGTCTCAATTTTTTGCATGGATTTAAAGACGTTGGCGTTATATACATGTTTCAGAGCATTTGTTCTATACGGCTTACTGTCTCGTTCTGCCAAGTAGAAATCTCGTATGGTTGTATAGTTAACTTGGCAATATATTCATTACTTCATGGGGGGAAAAGAATGTCCACCCACATTGCATATTTACTTGTGATCTGTCATTTCAACCATAACTCACTACGAAGTACGCAAAGCGATAGTTTTCAAACGTATCCAGACTAAAGTACCGATGATTGCCAGCTCAATTCGCTGTACGTCGCTGTCTCCGCTCCTTCATATCCATCCATCTCCGCCACTGCGACAGATGACCTTCGTTAGATCTCATTTTGAACTCAGGAGAAAGAGAAGAAACGGAAGAGCTTACTCTTGGATTCAGGAAATAAACGGGCACTCCTAACAGGAACACTCCGCCGACAATCGCCGCAAGGATCCCCATCGCAACGGGGTAATCATACAACTCTGTCATTGGATTAATTCCATAACTCAACGCAAACGCAACGATATTTTTCACGCCAACCACGGCCACAATGGCCGGCCCGGGATTCTTCTCCCATGCTTCTGCCGCAAATGACGTGGACAGAATAAGCACAGACACGAAGGTGATTTGGAAGAGCGTCCAGCCCATATATGGCCCGCTCCAAGTTGCGCTTCCATCCGCTGTGAGCCCGTAGAGGAGAAGGGCCACCACTCCCAGGATACCAGGGAGAATAAGGAGAGGGAGGCGGTGTTCGGGTGTGTGAATCCCGCCATTCCGCTTCGCCATCCACACGATGAATTTGTCGCCGAAGAAGCCTGCGTAGAGCATGCCGCCGAAGCCACCGAAAACACCACCGAGGTTGATTAGCCCAATGGATTTTGCGGGCCAATGGTAGTTGTACTGCAGGACTGTGTTGTAGGAGAGGGACATGCCGATTGAGGAGCCGAGGACGACAGAGGCAACGAGGGTTGCGTACAGGATGCCGGGGGACAAGAAGGCTGAGAAGATCTGAAGCGTGGTTCGGGGGATGAGGATCAGAGGACTTTCGGTTGGCGATGCCCATGGTATTAGCATTTGAAAGTATGTCTTCTTTGGCCGGAGCTCTTCCGGTATATGGCCGTCGTCGCGACTATATGGGTGGCCATGGGTGCCGAGATACTGTCGTGTTTCGTCCTCGCTAAGCACCCTAGTTACGCCGAACTGGTCTGTGACAACCATGCGACCATGGACAAACTGGGAGCTGCGCTGGTAGCTAGTTTCAAGCCCGAAGACGATGACAAGGAGAAGGCCGACGGCGACCGTGATCGCAAAGACCCAGTAGTACCACCTCCATCCAAGAGCTGCCACTTCGTAGGAAGCAGCTAGATTGAGACATCCGGTAATGGTGCTCTGTGCTGCCCAATACATGCCATATACCATTCCATGTTGATGCACGAACGTTACTTCAGCTAGAATGAGAGGCAGGACCTGGTTGAGCCTAAGTTAGTTGACAACTCTTGGTATGAGGCACGAAACTTACCGATTCAGTTACACCAGCTGAGAGACCCTGGAGGATCCGCAGACCCAGATGCTGCTCCCAGGTATTGCAAACAGCGCAACCAATGGTGGCTGCGAGAAGGACTATTGTCGAAAGGATTGTTGTGAATCTTCGACCGTAAAGCAGAGCGAGCGGGAGAACAAGAAAATTACCTTGCTAGGTCAGCATTGGAACATACAGTGGGAAGAGTGGATTGACCGACCAACGCCGACAAAAAGAGATGGGAACGTAGACAACCAGACTATTTCATTGGTACTATGTCCATCGGGTATGTAAAGCTCGAAAAGGACGTCAAGGAATGCCCCTAGGCCCCCAACAAGCGACAAAGACATTGTCGCTAGGTATCATCAGCACAAGATCTCGTCCGCGCCTAGTGTCGAATCACTTACAGAACCAGCAACAGCTCACAATGATACCGACCTTCTCCCATCTTGTGTAGTTCAATGGATCATTCGGGTCCTTGCTGGGTACAGGCAATCGCTGTACCTGTCCCTCACCATCGACAAGAACTTGTCCGAGTTCAACGTCAGGTTTTCCAACTTCCACACTCTCTGCTAGCTCAATGGCCCCTTTCTCCTCCATTAGTTGCGAAGCGGCGTAGAATAAGTGCCAGTTTCAGAACGTCTTGGTTCGGAGAACGGAGAGTATATCTACCCCATCAATGTCATCCTGCGCAGAAGCGGAGACTTGGGAAGTGCGGAGACCCCACGGGCGAGACCATCACGACCACCGGATGTGGACAAGCCGAAGCGTGGGCGCCCCCCACAAACTATGCCCACCACAGTGATTTGCTCGCCTTGACAATATTGGCCGCCATCAATTCCTAGGGCAAGCTCCCCAGCTCATGAATCAAGTTGCGCAAGTTTTCGACCAGTGGCGGCACATAATCAGTTGCTCCTTGAAAGTTGCCTTCGTAAACCTGTCTTCCCACATCCATTACTAAGCGGGGACTACTGAGTGGACAGAAAACGGTGCTATTCTCAGCACCGGCAAAGTGGAGGGTCAGGCCATGTTGGCCTACGCTCCGGTTAATGAACGACTTAATAAGCTCCGTTTCTGGGCCATCCAGGCTGACTACCAGATTCGGATGGCCACTTGTTGGATTTGTGTTGTTATCGCGCTGTTTTTCACCGCAACAGAGTAGCCCAAATACCCATAGAACTAATATAGCATGGTAGATTGCGAGGCTATCGAACCCTCGAAGTTGAAATGGTAGCACTAGCCGAGCTGCGCGTAGAACTTGCCCAGCATGCCAAATCGAGGTCCGAGCCTCTTTAGTTAGGGCCCACTCACGGAGCTTCGGGTACTCGCGCCTTGCTTCCATTTCTCCAAATTGCCCGGCGAATCGCTGGATTGAGTCCAAATTAACATGAAGGTGCATCATAGCAAATTCGCAGATAAGTGTTGCGAGTGGCGGCGCATCAACGATATTTTCGCTCACTGTTTTGATACATTGGGACCTAGCAATATCCTGGTTAGCCTTGAGCTCTTCCAGAGACAACAGAGTACCGTACAAATCATCCTGGCGAGTCTGTAGCCACAGCCTAGTTACAGGCTGATCATTGGTACGGCTGTCCGAGAGCGAGGCTTGTTGGCGGAACATCAAGACTTGGCTCATCAGCCCGTGTAGCACAGCGGAATTCACTACACCTGTGTCAATGTTGACAGGTAGATCGTTTAAAATAGAAAGATCAGACAATAGATCTCTCAAAGATAAATTCGAGGAGACGGCATGAGAGTACTTGGTTTCCAAGAGTTCCTTCCAAGCAGTTGCTGTCGGGGCAAGCCAAAGATCACGGGCACTCGGAAAGGGCACAGTGAACTCGGCGTAGCTGGTCAATGCAGGCCTGTTCATGGCTGCCGCTACCTCCACGTCATGTCCAAAAAGGTGGTAAGCAAGGCTGAGCTCAGGTCAGTAGCGTTAACTTGGCTCAAGAGTGCCCGCCTACCGCTTCAATGACTCTTGCTGTATCCATTGTAACCAGGCGTCTTCTATTGATTCACCACCTAGGGCTTGTACTGGCTGATTATCTGAGTAGAATGAGCGGTCAAAAGTTCCAGCCCTTCTTAAAGCCTGATCCTGTCAGAAATATTCACCGATTGGTCGTGGTACATACTGTGCATAATGGCTGTAGGTGGCTTTCCGCTATCTGCATTTTGCGTTTATAGCCACAGAAAATGCCAATATCCAACCACATCATAGAAGCCTGAAAATATTGCAAATCACGCAGAACGCTGTTATCAGATTCAACCTGTTATGGTTAGTGATTCTTCTCGGGGCTATGAGTCGATACGCTTACAAGATCTGCCAGGCTGACTCGGACAATTTCTAGAAGGAGCACACCCGCCTTGCCTACTGACGGAATAGCAGAACATACACACCCAGCAGCAGTAAGAGCAGTCAAGAGTTCAGGTCTGGAGTCCTGGCGATACAAGGTATACGGGTGGATCCAGGCATCTGTTTCGGTTCTTTTCGAGATGCCGATCTTGATCAAAGCGTCAAGCGACTCGGCGGTTGGAAATGAAGGAACGGAAAGCCGCGAGCCGCCAGTAGCGAGAACAAGTTGAAAGATGTTATCTCGCATCTGCTGTGTGAGCTTACCACGGATATTTAGAGCTTCAAGCCGAGATCTGTGCAGCGAAGAGATGGAAGCCGTCATGTCCCCGTCTCTGAGAGGTATTTGGCCATCCCCGCTAAAGCCATTCTGGTTCTTTTCGGGTACCCTAAGCCTGTTAAAGCCAGGTAAGATAGTGTGTTTTGTTCAGGAGACCATGTGCATACCACAAAGATTTTCGAAATGCAGCGACGCGCTTCTTCGTGCTTTCTTCTTCAGTGTTCAGTTCTTGGTCTGATGATGTTGGAGCAGGCGATAGATTGTATTCTAATATTTTGTCCAGGTCCGTGATAATACCGGAACCGAATAAGTTAGCATCAGCACTAGTAAATCCCGGGTCACACATAATATCCAAGACGCCCCTCGGCTGCTGCACGCCTGGGACACCAGTTGAGAAAAGGTCGGATGGCATCATGACATGCTCAAAAAATGCTGGAAACTCGCTCAAGTTATCGACGGGATTACTCTGATCGGAGATGCCAGTAGGAAATGATATAACAGGCGAAGCAAGTGATGCTGTTGAATATAGCGGATTCATCCCGGCTTCCAAGGCTGGCGGTGCCTGGCGGTTTTCACTATGGGCGATGGATTCAGTCCTCGGTGTTGTGCTAAGGTCGACACCAGGTTCGCTGCCTCCTTGACCTTGGGGTGTCTCAGCTTCGGGTGTAGCCTTGGCCATTGTTCTAAAGCAGCGGTGCCGTTGCTTTCGTGGAATACATGGTATTCCTTTCCGTTGACATCTCTGACCATTAATTAGAGCACAAACCGACATTGAACCTCTTTGGGCACGTACATTGCATGGGCTATCGTTGTCACAGCTCGCTTTCGCTATTGCGCATTGTTCACACGCCTCAACCGCTCTCCCTGCGTGTTTGCTGAGAGGCGTACCACTTGTGTGGATCAATCGATGCCGTTGCAGTACATCCCTTGCCCTGAGTCAGTCTGATTCCTTCTGCGGCTGGATGGCAACGTGCCTACGGTTGAAGCCGCGATGACAGGTCGGACAATGAAAGTTTCGCTCATTACGATCTTGTTGCCTGTTAGCTTTACTCTCTAAAGAGATATATACTGTAACACACGGGAGTCCAAATGGCGGGCTAGGTGATCGGGTCTCTCGTAGGCCCTGTCACACTCGGGGCACTGATGTAAACTAGCGGCGTCCTTGGTGACGCGGGGTGCTTTGCTTGGAAAGGACATTGAGGCATTCTTGATTGTTATATAACGATCTGAGAAGATCGTACGATGGGTGCAGAATGGCATATGAAGGAGAAGAAGTTGGACCATTCGGGAGTCATGTGGACTTGCTATGCCGACGCTAGCCTAAACAGGCCTCCCTTGGCCTCTCTCTTCGCTGCTCCAACACAGCCCCGGCTTCCCCGCCATCTTCCCTTTCCTAGCGATACTATGCACCGCTCACACTTTCCATCGAGCTTACACTCACTCTCCAATCGATGGAGACTTTGACAATTGCGAAGTAATGTTGTTTCATTGACCGCGTTGCAGACCAGTGACGCGAGTACGCGCAGATGGCCCAGTCGCGCAGGCTGACATTACCAGACTACAAAAGTCACCGCAACACATTTTTCTACCGCAAGATACATCATCATTGAGTGACCTTACGCTGCGGAGGCTGTCTGTCGCCGTAGCCAATCCTTCGCCCCGTGATACTTGCAGTTAAACGTCATGAATTCGTCGGGTTTCCTATACAGTCTGATTAGTCCGTGTTGACGACGCCAAGAGCGGTGCCTACATTGTGACTGTTTTCGCGCCTTTAGCAGTACCCGGTTTTGCTGCCTGCCGGCTATAGGCTTGGATCAGGCCCGCGCGGTTGTGTCGGCTACGGAAAACGTCCTGCAAATCGTAAGACTAGAGCAAGGCTTCAGCGGGATCATACTACTTCGAAAATTCGGCCGATCTCTTCACCAGAAGGGCTGTCAGCCTGTTCTGCAAAAAAAGCACCCAGTGCCTCGGCGTCCTCAATTGCCTGACTCGCTCCTTGCCCTTGGGTTGGTAGCATCGCATGAGCCGCGTCTCCAATGAGGAGAACTCGGCCGCGGTACCAAGTGCGAAGAGGGTTCTACCACCAAGCGAATCAGTACAAACTCGGTATCAGGCGGTGAAGTCCTTACGATGTCGTGCAACTGCCATAATCCGAGGTCCCGCGAATGCCTGAGCGAGTTAGCCCGCGCTCATGACAGTCGACACAAGCTTACTTGAAAATGCTGATGATCCAGTCAGGGAACTCAGAAAATGTGTCTAGCATCTTTTCTAGACTACCTTCCGAGACCCAGGATTGTTTCGCGTTGGGATCCTCATTCATCCGCTCTGCCGACTGTCAGCGCCTGGTAGTTCATTCATTAAGAGCTTGCACGTACCATCAGGGAGTAGGGCAACAATCCCGAAGACTTCGCCTTGCCGGCCAGGGCCCATGATCAGACGGCAGTCATGTGCTACCATCATCGACGTGAAGGGACTTCTAGGGTTGATCTTACTGCAGAATTCTGGTTCTTGCTCTTCGAGGATGTCTGAAGGGATCTGTCTTGTGAGCATGATTCAATGTATCACGGACACCCTTACCATGAGGCGGTACGCTACAGCCGTTAGCTATTGCAAAACACCTTTTTAGAGTTAGGTCATACCGGAATGGCCTGTTGGCAATGGGGTAATCTCGTCCTCCAGGACATATTTTCGAAGAACACTATGTCTGCTTACTGTCAGTCTGAACGCGAAGGGGGACTTGTACTTACATGCCATCGGCTCCTATGATGACATCGCCTCCTATCTTCTCGCCTTTCTCAGTCTCTACAGTCCCATTAATAGGATCACAGTGAACCACGCGAGACGAGACTCTGATCTCGACCGCCTGGCCTTCCCTATCGGTCGCCAGTGCGGCTCTTTTCAGCGCATCATGTAGGTCTCTTCGATGATAGGCTATCCGACTCGCTCCATATTCGTTCGTTGTTAGAGGGACCTCGTTGACTAGCTCTCCATCTGTTGAGTAAACACGAAATCCCTCATCCACCATGCCCCGCGCCCCTTCTAGCACTTTCCCTAGCCCAAATGTCTCATATACGATCCTACTCGCGTTCGGCTGGAGCGAAATCAAGGCGCCAATCTCCGTATTGAGTCTTGATTGTTCGAGCACAATAATCCGTCTGTTGCAAGCGCGAAGCGCTATAGCAGCCGTAAGGCCCGCTATACCTCCGCCGACGATAACAATGCGGAAAGGACGGCTAGGTTCCATAATGTGACAAGATACTAGACTGGATCACTTCTCGTGATCCTCGTGATAACGCCAACTTTTGACCAGCTTCGCCCACTTGGTGCCTTCCCTCCACCTCCACCTCCACCATCATCCTCCACATTCCGGTGAGTGGGCGTTACGGAAATGTGGGCGGTGGGCGTCAACCCAGATGACTATACTACGTATTACCAGTCATTGCAATTGTGGTATAAACTGCGCAAATGCTTCGCTTCAAGTCGATGTATTGCTGTGAAGACCGCCATTAAACATATCCAGCATGTCTACCGCCACAGTCACCGAATCTGTCACCATTACCAAGGACAATGTCCGCATGCGCCTGGATGGCAGAGACCCTAAGTTTGGAGACTTTCGCGATGATCTCGCACGAGACGGTTTCGCCGTTGTGAAAGGAGCCATTCCCAGAGAACGGGCTCTCAAATATGCCGACGAGATGCACTCATGGCTGGAGGGCTTGTAAGGCGCCTCCTCGTACCCGCATTCACCAACACAACTGACGAAACAGCAACCTTGGCTACGACCGAAATGACCCGTCTACGGTCCACAAAGACCGTCTTCCCCTCATCAACGAGAAAGGTATGTGCATGCACTACAGCGTTGCCCACGAAAAGTTCGTCTGGGACGTCCGCAGCGAGCCCGGCGTCGTCGAGGCTTTTGAGAAAGTCTACAATAATAAAGACCTCATCGTCTCCTTCGACGCAGTCAACTTTGGCTTCCCAAAGTATGCCTCTAAAGCTCCTCAGTCCACCAAACTCTATGCTAACAGGTGCCCATCCAGCCGCACTGACCTTCCACCAAACAAACCTTGGCCACACCAAGACCAAGACCCCGACAAGCCCGACTTTCGCTGCCTCCAAGGACTCGTCAACCTCCTCCCAAACGGCCCCAACGACGGCGGTCTGATCGTCTGCCGCGGCGCGCATCTTCTCTCCGACGAATTCCACAGTGACCCGGTAATCCGCGCTGAGGAGCGCATCCCCGCCTGGACGCCCGAATGGTACGGGTTCACCGAGACAGGCATGAAATGGCTCGCGGACCACAACTGCGAGTGGGTCAAGGTCTGCGCGGAACCAGGCGATATCCTCCTCTGGGACTCCCGCACCCCGCATTATAATCTGAGCCCCAAGGGTCAAACGCCGAGGTTCTGCATATACACCTGCTACATGCCAGTTGCCGACGCGAGTCAGGAGGATCTGGTGCGGAAGAAGGAGTCATTTGAGAATCGGCTCGGCACGACGCATTGGCCGAATGCGAATCACACGGGATCGAACGTTGCGACGAGGGATGGGAAGGAGTGTCCGTATAACCGATTCAAGCCGGTAATGGAGCCGGTATTGAACGAGAGGGCATTCAGGTTGACGGGCATTCCGTACCTTCGCAGCCAGGCTTAGGTGTTTTAGCATGCAATAGCTTCGGCTCATTTATGTATTATATGCACATCGTTCACCCCGATATTTTCGTAACTCAAGCATCGCGCTGGCACCTCCAAATCCTGGATTATAACCCATCGAGACAGAAATTCGTCGCAACCCTGCCCGACAAGCTGGCCTATTGATCCAGCCGGGTGCCGGCACTACAGCCTAGGGGAGCCGAGGTGTAAGGCGCCTTCGTCTGGCAGGCCTGATTAAGCTAATAGAATTGGACCAATGCTAATACATTTCACAAAAATTGGCCTGATATGCTCGGGGTCACTGCTAATAATGCTGTTCTCATTTTTCAATGTCTGATGACCAGATATTCGACTCTCACCAGTCATTCGGCGCCTAGCCAGGGCCCGAACATGCGTAGCAAGAGCGCGAATTTTAGTGGTCCTCTATGTATTTCCGATGGCCAGCGAACCAGTCGTTCCCGCCTTTGCAGTTATTGTTTAGAGCAGTGGACTTTTTATGCAGCTGTAGGTACTAGCTACCCTTGGGGTCACATGGTCTTAATGCCTGGCTCACCTGATGTGACTTGCAGTAGATAAGGTTGCCACTACAACCTTTCACTGATCACGACACACACACTAGATGCGCCAGGGCAGGCAGTACTACCCACCCAACGCAGTGGTTAAAGCGACAAGCTGCCTTCTCTACCCTCATAGGCTGATCGCTGCACGATGCACAACCCCTGTCGGCTAGAGCTCCCCTCGCTCCCCAGGTTCAGCCGAGGTCGGTCCGTCCGAAAGGCGGGGAAAGGTACTCCAGATTCGTTGAACGCTGGCGCTCCCGGTCCGCTTCCTTCGAGCGCATCCCTAGATTTTTATCCAACGCTGTCTCACCATTCAGACGATCTAGATTGTTTGCTTAACAACAGTACACTATACAATACTACACTACACCCCGTGTGGAGACTTCCAAGATGGGTAGCGCAACCATCAATCAACCGGTCGGTAATACGGACTATACGCAGTCGACCGTTGCGATTATTGGGGCGGGGATTTCGGGTTTGTCGCCTGTTTGGCATCCTTGATCCTGACGGTGCTGTGTTGCTGATATCTGACGCCAGGAATGTGCATGGCCATTGACCTTCTCCGTCGCAACCACCGCAACTTTGTCATCCTAGAGAAGGGCAGCTCGGTCGGGGGTACCTGGAACGATAATAAATATCCTGGCTGTGCTTGCGATGGTACGCCGTAGCTTGTCCTATATCTGATGATTGGTAATAATTGGCTTCGCAGTCTGGAGTGCCCTATACAGCTATTCCTTTGAGCAGCGGTCTACTTGGACACGCGAATACCCGGGCCAGGAGGAAATTCTGCACTATCTCACCGGCATTGCTGGGAAGTACGGTCTCTACCCGCACATCAGATTCAATTCGACCGTCGAGGAGGCGCGATGGGACGACGAGGCCCGGAAATGGAAGATCAAGGTGTCTGTGTCCGGCGCGAAAGATGCCCAGTTCCAGGAGGGATACGAACTGTCGGCAAATGTGCTCATTTCAGGTGTCGGACAGCTGAATCAGCCGGCCTGGCCAAATATCGACGGGATGAATGAATTCAAGGGGAAGAGTATGCATTCGGCGCGATGGGACTGGACGTACGATTTCAAGGGGAAGAGGATCGCTGTGATCGGGAACGGTATGCTCAGTCGAGTGGGATTTTTTGGGTCAATTATTTTGGTAGACAGAATAGATGCTGATTGAACTTGACAGGTGCGACTGCGACTCAGATCGTACCAGAAGTCGCAAAAACAGCGTCGCATCTGACGGTCTACCAGCGGACTCCGCAATGGATCATCCCCCGAGACGACAAGCCTGTGCACCCGGCGCAGAAAGCATTGCTCTCTTTCCCGTTCTTCCGAAACTGCAAGCGCTCGTTCATGATGCTCTACCGCGAGATGAGCCACGACTTCATCGTCAAGTCGGACGCCAAAAACTCGCAAGAAGTCCGGGAGCTCTGCATCGGGCATATCAAGAAGGGCCTTCCCTCAAAGCCGGAATTGTGGGATGTTCTCACACCCAGCTATCCACCCGGTTGCCGCCGGATCTTGGCCTCTGATGACTACTACCCAGCGCTGGGCCGGGAGAACGTCAAGCTGGACACGCGCAACATCCAGCGCATCACCGAGACGGGGATCCAGACCGCCGATGGCGAGACAACTGACTTTGACCTCATCGTATACGCAACCGGTTTCCGCACGGTTGAGTTCCTGCACCCGATCAAAGTGTACGGCGCAGGCGGACGCGACCTGGCCGAGATCTGGGACGGCGGCGCGACGGCCTACTACGGCGTGACGGTCGAGGAGATGCCGAACTTCGGGCTGCTGTACGGACCCAACACGAACCTGGGCCACAACTCGATCATTCTGATGATCGAAGCGCAAAGCCGCTACCTCGCCGCACTGATCGACCCGGTCATCCGTGCCAAAGAGGCCGGCGTATCACTGGCGATCCAGCCCAAGACAGAGATCGTCCGGGCCTTCAACGCGGACATCCAGAAACGCCTGGGGAAGAGCAACTTCGCCGACCCGGCGTGCAACAGCTGGTACAAAACGGCCGACGGCCGGATCACGAACAACTGGCCCGGCACGGTGGTCGAGTACCAGCAGGCGCTGTCGCGGGTGCGATGGACAGACTACATTGTCGACGAGGAAACCATGAAGTTTGTCGGCAAGAATGAGACGAGGATCGGACACGTGGAAGAGGTATGGCCGGTCAGCAAGTCAACACTGCTGCTGGGGCTGAGCGTGGCAGTGGCGGCCGGGGGGTGGTATCTCCAGGGGGCCAGGGCGTCCAGGCGGCGCTGAGCAGTTGCACTCATTAGACTTAGTTCAGGGTAGTTTAGGCAAGCGACGACCTGGTCTTTGGCGGTCAGCGCGGTCATTGGTTGGCCGCTCGTATAGCTATTAGGAAGGAGCCAATTCAGGATGCTAGGATGACTCAGGAGTAGCGGCAGTGCTAGCTTGAAGCCGACTGGTGAGACATGTGGGTTCGAAGAATTTTTCAGGCTTCCATATTCTACTCAGGTTCCAAATATATCTTAAATATGTCGTCGAAGCGATTTCGATCGACATTCTAGGGCTTGTTTCAGTTTGAAGCTTCTGGCTGTTCAAAACATCACTATGAAAGTCGCCTTGGCAAAAAGCGATCCGGCTGCGCCGAGATGGGCGCAGACGGCCGATCGCTTAGTTTTCTCCGCAGTACTGCCGCAGATTTTTTAGTTTATAGGGGCTCGAGTGGTGTCATTCAGTTGCTGCCTTGGCAAAATCTTGTGTGGCCGGACCCAGTGGAGCAGTTGCGGTCCAACAACGAAACGCTTAAATCGCGTCAAGGGTCGGTTGCTCAGCTGCCCACCCACGGTTGCGAATAAGACGACCCCATTCTGACATCATGATCATTCATAATGATCCCTAGTTACACTCTTTCTGCTCAGCTTCCCATTGTTTTCCCACTGTTTCCCATAGTCGGGTCCCGTTCGTTCCATCAGCGCCCTGGTGGTGCGGTCTCGTCGCCCAGGAAGGATTGGGAAGGAACCTCGGGAGCTCCGCCGTCGAGGCTCAGACTGCCGCCCGCTGATTGGTGGAAACGCTGGACCCTCTAGCGGTCTCAGTCGGGCTCGACCGCTATCTAGAAAGAGAAGGTGGTCACGTTATTCTGGGGGAGGCAAAAAGTCTTCTATGGACGAGGGCGGTCATAAGAGGAGGCCCTGGAAGCGGCAAGCGAACAGTTGGACTCTGCACCAGTCCCACGCGGCAACTGGCAGAACACAAGCTGGCCTCTACTTCTGTTGTACTTGTACTTTGTGTACGGATCATGGTCAATTGAGCTATAAATGGCAGCGGGTCCAGGGTCCAATAGCCCAATTTATGTAAGGTAAATCGCTCTGAAACACCCAAACGGGCTTTTTGGCCGCGGTTTGCACTACGCCCAGCGCTAGCATTGCGCCTCCATGTGGAGTCGTCTACTCTTTGTTAAGTCTTTTTGACCTGCATCTCTGCCACGTTCACCACTCGTCTCCAACACCTCGACCCTTATCGTTTTTCATCGTTCCTACTCGATTTTCTCCATCGGTTCCTCTTTCCTTCTCCTTCTTTCTCTTGCTTTGCTTTCCCTTCCCTTCCCTTGGTCGTTCAAATATGCACTGAGCGGCGGCACTCATCCCGGGCGGCGACAAGATGAGAACCGTACACCAACTCAAGCTCTATCGCAGCTGCATCTCCGTCTGGAACCGTCTGCGGTCGTCGCCTGCTGCCTTCTTCGATGTCTTCTGGGACTGGACCCGGCGTTTCTTCTTTACGCTGAGCTTGCTCGCACTCTTCTCTGCCAAATCGCTGCATCTCTACGCGCATCTGCATTCCCTCCCCGCCGACAAGTTCCTGCTTTGGGGGGTCACCTTTTTTACGCAGGATGTCGCGTGCACTCTTCTGATCCGGATCTGCACCCAAAAATTCCCGTGGCGATGGCTGGACGCTCTGGCGGCGCTGGTCGTGATTCCGTTTAGGTACTTGGTTTCTGCTTCAGAGATAACTGCGTGGCTAATTATGTTGTTTGTGTTAGTCTGACCATGTCCGGAATGGCCTCGGCCAATATCTCGTTCTTCGTCACCGCCGGTGCTGAGATCAATTGGCGACAGGCGAAATCGTTCCACCGTGATGCGGCGGCGATCCGCACTCTGCTCACGGGCTTGACCGGATTCTTGATCGTCGAGGCGATCATGACGGTCATCGCCTGGCTTGTTGCCCCTTTCCTGCACCGGCTCGTCGGCGGCGTATTGCATATACTCGCCGAGCCGTTCAAGATCCTGTTTAGACCGCTGTTCACCCGCGCTGCCAGCCTGTCGTCGCGGATCTGGCGCAGGCGGCTCGGCAGCGAGACGCTGCCCGACCCGGACGTCTACGAGCAGATCGCCGTCGAGGATTATCACGACTACAAGAGCGACGAGGAGGATGAATATTCGGATTATTCCCAGAGGCCGCCGCAGCGCATATCGCTCATCAAACGGCTGGTGGTCTGGTTGCCATTGCTTTGTCTGGGCCTCCTGCGTAGCGTGCGGCCACCGTACCCGTCGTATATTTTCCTCTCCAGCGCCCTTCCGATGACGCCGTTTGCTGGAATGCACCGTCCAACGTTGGGCGAGCAGGCGGGGAATATCCCCGACTACGCCTGGCTTGAGGGTAAGACGTCGCTTGGCAAGCCCCCCAACTGGGACTGGATGCCGGAGGAGACACTGCCTGGGTTCAGGGACTGGCACAACAAGCGCGAGCATTATACTCCGTCGCAAGACCCGCTGCATCTGTCGAACCTCCAGGCACCGGTCCTGGACGAACTAAAGGACGTCCTGGCCAGCGGCGAGGTGAACATCAAGCATGTCATCCTCCTCAAACTCGAGAGCACGCGAGGCGATGTCTTTCCTCTGCGCAACGGCTCCTTCATGTGGAATAAGATCGTGGACTCGTTTGACGGAAAGGAAATGCCAGAGAGTGCTGTACGAACAGTGGCCAACCTCACTCGCACGGCCGAGTATCTGACTGGGTTCGACTCTGGCTTTGACCAGTACCGCGACGGCGAGCGTAAATCGTACGGCGGGATCAGCGCCAGCAACGCCTTCACGACAGGGACATATACCATCAAATCGGTGGCCGGAACGGTGTGTGGGATCTCACCGCTTGTCGCCGACTTTAACCGCGAGTACAAGTATCACTTGTACAACCCGTGCATGCCGCACGTCGTCAATGCACTCAGCCACCAGGCCGACATCACCAACGGCTCGGATTACCGCACCTGGCCATGGGAGTCGATCTGGATGCAGTCGGTCACAGACACCTATGACCATCAGGATCTCCTGACGCCACGATTGGGCTTCCGAGATATCTATACCAAAGAGCGCATAGAGAACCCGGGTGCAAAGCACTACCCGGTCAAGTCGAAAGAGGTCAACTACTATGGCTACCCGGATACAGAGCTGAAGGAGTACATCCGTGACGCCTTCGACGACGCGGAGGAGAACAATAAGCGTCTCTTCCTCGCCCATCTCACCGGAACAACGCACCACCCCTGGGGCATGCCGGACGACAACTACGAGAACATCATGGGCCCGTCCTTCAAGGGCAAGAACAACGATATGAACAAGTATCTGAATACGATCGGGTTTGCAGACCGCTGGATCGCTCAGATCCTCGATATCCTGGAGGAAAAAGGCGTCCGTAATGAGACCCTCCTCGTGATGGCGGGCGACCACGGCCTCTCCCTCCCCAACGACGGCGGGATTACGCCCTACAGCAACCCGCACATTGGCTCCTTCCACGTCCCCATCGTTTTGGCGCACCCGAAACTACCATCTATCGAAGTGAAGGACCCTGTCATTTCCCTTCAGATCGTCCCCACCATCATCGACCTACTGATCGAATCCTCTTCTCTTGGCCCCAACTCCACACAAGCGGCACGGGACATCCGCGGGCTCTACGAGGGCCAATCTCTCATCCGCCCACTCTTCCAAGAGGCAAACGGCATGCAGGACTGGCAGTTCAGCGTCATGAATACTGGCGGGTCGTGGCTCGCCGTCCGGTCGGCCGCACGGCCTCAGTGGCGCATAGTCGTCCCGCTCATCGACGACGTCGAGTGGCGGTTCACCGACATCGAAAAGGATCCCCAGGAGACGAAGCCGTTGACGAGCTTCAGCTTCTTCGATCTCATGGATACGCTTTGGCGCGAGTATCGGGATGACAAGAGCAATACTCCCGAAGAGCATGACGAAGAGCCCGTCGAGCGCGATGGTCATGAATTCTTCAAACACCCTCCTCCTCCACCTCCCCCCGGGCATCACCCTCACCACCCTCCCCCTCCAGGCGGCGGCCCTCCTCCGCCTCCCATCACGATCACGCCGTCTCGTCCGCATCCCGAAGATGCACCTTGGGAGCCAGAGGTCGTGCGTTGGGCACGCGACGCTGCACATATGGCCGAATGGTGGATTGCAGACAACCACCGGCGGTATGGCTATAAGAAGCCGTGACCGGTCAGGGAAGGTTGATGATTAGCCTCGTCCGTTTCAAATATGGACATGAGCATCCCCACCCACCCTAGCCTTGGCGCCAGGTCTCGGCTTCTCACAGTGCCTCTGCTCTACGTGGGCCACGACCAGACTCACTACGAGTCGCCGATAGATCCAGTTCGGGCCCCATCCTCCCATGCAGCAATCACCGAAATCACAGTGACAGCAACACCGACACCGACGGTAATGCTGAGGCGCCGAGAGCGATCCCCACCGCCCGCACCACTTGGCACAATCGAGTACGCTGTACATTAGCAACATCCCACCCTTCATCTATCCCGTCGTCTTCCTCTTTGCATAGTCTGGGTATCTGTATCATTTTTAGTTTTTATTTTTGGGAGCATAGCACGCATGATATCTGGCTTTTCCTGTACATATTTCTTGCTCTATCACTCCATCGTTTTAACATTCATCACTACTTAACCAGCAGTCCACCCTGTATGAGCCTAGCCTCTTATCCGTAATCAAACGCCCCTTATTCGCTCTCTCCTGGATGGGCTTTAATTTATTCTGAAGTGATCGTCGCCCACCCGCCCGACTCGGGGCACGGTCCATAAGAGCCGTTTCGCATAGAGACGCCGGACCCAACCCAAGCTCAACATAAAACAACCCTAGCTGGGAAACCCGTCATGATTCCAGAACCGTATTCGCCGCGGAATGAACCTAATTAGAGACGGCTCTTAAGATGAGACAGGCCCGGTTAAGGTGCGACACCCTGCGGTCTTGGCGTCTGGAGTTGGAGAGGCCTGCACTCGCAGCCCTGCTTGCCGTGCAATATGCCGAAGGGGATCGCTCCTTTCCTGGGACGATATGGAAATCAAGCGGGTGCTTAAATGTGCCCGTTTCATTTGCGGTGGGTTTGTTGTTGCAGGTTGAGGCTGCTCGGAATGGTCACTGCTCACCGTCGGCCAGCTATATATTCCTCCAACCCATGCGCTCGACCAGGGATGCTCACTATCTGCAATTGCTCTTTGCCAAGGTTGCAGTTCACTTTGTTTTGCTCGTCCTGGTGACGATTGCCTCCCTTCCTTCGTTTCTTTTACCTTCTCTTTAAACCCCCTGTCTCCGACATGCATTCATTCCTTCGTTCATTCGCTGCCCTGGTGGCGGCTGGTTCTGGTATGTCTAAGCCCTAACCCTCAATTGGATTGATATTAACAGCAGAGCGATTCAGTCCTCCAGCCATGCTTCGCCCAGTCTGGAGACCCAACTGTTTACACAGACCCCGACACCGGGATCGTCTTCGACACCTGGACTGTCGAGGCGAGCTCGTCGTCGGCCGGGTTCACCTTCGGTGTCTCCCTCCCTGAGGATGCGCTTGATACGGATGCTACAGAGTTCATCGGATACCTGGTGCGTCATCCTGTTCTGCCCGGTTGACAATGTCGCAGGATGCGAAATAGAAGGGCAGAGATGCTGACAGATCGGCAGTCCTGCAGCTCATCTAGCACGAGCGAGTTCACCGGCTGGTGCGGTCTCTCTATGGGCTCCTCGATGAACAGTAACCTGTTGCTCGTCGCCTACGCGCAGGACGACACCGTCTTGACCTCCTTCCGCTTCTCCTCCGGTTACGCTATGCCCTCAGTCTACAGCGGCAACGCGACCCTCACTCAGATCTCGTCGACCGTCACTGCCGACAAGTTCGAGGTCCTCTTCCGTTGCGAAGAGTGTCTCCGCTGGGACCACGAGGGCGTCTCCGGTAGCGCCACGACAAGTGCTGGGCAGCTGATCCTCGCCTGGGCGCAGGCCGAGGAGTCTCCCACGAACGCGGACTGCCCGGATGACCTGAGTCTGGTCCAGCACGAGGCGCAGGGGATCTGGGTAGGAAAGCTGAGCGGCGACGCTGCAACCTCCAACTACGAGACATGGGCTGCGCTCGCGACCAACGTCGTCGACGGGACTTGCGGTACTGATGGTGGCGGCGGTGGTGATAATGGGAACGGGACGACCCCAGGCGTGCCTGTCCCTACAAACGTCACGTACGACTACATCATCGTGGGCTCTGGTCCTGCTGGAATGGTCCTTGCCGACCGACTCAGCGAAGCGGGTGCAAAGACCCTGCTTATCGAAAAGGGCCCACCCTCTATCGGACTCTGGAACGGCACCATGAAGCCAGACTGGCTTAACGGCACTGATCTGACCCGTTTCGACGTGCCCGGTCTGTGCAACGAGATCTGGAAGAACAGCGATGGCATTGCCTGCCCCGATAATGACCAGATGGCCGGATGCCTCGTTGGCGGCGGCACGGCAGTTAACTCAGGTCTCTGGTGGAAGCCTTACAGCAAGGACTTTGACGAATCGTTCCCGGAGACTTGGAAGTACGACGACGTCAGAGATGCTGTGACGAGGGTCTTCACGCGTATCCCAGGCACCACGACCCCATCTACCGACAACAGACTCTACCTCGCCGAGGGCCCCAGCGTGATCATGAACGGTCTTCTTGCCTCTGGCTGGAAGGGAACGACATTCAACGATGAGCCGGAAGAAAAGTACAAGAGCGTCGGATACAGCCCGTACATGTTCAGCCATGGACAGCGCAACGGGCCCATGGCCACGTACTTGCTTGATGCGTACCAGCGCCCTAACTTTGACCTGTGGGTGAACACCGTCGTGAGGCGCGTTGTGCGTGATGGAGCTACTGTAACCGGCGTGGAGGTCGAGCCGTTCAACGATGGCGGATACGAGGGCAGCTTGCAGCTGAATGAGGGAGGAAGAGTCATTCTCAGTGCTGGCGCTTTTGGAACCCCCAAGATTCTTTTCAGGAGTATGTTTTCGCATTTCCCAACCTGGAATCATGGCCTTGATATATGCTAATCAAACATACAGGCGGAATTGGCCCTGAAGACCAGCTCGCCATCGTCAATGGCTCTGCCTCTGATGGAGAGACCATGATTTCTGAAGACCAGTGGATCAACCTTCCTGTTGGCGAGAACTTGATGGATCACCCTAACGTACGTGCTGCTCCATGCACCCTGTCCCTCACAAGGTCTCTTTCAGGGTGGGAGAAAAGCTGACCGAGTATGCAGACAGAAATCGTCGTCCAGCACCCTGATGTCGTTTTCTACGACTACTATGCCGCCTACGATGACCCTATCGAGGCTGACGCACAGAGCTACCTTGGTACATCCCCCTGATGACCCTCCTTTCTATAAAACGAAATCGCTGACAAAGTGACGTTAGTCAACCGCACTGGTCCCCTCGCCCAATCCGCCCCCAACGTCAACCCTGTCTTCTTCGACCAAGTCACCGGAAGCGACAACGTAACCCGACAACTGCAGTACCAGGCCCGCGTCGAGGGAAGCCATAATGTCGCTGACGGCCATACGATCTCCATCTCCCAATACGTTGGACGAGGCCAGACCTCCCGCGGCAAACTGACCATCACCTCCGCCCTCAACACGGTCGTTAGCACCCTTCCCTGGCTGCAAGATGACAACGACACAGACGCCGTGATCGCGGGTCTGGAGCGACTCCGTGATTCGCTGAGCACCATTCAGGGCCTGACATGGGCGTACCCCAAGGCGAATGTCTCCATGGCCGAGCACGTGAACTCGATGGCTAAGACCGGCAGGGGCAGCAACCACTGGATGGGATCTTGCAAAATGGGTCCCGATGACGGACGTGACGGAGGTTCCAGTGTTGTCGACCTTAATACGAAGGTGTACGGTATGGATAACCTGTTTGTGGTCGATGCTAGTATCTTCCCTGGTATGATCAGCACGAATCCCTCGGCTTATATCACCGTCGTTGCGGAGCGAGCCGCGGAGAGGATCCTTGCATTGCAAGGGTAGACGACAGGTTAATCAGGCTGTTTGCAAAGTTGGTTGAGTTTTTGTCTAATAGAGAGTTTGCTCGGACGTTCCTCTTCAATCACAGTTCACTTTCCTTCATAAATGGCCCAGGTTGGAGGCACACATGCTTTTGCTCGACGTATGCACCATTACCTAAATAACTCGCGTAGATTGTCTCGTCCCGATGTACATGTAGCTGATCGCCCATAGGCGAAGAGGTATAGTATGTGCGTCCACCGTCAATCGTGTCCATTGGGTATATATTCTTCGAGCAGTTCATATATACACAACAATCACTTATAGATCCTCGCCAGCCTCAAAGCTATCCAACCAACCCCCAACAAACCTCACAATCTCTTTCTGCACCGCCACGATCTCCTCCGGCACTTCCACTCCCTCGCTCTCGTTTGCTCCCTCAGGCAACCCGTTTTGATCCCAATGATGCACCGCCCCTCGAATCCCGTCCCAGACATGTTCAGGCTCTATATCAATAAGGATAAAGGGCTCTTCATCAGTCGATTCGCGTCCTGGCAGTCCCTCCGCATGAGGCGTCGCATCACGCCACGGGTCCGCCGTGCCCCCAATAATCGCCACGCGAGGGTAACTGAAATTAAACCCACCGTGCTGATTGATAAGCGTCACGTTAGGCGGGAAGGGTATCTTGTAAGAGGATGCGCAGAAAGATGAGGTGTAGTTCAGGTCGATAAGACGCGAGATCAAGGGTTTTATGTTGGGGGGAACGCTGGATCCGGGCATGAAGTAGCCCCATTCTGTGCAGACCTGGTAATTCCAGCTTGTCCCTGATGATTTGGGAAGGGATGTCCCGTTGTCATTGTCGTCTTCGGCAGACTCGGACTCAGCGGACGACGAAGAAGAACTGATATACCCGATAGAATTGCGGAAAGAAGAGAGCAGCGTCGTATTCGACGCATTGTACCCGGCCGCCTTTACTAAGCCCGGTAAAAGAGCAGTGGCATTGTTTGCGGGGTACAGAGGCTCAGTGCTGGTGATATTGTCACAGTAGTGTCTGAACTCATAGCTTCCGACGCTAGGATCCCAGTTCCTAGACTGGAAACTGCCCAGCGGTGTCGAGAGCATGTTCACGAAATCCCTGTTGTCGATAGCCGGGTTCACGCCAAATGCCGACTGCAGCTGCGCATGTAGTGTCCTGTTGCCGGGATGGTCTATCAGGATCCGATCGATAAGATCGGTGAGGGTCTGGATCGACTCGATACAGTCTCGAGGCCCGTAGTTCCGGATTGGCTCGAAATATTTCCAGTAGTCGATAATGGCGGCCGTGACGCCAGACGACGACACTGCGCCGTGGAAGATGGACGGGTACAACTTGCGCATGAACGCCACCTGTGCGCCGGCGTACGATCCCCCATATGCGATCCACGGCGTGTTCGGCGCCGTCAGATCGTACGCCTCCAGCCCAGGGAAAATGACATGCTTTGCAAAGTAGGCGTAGTCGGCAAGACTTTGCTCTGTCGACAAGAAGCGCAGCTCATCCACCGTCACGTCCGCCCCAGGAAACGGGTAGCTCTCTCCGTAGTACCGGTGCTCGAGGATCACACCGAGCCCATTGTACGCCTCGGCCAGCTGAGTGACGATTCCTTGGGAGAGAAACTCGAACCGGTCCTCACCATCTGTCTCGCCGGCGGCGATAACGAAGACGGGGCCGCCCGGTTGGTAGTAGGTGCTGTCGAACCAGTAGCGTAAATTGAACGTGCCGTTGGAGTGCGGCGCATAGCGAGTTTCGTTATGAAAATGGTCGATGGGGACGGAGAAGTTGTATGCCTGGTATGTGGCAGCGAGAGAGACCCCTGCGAAGAGGGGGAGCAGTGAGAGGAGCATGGCGGATTGGGGTTGGAGAAGGGGTAGCACTGAGAGGGGAAAAGCGGCTTTTATATAAAAAGATGCATTAGTCAAGGGATCGGCGTTGCTTGTGTTACATCGCTTGGCAGATAATCGCTTTAGGCGTGCAAGCGATAAGACTAGGATATCAGGGATGGTCACGAGTTAGGGCTTGGGCTACTACGCAGTGTAAGCAGCCTTTAACACGTACCTGCATTCCAAAGACTCATATAATAAAAAGACGATGAATAGACTGCTGAAATGATCTATACCTAGTGAGATGTAGCGAAGCTAATCATGTTTAATTTATTTTCTATTTTTTATTATCTCTAGCATTTTTATATCCAGCATACATCAACAAAGCAATATATACAAGATAGCAATATCCTTCCTAGATATTGCTATCTAAGAAACCAATCACTGAATGGTTACGCCGGCGTAATACTCCATACAAACTGGTTTGACATTATCATATGTCTCCATTACGGTCCCCTTTCCTTTTCTCGACTCCCCCCAGTCAGCCAACCAACCATAAGCAACATCGCCTTCCTGCGGCGGCAACCCATCGGTATCGTTCCAGCCGTACTCGGCCTGCCATACGTCGTCCTCGGCCACGGCTTCAAAGAGTTACGATTCACCTGGCGCGCTGGGGACGACCTGCACAATCAGTGGGAAAAAGAGGTGCGCGGTTACGATCCCCAGCGCATTGTAGACGATCCCATCGCCAGAATCAGCGAGGCCAGAGGCCTCGCTCTCAAGCGGTGGGAGCGGAGAGGCGTGTTTCGGCCGATCTGTCTGCGTGGGCTGGGGTGGGCGCCGTTGGAGTATCGGGTTTGCGCTGAGATTGGCCGGTTGGCGGTGCTGGGAGTCGAGGTCCCGATGTCCAGATACGACGGGAAAGAAATAAAGGAAGCTTGCGTTGGGTCAGGAGAAGGAGCACCGGCCCGGGCGATATGGGTACTGTCTCTTTCAGCGCCGCAAGCAGACTGGCGATGCCTGATCGCTTCAATGCGTATGTTAGACCCATCGGACTACTGCGTAGAAGAGGATGCTACTAGGTCTGTCTGAATAGTGGTTTGAGAGCCTGGTGCAAGGCACTGATCTCGATTGAGCGGCGGTTAGTTATCGAAGTGGTATATTATTGAGATATTTCACAGCTGGCAGTGTTGATTGAGGTTGAACTGGATCGTTGATGACCCCTATTAACATCGGAGGCTATTTGAGCTATATTGTCTTCGTACCTTTACTCTACGAGTCGTGTCTATGATAGTATTCTCAGACCTTTGTATACTGTCAATGCCTTCGCATTTCCGAAGGGAACTCCCATAAGTACGTCTTTTTGTCTACGTGTGTCTCATTCCTTTGTTAAACGCTCTGAGTACCTGGCTTTTTAAAGACCTATTTACAATGTCGTATGAAGCATTTGTACGGTTCATGCCACTTCGAACATCTATTTTGAGCAGTCTAGGCTTCTCTCACCCGGCACAAAGAACATGTAATGAATTGATGTGGTTTTGTCTAAATCTCTGGCCCTTGTAGTCAATCGAAGCAATCGAAGACCTGTACTTTCAGCCCGTGGTATAGAAAAAGTGCGTCTGGAGTTACGAGTACACATCGCCTCAGAAATCTAAACAGCAGCTAATCAATTTAGATTATTCTCCCTCTCCTCTTTTCTCTCTTTTTACCTAGCAAAAGAAAGAAAAATGCAATAAAACAGGGCAAGACTTCCGAGCATTGTATGTTGTGGAACTGGCCAACGCACACATGATGTCCCAAACATTAATTTAAATAGGCTCATTAGGGGCGTAGAATCTGGTTGTGAACTATAAGATTTATGGCATTTTCATGCTGTCTACGGAGTTATTGCGGACGCATTTGACATGGCTGCAGAATTAATAGGACCGTTATGAGTTTACTGGTCAATCAATTGACCGCAAGCAACACATATAGAACGAACTATTAATATGAATATGGCTATAAAACTTTGCGGAATGAAGACAAATATCGCAATAGCGTGAACGTCAGCCGTCACTCTCGAGCATCCGGATACGCTGCAATATGCCAACCGAGGTCCATCAGAGTAGCCGGTATAGGAACAGAGCTGCCAAGTCTAGTAATGTCACTCCTTGCCCAGCCCAGTCATACTCAAGTCAGACTTACAATGATTCTTCGTATCCTGTCTTGGGGCTCAGCATCAAGCAGTATCCACTGAATCCCTCTGCCGTCTCCCTACCCTTCCTACCTCACATACCTCGGTCACCGTGATCGTTAAAGGAGCTTGCCCACACCCAGGCCGTCCACGATACCAGGTTTGCCAGTTGATTGATCCTCAGAAGTCCACCTTTCAAGGTGGGATAGGGTCTGGAGCAGCACCAGAATCCCGTGTGGAGGGGCGATCTTCACTGGGTTTGGAAATTGCGCTATCCTCCGCTTGGTGGACATTGACAATCTGTTTCAGGCTCGAGCTGATCTGCCTCTGGAAAAGGTACTAGTCCCGTAACACTGATGGACCGAATTTCCGTGCCCGGCGAAATGAGAATAAGATGATGCATTGCAACGACGGTGCACGATAAAGCTGGAACTAGCTCGGCTACTGCCTCGCGAATTTGTCAGATCTGTTAGGAATGGCTTGAGTGAATTCATCACTTTGTGAACCAAATGCACCTGATTTCTACTTTAATTAAATTGCCTGGTTCGCCGTGAGGGACATGATGAATTTAGGCTACAAACACCATGGGGTGCTGCGTAAGTACTGGGTAAGTTGATTCTTCAACGCCCCAAGCGTCCAAACTTTCAATAATGCCTTCTTAAAGTTTATTCTTCCCTAGAATGTGAATACGAACTAGTGCAGAGTCTACCTATCGATGGACTGACAGTCAGCCCCAGATCAGCCAAATGGTCTCCTATGAGTGGTTTTGTCTTAGACTCTACGTTGCGAAAAACACGGCAGCTTAAGTTATATGAGACTTGGTATTCAATGCAATGCTGACCTTGCCGCAGTACTGCCATACTAATAAATCATTGGGTATCCTTTGTAAATTAGGTTATCTCGTATAGTAAATGAAAACCGTGAAATAACCGTCGCTGCGTCAAGAGTCGCGCTGAGTAAATTCTCGCTGAACCCTGATTCCTTGCAATGGCACCTCATCTCCGGTCAAGTCGCCTTCCTGGCCTTTCCCTTGAACTACAATTTTCGTGTGAGCACTATCATACTCTGGGCGGAAGGGCGGACTACCGTGTTCTGACTCCAACGAATCGTCCTCATCAGGAAGATGGTAGAAGGAGCGTCTGTTCGCTCGCCCGGCACTGGTCTGCGCTGTCTTCGATGTGCCCAGACTGACATCATTGCCTACGATATTGGTGGTTGTTGTTTGCGATTGGCCGGTGCGGAGCAGGGAGGGCATGATCGATTGAAGTCCTAGAATCCGGAAAAAGAAATGGAACGCCGGGCGTAGGGTGGGTAGGCAGGCTGAGACGATGCCTGCGGACATCTCGATCGCAGTCCATCCCACTGTCGGCGCGAGGGTATAGGTGGAGTCAAGGGGATCGTAGGAGAAAAGGACGCTGAAACGATAGGCGGACGCAAAGACTACGCTGCATTCTGGTCAGCATCGCCATCCACAGCCCGGGAAACCTGCAGATACAGTACGCGTGCGCGCGGGGGGAAACATACAAGAACCCAAGACCGAAAGCGAAGGTCAATGCCATCTTCTCGGACGAGCGAAGCTGCAGACTCCAAATTTGGGGGATCGGGAGCATGAGGATGGCGAGATCAGTGACAATGGTAGAGATTGCATTGGCGATCCAGGTGGCCACCTGGTTGATGCAGCGGCCGGGCAGCTGCGGGTACCAGAGTTTCTCGACGGGGACGCAGATGAAGATGAATAAGAAAGTAATGCAGATGACCCAGAGGACAATGAACGTGCTGATAATGTACGCCCAGCGTTTGAAGTAAGGAAAACGAAAGATGCGGTAGTAGAAGAGCAGAATGCTCATTTTAGTCCAGACCAGATTGTAGACGTACAGGACCTCTGCGACGACCAGATACTTGGCCACGAGAACGACTTTCCCAGGAGGCATTGTATCTGCATGGAGGCCCATGCCGTTATGGTACATAAGAAAGATAAAGGCGACGACGATCAGGTTCCAGCCCTACCGCCGTTAATACACGCGACGCTCACAACGTTTCCAAGGGGGGTGTATACCATCGACCAAAGAATCATCCAGTCGTCCCACCAGAGCTTTTGTTTCCGTTCATACCGGGCGAGCAGCCGCAGAGCAACAGTCACAAAGGCCAGGACGGTGACAGAAACGACAGTGGCTAGCGTCCATGGTTGGAGGCTGTCGTTGTCAGCCATTCTGCAACGGCGAGACAGACGGACACAGTAGAACGAAAGGACATCGACACAGAGCAGCAGCGGTTTGAGACGAGATTTAAAGAACCGGCTATATATCTGCCTTCGTTAGAGTTCGCCCGTGCGGCCAGAGAGCTTTTAGGGCATCTGGACCCAGACAAAGGACTAGCACCAGGTGGGAGCATTCTATTTTCATATGGACTTAGACTAGAAACGTAATACGAGGCCCAACGAGATGAGATTCGTCGGAAAGCATTAAACCCGGATGACCGGAACGGCAAATGCTTTCCCCACAGTGCCAGTCGAACGGCCGACATTTAGGGTCCACTGATATACACCCATTGGTCCAGGAGAAGAGGATGTTGACACCGCAAGCATGGTGAGCTAAATTAGCCTTACCAGATAGGCAGCTGCTATAACTACCAACATGCATGTTCTCCACAGTTTTCAGCCCGGGCTGATTGGCGGGCCAGGGAGTGTCGCGTGGTGCTAATGCGAGACCCTGTAACGATTTGCAGTTAGGCCGGCTAGGTGAAGAGTCTGATCTGTAGTAAGCAATAGTGGTGCCATCGGATGGCGATTCCGCAGTCCGTTGTCATAAAACGTACGAAATGTTCGGATAGACCGGATAGACGCTGCGCCAAGGGAGTAGAGCCAGTACCTACCCTTCCACACTGCTCCAGAATCTGCTCCAGCATCCAAAGCCCACTAGCAATTCCAGCGCTGCATCTCTAGTCTTGCGCTGTCGCAGGACAGCCAGCAAGGACAGCACTGTCGCGCCGGTCCTAGCAGACGAGCAGTCACCGGCGCAGCTACACAAATCTCCAAAACAGCAACTATAGTGGCTTTCTTCGTGCAAATGTCACAGCAAACATAAGTTGCTCAGCCTGACTGATCAGTGCACACCGTCAGTTCAGCATAAAAGGTACGGGCTCCTTCCGGCCTGGCCCAGGGGTCGTGTGGGGGCGGGACGGCAAGATTTACCTTTTTTTGACAAGCCATCACACGAGACGGCCTAGATGAGTGGCTCCTGGTGTTTTGAGGCGTTGAACCGTGGCGACTAGGCAGTGGATACACCTGGAAGCAAGAAAGCCAGGATGTAGTCCGGTCTCAGGATGCTATCTATGGGGAAACCTCCGGATCTCTAAATCCTGCGGTCTGATGATATGACCGCGCCCGGACCTAGAGACTGAAAAGAAAACTAAGTATCTGGTGAGATTTGATCCCCGCCCACGTGCTGAAGACTGCAACACTTATGTGGGTCTATTGTTTTGCTTGCACGCTTCATTTTTCATATACCCCGCTGCCGCGCATATGCCCTAGGTCTTCCGCATGCAGGCTCAAGAACCGCCACGTTTGGCAGCAAGGCTTGCTCGCTTAGCATAATCATATGCGCTAATGCTAGGAGCGCATATTACTGCCACCCTGAGGTCCTCATGGCTCCTGGTACCATTGGCAGGGCTGCCACCCCGAAACGTGCCGCTCCGAAGTCGAACCTTGGATCTTCTTGCTAGTGGGCCCACGGGCGACCGCCCACTGGCTATGCCGCGAGAGCTGCTAGCTTTGATTATTGGGCTAACCGAGGTCATTACTGGTGGTCTGTATTGGACTGTTCGAGTTTAATGGCCCAGTGGGCCGATACCATTGGCCCCTCACTGATGCCGAGGGGCACCCTACATGATTAAACTCTCACCACCAGCAGTCTTCTTGCGCCCCTGAGCAGTGTTTAATATATTCTTACCATATTCTAACCATCTTCTCACCTTCAGACGTTCATAGCGACTCTTTAGAAATGCCGACCACGCAAACGATCCGTGTCCCCCATCTGGGCGGCATCTCAGCCGGCTACGCCCTGTCCGGCGACAAGTACGACGCCTCCAAGCCGACCTGCGTGCTGATCAACTCCATGTGCATGACGACCGCGCTGTACAATGACCAGTTCGAGGATGCGAGCTTGACCTCGGCCGTCAATCTGCTCGCAATCGAGCCACTGGGCCACGGGTCCACCAGCTGTGCGACTGAGCACTTCACCTACTGGGACAGTGCCATCATGGCCCTGCAGGTGCTCGACGCACTCGGGATCCAAAATGCGTTCGCCCTGGGCACGAGCCAGGGAGGATGGATCGTGACGAGGATGGCCCTGTTGGCGCCAGAGCGTGTACGTTGGGCCCCATCGCGGATCTGTGGTCCTTGCCCAGGCGCAAGCACTTTGGCGGGACACTCGAGAGCTAATAGAAGAACAGGTGCTTGGCCTCATCCTTTTGGGCACCTCCATGGACTATGAGTCTGTGGACTCCAGGAGCAAAGGATGCTGGGATCCTCTCCCGCTGCTAAAGCCCTTCTTCGATGGCTGGACCAGTGACGCCCCGACCCCTGATTTCGTGGTCGAGGAGACCTGGTGCAAGATGGTCGGCGCCGTAGGATTCGGCACATTTGCTACCGAGGAGCGAGTGAACTTCTGGACGAAGACACTGCAAGAGGTGTACCGGGGCGATGAAGGCCGCAAGAAAGTGCGCATGGCGCTGACGTGTCTCCTCGAGCGAGATGGGTTACTATTGAGGCTGGTTGATATCAAATGTCCAGTCTACTGGCTGCAGGTACGCAATCCGTCGCTTAAATTCGAATCATAGCGGTTAGGCTGACAGTCTTAGGGCACGGATGATACACCGTTTGCCACAACAGTGCCGGCAGAGCAGATTAAGCTCTTCACCCGGTCTAAAGAAGCCAAGCTGGAAATTATCGAGGGCGGCGCGCACTACCTGAATGCTACTCACCCAAAGCAAGTTGACGAGGCTATCTTGGAGCTGGTCAAGAAGTACGCCGTCTAATGAGTGGTTAGTGAGTAGATGAGCAATATCATGCTTCCACATCTAGGAATCTCCGAATAGAGATGCGGTAGGTGGATGATAATCTCGCTATATAATGTACAAGAAAATGGCCTGCTTCTGCATGGTGTACTCGAAGTAGGCATATAGTACGCTAGCGTATCAGATATAAAAATCCGGTGGCTGGAAAATATATCCCCAGAGCCTATTTATAGCCGCGTCGACAAGACCCAAATGCAGGGTCCAAGCGGCCAGGGCCGCCATGACTCGCCATTCAGCCGCCTGCTTGATGCCTGAAACAAATCTTACGCCACGGTAGGGCCCAAGGCTGAGCATGCCCTATGCTATAGTCTCTTCATTCGAAACCTCTGCTTCTCAAAACCAAGACCATCGAATCTCAGTACGGATTATGCCTCTTTATGCCTCGATAATGCTCTGGCTCGAGAATGCCCAGCGGTTGTACGGTTGATGGTAACAGCACCTCGGACACAACCTTCTCCTGGGCGGCTTGAAATTATACTTGATGTCCTGATTTAAACACTTTAAAGCGCCTAATCACCCGGCTGCATACTATATAATGACGCAGGCCGCAGTCAACCCGGGCTCTTTCTGGCTGAGTCGGAAATTCCCTGCGCCAACGTAATTGTAGGCAAAACCGACAGTTCAATGGGAAGGGAAACGGCACCACTTGTTCTGTCTGGAAAAAGTATTTGGCTGATCTTCTCATCAAGCTTATGTATTGACTCGGTGTTTGACAAGCTCTGTCGTTCGAGTGCAGCTTCGTGACCTTTTTTCGCAGCAGAAGCTCTAAAACTCTCCGCGTCTCTTACTGTTACGTTCTTAGGCTTCTTCGTGAACTATACGGGCTGCATTACTCAAGCGAGATTCGAATTTGAAGCCGAAATCTCGTGAGTATACGCGTCCTTCTAATAGTTACAACATATAGAGTCCAACGATCAGGGTTCTTTAGCCTGTCCTTGGTTAAAAAAGCCCAATAGATGTTAGCTTCACCATAAAATAAGCGGCCCGCTGACGGTATGAGCAGGGTATTACTTAGAAATCAATTCGGATAGCAAGACCGAATTCATGCACAAGAATTTTCAAGACCATTGGTGTCCGATACCACCGTTTTTAACCCGTTGAGGGCTTGATTCTGTGACCTTGCTTGCAGTTTTCATAATTCTGTCCAGACTGTTCCGAATGGTGCCAGACATCAATGCTCTTCGATGTTCCCTGCCCCTTCGCTTGGTGCAGGCTAAGCTGAGGGTAAACGGCGGCGGTAAACTGTCCAGACTGGAAGAGCAGAACTATCTGGTTTCCACAGTAGTATAGTTTCCCAGAACCTCCAGTATCCCTCACTACCAAGATGTGCTGAGCAAGATAACCCTGCGTAGCCACTTGCTTTTCCGTGGTAGTACTCCGATTAGTTACCGCATGGGACCCGACTATAACTTATCCTCTTCCTTTAGACCCTGGAGTGACACTGAGACGAGAAAAGCCAAATGAGTACTCTGACAGCTGGTGTTCTATAGTAAATCACAAGCATTAAATCATGGAGTTGCGAAGGGGTATGCTGTTACTGCTGCATTATGGATGTCTAGCTTATTCACTTTTCGTCAACACCAAGCGACTGACAACAGAGCATATTTTATGGAGGCGAGCCTAATTCATTCACTCCATCCCGATGTGCTCCAAGACAGTCAGCATCTTTTAGAAATAATTAACACTTGCATATTGAATTTTGTTCCAGGACACCTACTCAACGAGTCCGCCACCAAACTGCCATGTTAGCCACGAATTCTCTACTTTCACAAGCTCTCTCTACTGTCAAGACCTTTACCACTAACAATGGCCAGTTATATGCCTCTTGCTGTCTATATCCACGACGGCGAGAGCCATCGTACCTACACTACTACCCCTTTCAACGTGCGCAACACCGTCACCAACAGCAATAATCCAAACAGTGTCAATGGCAACATTACCCGGAACATTGCCTACAATATAACGAACACCATTATGCACGTCAATGCCTCTACCAGCGGCCTTGTCCCTGCAACCCAACACTTCCTCGACGACCGAACCCGCCGCATCCACCAGCAAGTCCGCGCTCTGTCCCCCTTCCCCGGCATGTTCGAACATGGCCACGGGATTCACGAGTCCCCTGATGGCTTTTTACGCCCTGCTCAGGGCTGGATTTGTGGCTTCATCGACTACAAAGTTGCTATTTTCGTCAAACCCGAAGGAGACTATTTCGCCGCTCGCATGTTCTACCAGATGCGGATGGGCGATCTCTTCGAGCTCGAGCGTATGGCCAATGAACGGAACACTCCCCGGGTCGGCAGCTTTGGACATGGGCTCTGGCTGGCTCCGGACGGGAGTTTGAAGTTTGGGTATGGGATTGTTATGCAGGCCTTTCGTAACGCGATTTTGGCTATTCTGCAGACCCCGTCTGAGCCTGATGCTGCGCCAGTTACCGGATTTGCGGGCAAGGACCCGCACCCTGCTTATCGGCCTGTGTTGCGCTTTGGCTAGAGGTTTTCTTGCTTTGGTTTGGGTAATGAGCTGCTCATATGTTGGCGAGAGTTCAGAGGTTAGTTCTTCATCTTCCGAATCGGCACAGTCGGGAACGCATGGGTTACTGGTCGCAACATACCGATAGAGGCAACTCGGCTTATGGCGCTCATATTGGACGCATAATATACTAGATCTGCGATTACTGTATGTTCCTAGAAGGTTTTGCTTGTTTGCTTGGTGAACTAGAATTTGACGCTGTAAAATACATGATCATGCCTAGCTAGAACATTAAGACTTTTCTGTATGTATGACATCATCCTGTTTACTCCTTCGGCTTTTTCTCTTTTAGGTCTGGCTGTTTTACTCTGTGAATGTGGCACAGATTGGAGTATTATGTTAGCATATCAAACTTTAGAGCTTAACCAGTGCAATATCTGATTATATAGTATGACATAGATGGACCATCTGAGCAGAAACTCCATGACAGGTTACAGACGCTAGAACTTCATCTCACTGTGACTCGATGGCAAAGCGAAGTGGTATATTATAGAAAGTCTGGCCTAACATGTTAGTCTTTGACACCTATCCTAAGCCTCCACTGGGACGAGCTTGGAGCCAACAGATTCCCTGGTTCCACCCTAAACGACTGAATTTACCAAGGCTTTTTGGTCGACAGCTTCCCGACCACTGCCACAAGCCTCTCTATAATAGATATCCAATAAAAAACCTGAAGCAGGATTGGTGAATGTTCATCAGCATAGCTCAGATCATCTGGCAGGTGTGGTCATGAAATCGCCACGAATGAAGCCCTTCCCCCACCTCCGAATGGACTTAACTTGCTGTGCAATTTGGTTACCGAAGCTCGACTGAAGGCAGACTCTTAGTATCAAGGATGTTTGAATTGGGTCTTTGCGTTAAGCTGAACAGCAACATGTGGAAGAGTCACTTGACTCCACCGTCACCCAGCTGTGAATACATATTCTTAGGACCAGCGAAGCACAATTAAGCGGCGACCGAAACACCCTCTAGCTGGAATATTTCGAAGCACACTCAACATGTATTCTTCTATATCCAACTTACCTTCCAGCCAGAGCTAATCTAAGAGGCGTGGAGCGACCGACGAGACGTCTTATGAGCTGGCGGTCCACGTGCGAAGAACCGAACGAGTATGCCCCGTCAACCGGTACATATGCCAGGTACTCATACCTTAGCTTTGTCTCTTGCAAAAGACCTACCGCCAGGGTGCCATCATAGCATAGGAAACTTGCAGCGGCGTCGAAGGATTGAACCGTGAGGATGTTTTCCAGAACTCGTGGAGGCAGGTTCACGGTGTCGAGGGTATAGATGGGAAACTTCCACCCACTCATAAGTAAGCTTAATAGGTACCCTAAAAGACTCCTACCGGATTGATCTTGTTACTTCCTAGACGGGATTGTTTATGGCGGAACTGAGCACCATGAAGAAGGAGCAACCGGTCTCGCCCAGATGCGCTGCAACCCAGGCATAAATACCCACGCCTACTCTCACCTCCACCAACATTGTGATTTATCTGAAGACCTGCATGTTAGTGCACATATAATATGTTCCGCAAGATTGATGTCGCGCTGTGGGCTGCCCTTGCAGCCCACCAAGTCCCCTTCTGTTCGGGCTATAACTTCGCACCCGACCAGGACCCTTCCATCACAGACGTAAGTGAAGGCTCTCAACCGCACGCTCCCGGGCCCCAGTTCCATTCTCTATTGAGACGTGCTAACTAGATGGAATCAGCCCCGAATTCCCGTTCTGTTCGACGTTCCAGTTCCTGAAAAACTGCTCCCCAGCCCAGCCAACCCCGTCGCCGGTCACTGGACCTCCTCCTTTTTAACGACAACAACCGGATCGCAGTATTTCTTCGCCTCGGGCGTGGTGCTATCTTCACCCGAGCAGACCGCCGGCTATGGATTCTCCCTCTTGGACCTTGCAACCCTCAACCGCGTCACGCATTCGAACATGACCACCCTCGCGCACGCAGGAATTGCTCCTATCAATTTCATCAGCACAGCGTACGCAATATCGAGCCTTCCGCCGGACGACGCGGCCATTGCTGTTCACGGCATCGCAGACAATATCTCTGTCGATTTGACCGTTCACCAGACATCGCGTGCACTATACTACGGCGGATCCGGCGCCTGGATGTATGTCGATAAACCCCTGTATGGCTGGGCCATGCCGGCCGCCAGTACATCGGGCAACATCTCCATGCCTATTCCTCCTGGTGCCTCTCCGGCTGATGAGGATGACATTGATGTGGAGATCGCCACTGAGATCATTGACCCATCTGCCTCGCTTACCTGGTACGACCATCTCTGGGGGCATCTGGACCTGCAGGCTGGCAACCTCACCTGGTTCAACCTGTTTGTCAACGACCGCCCCGGCGGCGAACTCAACCTGGCGCTCGTCTCTTATATGCTCGACAGCATCGAGCCGCCCTTTTTCTCTCGAAGCATCCACGTCCGGAGTCGCAACCGCAACGAGAGCGGCCTCGCCATCATTCCCGTGGACCGGTTTGAGCCTATCACGGATCCCAACACTGTTTGGAAATCTCCGCGCTCTGGCCTGGTCTATCCGCAGCGTTGGGAACTAGGAATCGAAGGGCGAGGGTTGCTGGAGATCAGCAGTGTGTTGGGTGACCAAGAAATGGTGGATCCGGGCAGCGGCGCGGTTACGTACCTTGGATTTGTGACTGTCAAGGGCGTCATTGATGGCAAAAATGTTACTGGATATGGGAGTGCAGAGGTGAAGTTTGTTCAGCGGCTGCCCTAGATGCTTGGGTCTATCGACGCAAAACCTGTCCGTGCCGTCACCTCTTATGTTTTCAAGTTATTGTTAGAATTGCAGAGATCAATTGCAGCGTCGTGCTTTCAAGCACCGGCTGTTTTAGGAAGTTTATAGACAAACATATCTTGTTCCTGAACTTCGATGAATTCTTCTTTTCTTCGCGCAACATACATCCCCGGCCTGGTTTCTTACTCCCGACCCAAGAAATGCAGACAAAATAATGCTCACCAAGTCGAATATCGCTGCGACTGTCCGCAATACCGTGCTTGAAGTGACGAGAGAAGATCGACTTTTACCTAATATACTATTCGCTGGGACTGCATAGAACCGCGGGTCCTGCCCCAGTCTAACTTAGATATGCCTCACGTTAGCCAGTATCGCCCTGACCTATGTCTCTGAAGTATCCTGCACTTGCGGACTTCGGCGGAGTCCACCGTTTACGAGGCAGGAGGTTGAATCTGGTTGCCATGGACGCAGTGACCAGTATATGGTATCCTGGTTGCTGGGCAGACATAACAATCACCGACTGGAGGAAGAAGCAGTGGTGTGGCCGAAGGAAAGTACCACCGATGTTTACACTAGAGCTACCGGTATACATTCATTTTTCACTGGGTTATCGGTATGAATACCGTGCTGTTGTTGTTGTTGCCCTAACTTGCATTCCTGCCTAGGATTTAGGTATAGGTTCGGCTGAACTCTCGACAGCTCCTGCCGACTATAAACTGCTCATCGGGGCGTATGTTAAAAGGCGAAAGTTGGAAACGCACACGATGTCGCAGAGATCTTGTATAGTTGAAAAAGGACTGAAATCAAGGTATAAAGAGTGAGCAACAAAGGCCTAAAGGAATCCCGCATTGTTTCAAGCTATGGTCAATTAGAAGCGCACAGCGAGCATTGAGAGGATATACCGTGACAAAGCTGGCATTCTGAGTTGCTGGAAGAAGATTAGATACAGTAATACATTCTTTCAGCTGGTTCAGGCCAAGGGAACAAAGAACGGGGAATCATTATATGGCCAACAATACTTCCGCTCCCTGCATATCGTCGTCAAACCAGTTTCCAACAAACTGAACATCCACACAAAGTCTCTTCAGGAACCCCTCTACCTCACCAAAGGCCTGCTCAGACCTAGCTCGCTGAGACAGAAATCTTAATGTCTTCCCTTTACTCTGACTGCTCCGCCATGTCATTTAGGACGAAGGCCAGATACATCGAAGCCACAGTGGCGTCCTCAACAGCCTCCTTTGCAGCCTCAAACGCAGCAACCAATTACGCTACGGCAACAACATATATCCGGACAGCGCTGGAAGCAATTGCAAAGACTGCAACCGGCCGGATGGATGCCGAATCCTGTGCGGCTGTCCTAGGAGGTTGCCTTGTTGGAGCGGAAACCGCTGCGTCAGAGGCCGCAAAGGCAGCAGAGAATGCGCGCGCGGCTGCCGTGATCGCCGAAGAGGCTGCCTCGGCTGCTACCGAAATTGCCTATATCAATGTATCTGGATGGGCTTTAAATGAAAGTTTCTCCGCGGGTACTGACAATATTAGTGTCCTCGATGATGAGGAGTTCGAGACGGATAGCGTGCTTGCGGAATGGACCGCTCTCAAGGCTGACTGGGCCAAATATCCTGGAGAAGAAGAGGTTGAAGATGAGGATAATGAGTACGATACTCCGTGTAGTACAGGGAGCTACGCATCTCTTTACACGCTTGCCCACGACGAAACAATCAAGGCGCAGCACCCCGGCTTTATCGTCATTGGAGCCTCTGCGAAACCTTCTTTCTCCAAAGATTAACTAGGGTTCCCAGATCGGATGGGTTGGCGCACTTTTGACGCAGAACAACTCGCAATTCATGTTTACAGCTTACAGCGAAATCATAGAGTACACCTCTTCAAGGCGCTCGTCATTGCTGAACCTCTAGATGAACTATTTTCGGCGGCTCCATGAAGTTTTTCCCGTCGATATTGCGTGGATTACCTGAGATTGCGTACGCATCTCTTCCTGATGTTGGAAAATAGCTGGATTTTGATGTTCTCGGGCCAGTAATTGAATGCGTTGAGATGAGGAGTTGGGAGGCGTTCTATATTGGGAGGAACAAGAGGGCTTGCATTGTCAAGAATGGAATGAAGGTCTCGGTGATGATAGCGAGGTTGAATATAACTTGTGGCGTACTGGTGAGTGCTTTAATCCGGTTCTTTAATATATCATATTTTCTTTGAAAGAAAGTGGTATTTTGTATGACTGTATCGTGCGCTAGATTTGCTATTAAGCAAATATCAGGGAAGCTATATTATGCCGCTCACCTGGACTAATTATGCAGCAAGTCTCCTCAATAACTAAGAATATCTATGGTTCTTTCCGTTAGATACTTTGGCTTGACCAGTCCTCTAAAAAGGTACTTACGAGATAATTGGTCTATCAGTCTGTTAACACCCCATCCATGAGAGGGCAGTGCATGCCAGTCTCAATCGCATTGATAATTTCACCGCGATGAGTTATCTAGAGTCCATAAGCATTGGCTTACCTATCCACATTGAAGAGATACTGTATTGTACCTCCTAAAACGATGAACCCTTCTAGCGGACTTTGTACGTCAGTCATGAACACGTATGTGGTGATAGACAGGCTCACCACCATCAGTTTTAGCTGCGTTCTGAAATGCTTCAGCGATTTCTAGAAGGAATGAAGACTCTGCCTCCTCGACACTCCATACTTTTGCCCGTAAAATTGACTTCTGTATCACTTTATCCCGACATTGTCTTATCCAAAGGCGTTGGGAATATCCTATAGATAGAGCGAACCTATCTCTGTACGACTCTGAAAGTGCGTCAGACTGTTGGCAACTGATCAAGAATAGACTATCTGAGCTACCAAACTCTGCACTTATGCCAATAATGGTTACATCAAACAGTTGACTAATTTGGATGCCTAACATCCACGAGCCTAGAGTTAATAGCCATGTGCTTGACTAGAATGACAGTCACTTGCAATATCAGTAAGGCAGATAGATGGCCAGGCACGTCCCACCTAAGGGCTATAGTTTGCAGTTGCAACTCCATTTTTTGTATGCTTGGACATTCAGTCATGTAATGGTTAGATGACTGACGTAACAGCTTTGCATCGATCAATGGTTATAACATTTAATAACTACCTATATTTGACAGTTCCCATGCTGCTTCCACTACGTTTCTCCTCATGGTAATACTCTTCTACCCTAGAGCCACTGGATCCCCTTGTCATGGAAGCAGTTCGGTACCGACGGCGTCAGCCACCTTGGGCTGACTCCCTCATCGCCCAACCGCACCACCGGCCTCAAAATACTCATATTCACCCACGGCCCCTCGCCGCTCTCAAAAGAAGTCAGCAGACTCTCCTCCCCAGTTCCGAAGTACTGCGGGAATACCCTCTTCCACCCATCCATAACCACCAGCAGAATCTCTGTGACAAACTGCTCTGGCCCGATATGTCCCCATTGAAAGATCTCACTAGCCTTCTCCACCACCGCAGGGCTATAAAGTCCAACCTCAGGCTCAAGTGCAATGACATCCGCTTTGACGAGAGAACTTGCGACTCGGTACGAGCCTCCATACCTCGCCCGATCCCGCAGCGCCATGAGCGTTCCCAGCGCCCCAATAAGACCAGTATTCATGTCTGAGATAGGCAAGGGCGGAAGAACGCTCGTGCCATCTTTGTATCCAAGACTCCGGCCCATAACATACGACGATCCTGAAGCTGCATCACCGATCTGTTGCCACCCGGGCCTTTCGTGATACGGGCCGTCAGGACCGTAGCAGTTCTCTTCGACGTAGACGATCCCTTTGCCACGATGGCCAGCGATCTCGAGGAGGTCGTTCACGCCGAATCCCTTGCGCGCGATGGCGTTGGGGCGGAACCCTTGGACGAAGACATCTGCGTCGGCGAGGAGTTCACGTAGTCGAGTCCTGTCAGACTCGAGGGTGAGATCGAGGTCTATCGTTCGTTTCCCGGCGTTGAGGGTTAACTGAAGGACCTGTAATTTATTATCATTAGCAAGCCTGCTTGATGCTATAGATGAGAACGAAGAACGATGGGAGGATAAAGAAAAAAGAAACATACATTCAAATCCACCAACCGACTACAGTTCACGCGAATAACGTCTGCCCCAAATGCCGCAAGGGTGCTCCCAATAATGGGACCTGCTATGATCCTCACCAGCTCAACAACTTTGATCCCGGCCAACGGCCTCCTATCGTCGCCGTCTTCAACCTGTCGCCATGGCACAACCGGTGTCGGAATCGCGTGTGTCTGCCTCTTGTAGTTCACGAGCGGATGGCTGGCAAGGCGTTTCCCCATAAGCGTCTCACTCCACCCCTTTGGCGTAAAGCAGATGCTTCCGCAGAAGCCGTTTTTGATATTTAGCATCTCCAGCTCATCCGCTGTCCATTGCTCTATCCGCTGCGCTATGTGCTTGTATGCTTCGTGCGATGTTTTTGCGGGGTACTCGGGGTCAATCCCCAATGCTCGCAAGACGGGCGGCGCATCAAGGGATCCATGGAGCTGGTACCAGACGCCCGGTGTGGCGGTCTTGTATAAGGCTGTTGTGCGCTGACGCATGGGCGTTGACATGAACCCTCCTTCAAAATCCCTATCGAAAAGAGAACGCAGTTCACCCGATCGCGCAACCTCACTCATATCCTTTCTTGTACCGTCAACATTCAGTGTCGCAGCGAGAACCGTGCCCAGCCAGATAGCCGCGTGATCAGTATTCACATTAACTGTCTGTGACGCTGCTGGGGTACCGTCGCGATCCTGGACAATCTCATGCGCGACAACACCACACATTGCATGAAGAGCTGCAGAGACGAGAGGCGCTTTGATGGGACCAGGGATTACGGGGTGTTCTGAGCCGCTGAAATGGATGGTCTCCCAGAGGGCTCTGTCGGTAGTGAAGCCTGGTGTGCTGGACGCAAGGTACTCGAAGATTCGGCAAGCATCTTGCGGGGCTGGCAGGAATGTCTCGTCTACGTATGTTCCTGGGCCGTAGATGGTGTCACTGGGGACTGTTTCATGGGGCATTCTGTCTGAATAGATTCAGAGCTGGCTTGTTGGAGAGGAGCGGAAGTATAGGCTGGCGGGATAGTCGCAAAGGGCGTACAGGTAGTCCTTTATCTCAGACTGCTCGGAAATTATATTACCGGTCGAAACAGCTTCTAACCGTCTAACGTGAGGCTGCAAGCGTGGCGCCCCGTAGTGATTCCGTCATGGCAGCTCACTTCACCGTCCATAACGGCGGCATCCCGACGATCAGCGCGGAAGTCGGCAAGCCGACTCCACAACGTGCCGCGGGATCGTCTGAAGCAGCAGTTGGTGTTCCACCATTTGTATATATGTCCCGCGGGATGGCTAGCACCGCAGACTGTCCGAGACTGGCCGGGAGACCACCGAGCTGTGGGACTCCCGCGGCATGAAGGGCTCACCACGAGGCCTGCCCCATACGTGATCCGCTTCCGAGGTAGGTGCTTAATCTACTAGTATAGTTATTTCCCCTCATCTTTCTGAAAACTGTCTCATATACCACCCTGAGTGCTAGGAGTTGTATGTTCCATTATATATACTCTCTAAAAACTCATTCGAGCTGAAAAGCGAAACTCAACAGCCTCTTGTATAGGGTATTTGGCGTACCGCTTCCCCTTCATATTAGCCTTTCGAGGCCTGTGGTTCTTCGAAAGGAGGAGAAGAAGCATTATATGGAAAGTCAGGATAGTCTGATAGTCGACAGCGTCACACAAAAAAATGGCCTCCCATTCCATCCAAACCATTGGCGTCATCGGCACCGGCGTTATCGGCTCCAGCTGGACTGCCCTTTTCCTTTCTAGAGGTCTGAAGGTAATTGTGACAGACCCGGCTCCAGAAGCAGAGACCAAGCTGCGCGACTATCTGGAGAAAACATGCCCACTTGTACCAGGCTGCACTCTAACACTCGAGACGTGCCTGAGTAATCTGACATTCGTGACCAACATTGATCCGTATCTCGAGATCGTGGATTTTATACAAGAGGTTCGTCACCCTTATTACCCTTAAATGGCGCTTGCTATAATCACAGAGTGGAAACCTCATTGTGGTGAATCAGAACGGCCCAGAGAGACTCCCTATCAAACGGTCCCTGATCGCCCACCTAGACGCCCTCACTCCCAGACACATTCCAATCGTCTCCTCGTCCTCAGGCATTCCCTCATCAATGTTCATAGCGGACTGCAAGAATAATCCAGCCCGGATACTTATCGGCCACCCGTTCAATCCGCCGCACCTTGTTCCATTGGTTGAAATCGTTCCGCATCCGCGTACGGCCAATGAGCACATCGCTGCCGCATATGACTTTTACAAAAGTCTTGATAAAGACCCCGTAATCGTTCGTCAGGAAACGCCAGGATTTATTGCGAATCGCCTCCAGGCCGCGCTGTGCGCGGAGGCTTATAGTCTAATAGAAAGGGGTGTTGTATCGCCAGAGGATCTTGGTATGTCAGCTGCTTCCACTGCGAGTTTATTCTTGATCTGACACTCTGCAGATAAGACAATGACATCGGGCTTGGGTCTCCGCTGGGCTGTGACTGGACCTGTTATGACGAATACGCTCGGCGGGGGTGGAGATTTCGGTCATTTCATGGATCATTTGGGACCAGCATTGAAGTACTGGTTGGGTGATATGCACAAGCATGGATTTGACTTCGAGTCACAAGAAAAGACAGATGACCTTAAGAAGCGAGTGAGCGTTTGGGTATCGAATCTTGATTTAAGTGACCTGGAAAGAAGGAGGGATGAGGGTTTGGCTAAGTTGGTGGCAATTAGACGGCACTTATCAGATAATCACTAACCTAGGGGCATACTCTCCTGCTCTGCGACAAATAGTAATATTCTCATGATGTGAAGAGCTTCATTTCCGCAGCCGATTTAGAATGGCCGCTCGATACAGGTGCTTGCGAGCGGCGAATCAACGTAGAACAATTCTGAGGGCTAATCGACGCCTGTAACCCCGGGATGGGTTGGCGTCATTTAAGATTCTGAATAAGTAATTAGTGCGAAACTAGTACTGAACTGCCTACATGCATTGCTTTAGGCATCGCTTCGGGGTCACCTGTTGCATCGTTGTTCTAACTTAGGGCTTCGTAAGTCTCACCACAGTCTCTGAGTACAGCCTCATGCTGACCTACAGCCGCATTATAACACTGCCATAATATTGGCTCTTTGCTGAATCCATAATCATTTATTTAGTCTAAGTATGTTAGTAAAAGGTAGTTATACCTTCATCCTAATATATTCTTCCCATCCTTCTATTGTACCGAAGCATGGAAGACTGGAATTAGATCAAACTAACCAATCAACTTTCCATCCCATACTTTATGCACCGGTATAATTCGCCGATTATCCTAATCATTGTCTCTGCTGCCCATCGTAGTCTCGGCTTGACAGGATGCGTAGGCCACCCAATCCGTACCCTTGTGGGGTATTTCCAACAGTAATACCTGTCCCAACATTCCCATTGCCAGCCTATCTTCATAGTCCATCCATATCACATTGACTTGACCATCAAAAGGCCACGTCAAGGCAGGAACAACGGAACTAATATAGTCTGACCAAGGGCGAGATCGGAGTACCAGCCATGCACCAGCAGCAATAGGCGTACCGCTTGCCCATATCTGGAAGAGCGATGCAGGGCGATAAGGGCTATGACGAGGGTTATAGTACGGCGACCTCAATTGTAATCTGAGGAAAGCCAAATGCAGACGCGAATGCTCTGCAGCCTCTACCTTTAAGTTGAGAAGTCAGATCACGAGGCCAGCTGGCAGAGATCCTCCATATATCGAATCTGCAGTTACGTACTCTGATTGGAAAAAGGGGAGGGATGCGGTAATGTAGGTGAGTTGTAAGCGCCAGGTACGTATCTCAATTATGGGCCTATACCACAGGCCTGCCTTGATGTAAGGCCAGGTTACGGGTTCCATTATGCCTGCAATCGGTGGAAGTTATCCAAGTAGGTACATCAAGTTTCTTGTGGTCATCACTTGACTGTCTTACTCCAATGACACCTGTCACCTAGGCAACTGCAGATCTGTCCTCATTAGCGTACGGTACCTAGGTATAATCGTCAGGCTCTTACTCAAGCAATCCACCTTTCTACAGCTTTCCCACAGTAAGGTACCTGCCGAGATGCCTCAGTCCCTCCTCCACATTGTTCGAGAATGCGATAAGTATCTGAATCCTTCAACCTCCCCTCTCCCGCCTCTACATAACCCCCATAGTCCAGACTAACCGAGCGCAGTTTCCCCTACCCCACCGAGAAACTAGCCCTATATAAAGAAACCCTGCAGAGCTACTATGCATTCAAAGTGTCTGATTCTCCACATGTTCTTGGCCATGTCCCGAACGACATAGTGCATGCATTCGACTTTTCCAGTGCAGGATGGACTGTCAACCACCAAACACAGGAACTGATACTCGGTGCCAGCTTAAACCCCACTTCCACTACGTCTTCAGGTACATGGACGACGGAAACACTCACGTTCCTAATGGAGTCGACTCTACATAGGATGTCACAGTCCCCGCATCCTCAACTGTCTAGGCTCTCCAGGGCCTGGCGAAACGAGACGTTTCCCATCCGCCACCCAGAAACCGGGAAATTACTTCTCGAGATCGAGCGCAGCGCCAGTACGCTCTTCGGAATCTTTACGTCTGGCGTACAACTGACCTGCTTCGTTGACGATCCTGATCGTGGACTGCTACTCTGGATAGCGCGCCGATCACTTACCAAGCAAACTTACCCGGGGCTCCTGGATAACACTGCTGCCGGGGGGCTGGAGACCCGTTTCTGGGAAAAGCCAGTTGAGGCGGTCGTGAGGGAAGCTGTCGAGGAGGCGAGTCTGGACGAGGATTTAGTGAGGAGGGGCTTGTGTGGTGGCGGTGCGATTTCTTACTATCATGTAAAAAGACCCAGTGAGCGCTGTGAGGCTGGGCCATTGCAGCCGGAGGTGGAGTACGTGTATGAACTACGTCTTGATCCGAGTACTATGCCTGTTCCTGGGGATGGCGAGGTGGAGGGGTTCTATCTGTGGACGGTAGAGGAGGTTATGCGTGCTTTGCGGGAAGGAGAGTTCAAGCTGAATAGCGCCGTCGCTGTTATTGATTTCCTGGTTAGGCATGGAGTCGTAACAGCAGAGAATGAAGCAGGCTATTTAGAGATTGTGAGCAGGTTGCATCGAAGATTAGAGGTTGGTGTTTAGACCCTGTGGTGGCCTATGTACTTAACGATTCCAAGTGGATGCCCAAACGGATCCGGCTGTAAACTAGGTGGTTACCCGGGGAAAATATAAGTTTTAATATATCAGATAGCCTGTCTAATCTCCTAGTATTGCTAGGTAGTTATTGGGCCTAATGCAAAGACGGGCCATGGATGCTGCATAAAGGATGATGATAGACCTCTTCGATCATGGCGCATGCAAAGCTCGAAGTTTCCTACATAAGTACATTGGCCATATAATTGCACCTCATACTCTCTAGCATGCTGACTGCTAGGACTGGATGGCTTAATCGTGGTGCAGACGCGGCTTTGGTATAATCAACCAGGAAACTCCCGTTGCTCCAAGCAAACCGACCAGCATGGGCTGCAGGACCTTGACTCCAGACCGCGCAGCAATAACGCCGGTGACGGCCGGAAATATCGATCCTCCAATCTGTCCCATGAGGAAGATGAAGGCTGCCGTTGTCAGCGGCACTGAACATGCCTAGTCTTCAGGAAAAGGATAACGTACCTAGCGCGGGTGAACGGATCTCTGCTGCGAACAGCTTCGATGCGACAGATATGCCCTAATCTGTTAGCCGGTCCTATCCGAGGGAGCTTGATCGAGCCTACCGTGGCAAAGAATGGACCAGAGAAGAGTCCCAGTAGACTGATCGCGACGGCTTCCGTGATAATATTAGGAACCCTATTCCTCAGTTAGCTACGCACGAATCCTCGTTCGAACTCTCGCGCTCACAGCCAAAAGACCAACTCCAGGGCAAGGCAAAGCACTACGTAGAGGAGAATCATTCGGCGCTCGCCGAATCGATAGGTTGGCTCGGCGAGCACCAGGCGACCGATAAAACTGCCACCGTAGAACCCGGCCGGCACGTAGCCCATCTTGTCGAGATCACCGTTGCGGACGTGAACCAGGTACTCGACGATCCAGCCTGTTCAGTCAGTAATGCGGCTGCTTGTGTAGAGGACAGAGGTGCATACCTCCCGCGGTGATGGCTGCTCCAAGGAAAAAGAAGAAGTACAGGCTGAGCAGCCAGACTGCCGGCGTAGCAAGAGTCCTCTTGATCTCAGTCGCCGCCTCCTGCTTGCGCGACGCAGGACCCTCGACTCGTCCGCCCTGCTCGCGCTGCCTCATGGTCGCCCACTCGTGGAAGGCCACCCAGACCAGCCCGAGATTTACTACCCCCATGCCCAGCGGTGTGGTATAGAACAGCTCCCAGTGCGAGCTCTTTCCCGAGGACGCCACCGCGGTAGACACAAAGGGTCCAACCAGACAGCCGCCCATATACATGGCATGGATAAACCCGAGCCATCGATGGGCGCCCTTGACAGTGGCAACAAAGTTGTTCGCATGGGTATCTTGGTACGCCTGGCCCAGCGCGGCAATGAAGAACGTCACCGCGAACAGCGGGAATGGCGGGGCCCAAGTGCGTAATGCATGCGCCAGGACCTGCAGCGCTGCCCCAAGAAGGAGTAGGACACCAGTATTAAAGTACTGGCCTAGAAAGCTGTTGGTGAGCGCGGCAAAAAACCAGCCGAAGAAGGTAGTCCCATAACTGAGCCGCGGTTAGATTAGACGGTCGTTGGCATATATTCCCTGACTAGACTAGAAGGAGACTCACACGATGGAGACCATATTAGTGTCTATGTCGTACTCCTGGCGGATATATGGGACAAGAGCACCTAGACTGCCGTCATTTAGCCCCGCCACGAAGAACGAGAAGCCCGAGCTGATGAGTTTGAGCAGCAGAAGACGAGGTGCTGGTGGTTCAGCTTCGATTTGAAGAGTCTCCATAGTCTGTATCTCAAGTTTTTCACAGTGGCCAAGTCCGATTGCTGCGAGGAGGAGGATAGCAAGCGAAGTCCCAGAATGTGAGGAAGGACAAGGAGCCGGCTCCTTGGCCAAGGCGCGATTCCTTAAACGGCAGATCGGCCAGCAAGTGATATTAACTGCCTAAATCGTAAAGGTGGCCAGCGCCGTCCAGGGCTCTGCCATTCTTGCCCTAGTAGCGGGCAGATCGTCCTACAGATCTACTGTGGGTTCGACACCTCGTCCCATCAGTTTTAGACGATCATTGTTTTCTTTCACATGATGTATATCATTAGTTTTCTCTGGTAGGCTCCTGGTCACTTGTCGCCGGGTTAGCATGTACTCGAACTATGTCCTATTTGTTAGATCGCGTGTCCTCTTTCTTTAGATATTGGACTTTTCGTATTTATATGACTGTCTAGGTATGCAGTTATCCAATTCTAACGCATAATGTGTCTGGTCTTGTTATTAACTGCATTTAACAGCCCTAAAACCTCTGAAATGCAGACCTCATGGTCAGCCTAGTACACAGCATACCACTATCACCACCCGGGCTTAGTAAACCATGATACTAGACCAGACAAGCACAGGCCTGGCTCATCAAGGATCTCCCTCGCCCAACCCATCTTCCCTCAGGGCTAGAAGATGCGCCAACGCCCAATCCTGGTCGTTCGCGTACGGGTCCAGGTAACTCCCTGGCCGACCATCGACACTTGTCGGATAGATGAAGGCACAGTATCCCCTCCCTTCCTCGTCGAAAAGCACCAGATTCGCCCTGAGAATTCCCTCTGCTCGGCGACTATAGTGCTCATCTCCCGTCGCCACCGCATAGTGATGCATCGCAATCGCTGTCAGCGTACTCCAGTAATGCGGGAATGTGTCCCCCCACATCCGGTCCTTGCCAAACCAGTATCCGTCCCAGTGCCGAATGGCGACATCGTGCAGATGGAAATTCGGCTGTCGGCCACTAAAGGCCTCTAATCGGTCAAAGTGGCCGTGAGCCGCGTCCAGCCATCTGCTCTCGTTTGTCGAGCGGTATAGCTCCAGGAGGATTATGGCTGCGGGCGCGATAATCGATTGCTCGTAGTTCACCTCTGAAGAGGGATAGGCGGACCCGACGGACGTGATGCGGTCGCCGTGTGCTGTAAAGAGCGTCAAGAGGCGGGCGACGGTATCTTCGTCGCGTTTTCCGGTGAAATATACCAGGCTCTCGTGGATGGGGAGGTTGATGGGATAATAGTCTATCGCTTCCGGCTCGGCATAGAACCGCTCGATAGTGACCAGGAGGCGCTGGCTAGGCGTGGCCTTGTAGTCGCCGTGGCTCGTCACTTCCTTGTTGCCCAGCTTGGCCATCTGCAGATGCAGTTGCATCACCCAGGGCCAGTTGTAGAGCCGTAGCGAGCCGTCTGTTGCGCCAATGGGCCATGACCGGACGTACCCGTCGGTTTCCTGAAGCTTGTTGTTGACGTAATCGTAGTAGATCCTCAGCGAGTCTTCAATATCTGGGCTGGAATTTGGATTCTGCTGCAGCCACCGCGCAATCAGGACTCCCATGCCAACCCTTTCGCGGCCGGTGTTTCGGTCAGAGGAGGTATCAAACGTAACGATACCTTCCATTTGGTTATCGTACACGGCGTACGCACCCGCTTTTGACTCGTCTGGGAAATCCAGGCTCAGCTGCTGGTTTGTCGTGATGAATTTGACGCGGTTGGCAATGAGAGTGTCGATATCGGGAACGACGTTGATGGTAATAGTGGAGTTCGTTTGCTCCTCACTCTCTCCGACGGTGAAGGACACCTCCTGCTCTCCTTGCTTATCGGCCTGGATGGTCGTCGAATATGAATCATTGCCGCTAGGAACGAGTTGTAGCTCTGCCCTCTGGCCATTAAGGACCACTGCCTCGCCCGATCTTTGCCCGGAAACGGTTAGGTTGACGGTTTCGCCTGCTGCTGCGGTCCATCTATCTGCGGTAACATGCAAGAACTGACTGGACCGCTGCTTAGCTTTTTTAAAGAACTCATCCCAGTCCTCATGCCAAAACAGCTCCCAGCAGACTCGACCGGACCCGCCGCTCTCCAGCGTTGGGATGGCCGGGTGGAGCAGAAAGATCCCCCGTGTGTCCGAAGAGGTCAGTCTACTCCTCCCCTCTATACTATATCCCTGTAAAGCGCCCTGCGTGAGCACAATACCGAGATGTGGTCCTCGCAAACCCATTCGCGTGAGCTTGACCCACGACGAGGCCCCTCCGTTCGCCCAGACGTGTGCATGGGCCCGATGTTCCAGGACATCTGTTGTAGATGTATAGTGATCATTGAAGGGGGTGTAAATCGCAAAAGACTCGGGTCCGTGATCGTCCAGTGCAAGAGGCTCAGCACCCGTATTGGTGAAAACGTAGCACTCCTCCAAGACACCGTCTCGGTTGAGCGTCCTTGTGACGTTCACGTCCAGTCCATCCAATGCGTAGGCGGCGCTCACCCTGTTGCCATTGAAGGTGACAATTGCATCTTGCCAAAAACTCCGATGTAGCGGTCCTAGATTCACGTAGCCGAGCCCCCATCTGCTCCCGGCGGGCTGCCAAGGCGTATCCTCTGGTCCACTGATCCAACTCATGGATGCATTGTCGTGAGGGTTGACGATCGAGAGTAATGCACCGGACCCGGCGTCGATGATGATGCGAAAGTCGCTGGACTCGAGGTATCTGAACTTAGCGTATTGCGCTGCACTGGCAGTATAAGCACTACCGGCAAGGCAGAGCAATGCCACCGTGACGCGCATTTTCGCCTGTCTTGAACCGAGTTCTGTATCCCAAAATTTAACGTCTGTCCCAGATGCCGGTCTCAGAAACCCGGATCCCTAGTGCTGAAAGTCGCATATATATACGGGTTCCTTGTCGGAATGGAATTATACCGACCATTTGGCCGATCCATGAGAATCTCCGCATCTAGACAATGCCACTGACCAATTGCGCCAGACCAAGGTACCCTATTAGCTTGGCGAGGGGCTCGGAATAATTGAGTCAGGGAGCCTGACGATCTCCGGATGGACGTATGGGCAGCTGCCCTAAGAGCATGCCCGCCCCGTGAGAACTGTTTAGCTTGCAGCCTTTGGCTCGGATTGAGCCAACCCCAAGAGCTTGAATTAGACCGCGCGGCACTAGGTGTCCTTCTGATCATACTTATCCTGAAGCCAAGGCATTAGCTTGGTGAAATTGTACCCCTCATAACATATGCTGCAGGGTCCGAGCGATGCAACCTCGAAAGTGCGAATGGAAATTGTCACAGGTCTGCTTGTTATAGCCATAGTGTGTATAGTGGTTTCGTTGAAGCCTTTCCCAATCTGTCGTCTTGATATAGTTTAGGAGACCTGTAGCTGAGCAATCCCTTGAACGCTCCATCGTCACATGATCCACTGCAACCCTGGACTTGTATCGAAGTGAGGCATGGTTAAGGCATTGGATAGGACAGACTGGTAAATGGGTGCAGTTGTTAAGACAGTTTCGTCATATTCAACCAATATATAGCTACGTCGGTTTAGCCTTGAAGGTCAGTTGGACTGGCGCACTCGGGGTGCCTATCATCTCTTGTTTATCCCAGAACTTGACGTTCCATATCTACATGTCAAAGTTGATAAATGTATATTGTTCAAAGTTGTTCATAGACTATTTGAAGTACATGACGAGAAGATCTAACAGTATAATACAAGCAGAATATCTACCACATCTTCTCCCACCACCTTCTCGCCCAATGCATTCTCGCTAACTCGGCCCTTCTCAGCTCTTCGACGCCTCCATCTTCCCAAATCCTACACTCCGCATCAACCTCGGCTTTACCAGAGTAGATATCCGCTTCGGCGGGCTTCACAAAGCTCGTCCGATGCCAGGTTTTCCAGAAGGCAAACATCACGACAAAGAAACCAATGGCAAAGTAACTGGTGACGAACCCCTGTGTGCTCCAGGGCGAAAATACGGTAAACCCATTAAAGACGGTGACCGCGAAGCCGACGAGGAATGCAAGGATGGCCCAGTATGGCATCAGCGGCGCCACCCAGGGGAGGTAAGTCTTGCGGTCGATTCCTTGGGCGCGGAGGGCCCGGTACCAGCAGAGGAAGACAACAATCATGCAGGTGTATGTGACAATCAAGCCGGAGGTGGTGAGGTCAATGAACCAGTTGAAGACGGTGACGGTGGAGTTAGCACACGCAAGGAATGTGATGCAGGTGATGAGGGATACGACGGCGACGCAATATATCGGCACTCCGGCTTTGGTGCATTTAATGAGGAAGCGCGGGGCCTGCCCGTCCTTCGCGAGCGAGTACAGCGTGCGGCTGGAGACGTAGACGAAGGCGTTGCCGCAGGACCAACCGGACAGCATGATAAGAGCGTTGATAAGATCGGGCAGGCCATGAATGCCTAGGTTCTCTATGCCGATAACCCAAGGGGAGGCTGCGGAGCCGGCGGAGCCGTCTTCGATGGCGCCGATGAGCCGCGGGTCATTGGGGTTGCAGATTGTGCCGACAGCAAGGGTGCCGATGATGTAGAAGCCGACAATACGCCAGAACGTCATTTTCACCACGCGTGGAATAGTGTATCGAGGGTTCTGAATCTCACCGGCCGCAAGGGCGGGCATATCAGGCCCTGGGAGAGAGAATGCAGCGTAGACCATCACGTTGAACAGCCCGAGGAAGCGGCCGGTGTTGCCGGACCCGTAATATTCGTACATGACACCGTCGGTCCAGTTGCGGAAGCCGTAGACGTCATGCTTAGGGTTACCGCCGACCATGGTGATGAATGTGAGGAAGACGAGGCCGAGCAGGAGGAGCACTTTTGTAGAGGACATAATGAACTCGCTCTCGCCGTACCATTCCACTGCGACGATGTTCAGGGCAATACAGACGACCATGACTATGGCTATCCAGACGGCCGGATTGACGTCTGTGTTCCAGTATTGGATCACAGTAGCGACGGATGAGTACTCGACACAGACCAGCATCACGCAGGCATAAAAGTACACCCAGCCCCTGAGCCGTTAGCGTTGACGTACACCGATAGGGTGTGCAGGAGAGAGGTCTCACATAGCAAAGGAAAAGGCAGGGTCGACGTATCGAGCGGCCAGTTCGAATATCGATCCGGGGATGGGCAGGTATGCACACATCTCGCCCACACACAAGTAGCACGGCCAGATGAACAAGAGTCCGTAAAGGAGGTATCCGAGGACAACAGAGAGCGGGCCAGATTCACGCAGATACTGGCCAATGCCTACGAAAAGACCCGTTCCAATTGAGCCCCCGATGGCCATGAGCTGCAGATGACGCGAGGACAGACCGCGCTTGGTTGTGTTGTGAGGGACTATAGTGCCCTCGGCACTGGCGACGGGGTCGTCTTTGACCGAGGGGAACTTTTTCTCCATGTTGCGGTCTATAGTTTGATAGATTGATGGGAAAGAGGGTATCAGGCGTGAGATGAGCTGCGCCTTATAAGCTGTACTACCCTTGACGCCCTGTACGTGCCCTGATCAATCGATATCACCTTACTCCATACCATAAGGCGGGGGTGATAGGGAGCAGGCCGGGGGACGAGTTGAACTTAACCGCAAAAGGAAAGAGATGGCGATGCTGGGGACGATGCCAAGTCGCCAAGTGATACCCTCGATAGCTTATCATCATCACAGGGTTGATGTTTATAAAATTGCTTGACAGCTGCTCTGACAGCTGCCGCCGACCATTATCGTTCCTGCTGACTGGCTCTGTCTCTGGACTGACGATCCATTTCTCTAGGTTTCTCCCGAAATTACCCCTCCTGGATTAGTCTCGCCAGGTGTGCTCGGTTCCTATGCATGCAGGATCTCGTAAAAAGAATAGCTGAAGTCGACGATCGCGCTATTTTCCGTCTAAATCCCCAGATTCTGCTCTTCGGCCCAGATACGTTAGCAATATCCCAATAATAGAGGAACGGATGCGGCTCCGAACCCACGCGATACCCCATACTCTACCGGACGCGATCGGGACCGACCAAACTGCAGCTGGTTGGAGCATTCTGGAATGGCGATACCGGCGAGGATAGGTAACTGGCTACGTATAGATATATCGTCACGTGTTCTCCTTCCGGTGTTGAGCAACGAAGAGGCAGGCTTTGGCCTTAGTCCGTCTCACCCAAACTAGAGCTGCGATAGGAGTTCTAGCCCTGTCACGAATCAGGATATAATGCGGTCGGTCGTATGTTTCGTTGAAGAGTAATTCCTCGAATGCTATGCTTTCGCTGGAGTGCCTGGTGGAAGACTGGTCATCGTACGTCTGGACTCGGCTTCTCACCGTAGTTCGCCCAGTGAATAATGGAGTAAGTTGGAGAATTCGGTTGAAAGAGAATGTACATCTGGAATCTTCGGCTGCTACCCATTTTAGAAGGTGGATCGGATTTGAGAGGATGAGGATTGGATAGGTTTTGAAGGCAAAGGGACGACGAGCTAGCTTTCTTGCCAAGACTGTTGATCAAGCAAACGAGGTGTAAAATACATTGAACTATGTATGTGGTATTACGTGGTTTCAATAACCCCTCACCGAAGCTCTAGTCATGTGTCCTCCTACTCACTCTTATTCTCCCTCTTATAGACTGCCACTGTTGTCCCATCCTTCAGAACCTGATGTTCAGGGACAAGCCTGTATCCGCCCAGCCACGGCAACAACAGCTGCCAAATCCCCCAATATACAACGCCTGCAAGCAACACCGCAATCCCAACAATGGGGTAGAGCCAATACGGTAGACTCGTATCCCCCTTGCCTTCAGGCAGTCTGATAAACGGCGCCACCACCTGGAAAGCCTGGCCAGCCATGAAGAAAACCGCGACAGGCCAGTAGACCTTGAACGGGCGCGGGAGTCTTGGCTCGCTGTATCGGAGGTAGAACAACCCCGCTACGACGAGAAGGTTAATGATCGGTGATGGATACCCCTCAAGGTCGAGGATGAAGTTGTAGGCGTCGCCAAAAGGGATCGCGACAATCACAATGACGGACAGGATGAAGTGCAGCAAAAGGCCAGCAGAGGGAGATCCGAAGGGCCAGGACGAGGCCCAGAAGGTCGGGAAGGGAATCACCCCTTCTTTGGCGAGTCCTTGGTTGACGCGCGCTTGGGCGAACGTCACCGTCATGACATTGCCAAAGGCCGATATCGTGATGAGGACGCTATCGCTCGTTAGATTTTATTCTTCAAGGGGAAGGTACGGGGAGTGACTTACCTTAAGGCCCGCTCAGCAGCGGTTCCAAATACCTTACCCATAAAGTACGAAGCGACAGTTGTCCCGCTGTTGGCGATCTCTTCCGGCGTAGCGGCGGCTTAGTATGCGACGTTTGCGAGAAGGTAGAGCACACCGCAGATGCCCAGGCCCGTTGGGGCGGCAATCTTGAGCGTGCGCACCGGGTTGCGGATCTCGTTGAGGACATAGGCGGCATTTGACCAGCTGGATTGCAGTCAGTACTACCAGTTATGCATATACGGTACAAAGTCCGGCGCGAACGGACGATGGCATACCCAGCAAATGAGTTCAGGACCTTGAACAGCGCGGTGGCATAAAGGTTGCTCGAGGTTGCGGAGCCAACAAAAGAACAATGGAAGCTGGCGTACGGATCGGGGATGCTGTTCAACCGACCGCTGAGAACCACCCAGCCGGTGACGACGATGAAGAGCAGCAGGACGACCTTGACGACGCCGATGACGTTCATACCCCGCACACCCCAGTTGGGCAGAAAGACGTGAAGCAGGGTGATGAAGCTGATGACGGCGATGGCGATTCCGCGCTCTTCCCCTTCGGTCGCCTCCTTGCCTGATGCGACGATCATGTTTGATGCGAACACAATGCATCCCGAGGCTATTATCGTCACTGTCAGCGTGCGCAAATAGGAAGCGGATAAGGGAGGAGGGCAGGTAGGCGCAAGTACCGGTAAACCCCAGGGCGACAGCCTGAACGGCAAAAACCACCGTGATCAGCAGCTTCGGTCGGCGAAACGCGGCCTCCAGGTAGACCTTTTCGCCTCCGCTTCTGGGGATCATGCAGCCCAGCTCAAGCCAGACGAGCCTGCAAGGAGAAGTCCGAGAACCCAGAGAAGCAAGGCGGAGCCGACGCTGCCTGCTCTGCTGGTGATGGACGAAGGAGTGGAGAAGATGCCGGTCCCAATGATGCGGCCGACACTACGCGCCTAAGTCACTGCATGCAAAAGCACCGAAAGAACCGGGGGCTGGGGGAGGGTAGCAAACATGAGTAGAATCGTGGGAAAAACACCCAGATGACGACCAAGGCCTCCTTGAGTATACTCCTCAAAGTCCAGTTCACCGAATCTTGCACGAGCCTCTCCTACTTTGTCATTCTCGACCTCGGCGCGAGGAGAGACTTGCACTCCAATTTTCTCGGCTATCTCGTATGCCATTATTTTGCCAAGATGAAAGGAGAAGCTTGTCGAAGCTTGTCTGTGGTGATCAGTATATGAATTTATAGATTTTTCCCGGTCTTAGCGCTCAGGCTATCCATGGTCATTGGCACTTTGATGGCGTGATTGCATTGGGGTTGGAGATACACAGCACAGAGGCACCATGGCAGGTAGCCATGATCTTCTTGGGGAGCAAAGAAAGGATGCCGACGAAACCGTACCGCTGCTACCCCTGCAGTTATCAGTAGGCAGGACAGTACTCTGGGAGATCTTTTGCGCTGGATAAATGGGAAATGGTGGTATCCCGTGTAGAACCTCAGCTCGAGCGGATAAAGCATTATGTTCCGCGACCCCACTCATCTCAATGGCGTGCGACAATACGGTATATGAAAATCTTCTCCAAGACCGTTCTAATTAACAATACCTCTCCGAAGTGGGCTTTTGCTCTAAAGTCAACCCATAAGTGAGTTGGACGGACAACTATATTAGGCAGCTGCCCACTGCGGGAACCGCAGAGAACACTGTATAGAGGCACGGTCTAGTGTCAGTTACCACTGACTTTTGATAGCAACATCGCCGAAGTTGAACATTCCTTTCTCAAAGCTCACCATTTCCACTTAAACGATGCTTGCGCTGCTGATATCAGCTCCCCTCGGCATCTCGTGCTCGTACCCAGTCCAGCGTCTGTCTTTCACTAGTCCCTTTATCTGAGTAACATGATGGCCGAATCAAAATGCGAAGCACTGACTGCGAAAGAGACAATGGCCATACTGGCACAAAGGACTCCGTCGATTTCGTTGCATCACCCTCTCACTGCTTCATGTCCGTTTCCTTCTTGCATTGCTACACAGGCCTAGCTCTGGGCCATATGATGGGCTTATTGATGGTCTGCTTAAGCTCTGATGAGCCTCAATGCGGGAAGAGAATCGGGGAACCTTCGGAGGTAGGCCTGAACTATAATGCATCTCAGTGTATGGAGATTCAGGCTCATTTTGCTTATGCGGCGAGGTTGTCGCAGACGTATGTCTTTAGCCGTTTAGCAACACTCGGTGCCAATTTCGCGCGAGAGGGAAACGTCAAGTCATGGAGCTTGGCTAATATATGGCGATACAAGTTAAGAGGCATCGCGCCGTGCAAGCTCTGATCTGCAAGCCGATGCCCAGCTTGGCTGTCCTCTGAACATTCTGAATTCAGCTCTTCTGAATAAATAAAGGGGGGAAAGGGAGAGAAAATGCTCGCCTGTAGCTTTTGCAGCTGTTGGGTAACAAGACTGACGAGGTCTGCCTGGGAAATGAACATTAGACTGATCAGTATTCCTGTTGCAGGTAACATTCAGGTTCTCATACAGACATTTATCAGATCCCTTCTCGACGTGAAACGAAGCTCAGAGGGCAGTGGCCGTGAAACATTGGCAGTGATTAAATTGATTGACATGACTAGGATAGATAAAATACCGACTTCGTTAACAGCAGGGCAGGTTTACGAATAACACACTCAGTACGCGCAGTGGCCGCAGTAGCCGCAGGTAGACGCAGAGCAGGCCGTGAAATCCTTCTCAGACTCCGACTCTCCACTCCATTCTGAGTCCTCCCGCTCTATGTGTTTACTCTGCCCAGCATCATCTACTTCCTCACGCTCATCCTTCTTCTCTTTACCTCTCCCATCAAGATATCCCGCTGCCCAACGGCGTTTCATCACATCCGAAAGGCAGCAATTCACCTCGTCCCCGACCTCCCTCAATTCTAACTCGCCGTTCCCGTCCGTCCCATTGTATACGACCTCAAATCTTCTGTTTGGCTGGCCATCAGCAAATTCGATCAGGAGCTTCATCAGAGTCGAAAGTTTTCGCAACTGGACCTCGTTCCTTTCCTCCCACTTTCGTACCTCTTCACGAACATCCTCGACGCGTACATCGTGAAACTCCCCATCCGTGTGGAAGCCAACGACAAAGTTCGGAATTTGTGAGATCCATAGTCGGGGAAGCTCGTCTCTCAGTATATTCGAATACTGCTTCGTCGCGCTCCGGGTTTTCAGATCGAACATGGCAGACTGCGGAACTAGTTCCCCTCCGGATTCGACGCGAAGCGCTTGCTCTCCTTCAGGGCTGACTGTACTGACTGAGACCTGGTTGAAAGATGCGAGCAAATCATCCGGAGCAGTCGCCGCGGGCTCTCGTCGCGGACCGTGAGGCTGATAAAGTTGAGGAAGGTACCCATCGCCTCCGTAACGGACGAGGCAGGACAGGCCCGCAAAACGATACTGGAGGATTCGCTGATGCGATTCAGACCCTTTGACGTCGGAACCCCAGGTAGTGTTCGCCTCTGGAAATGTATGTCCGAAGCCAACAACGTTGGATAAAGCCTGCGTGGGCGAATTCTCGCGTCGCACAAAAAAGACTGTCGAGCCAACCGCCTCCACGATGAATCTGAATTGTTTGTCTGGCTCTGCGATGAATCGACGTAGATTACCTAATGTACTGTTGCAAGCAACGATATCAATTTGGGTGAAGTCGAAATCTGGGTCCTGGTTGAGGATCGAATTTGCTGCGGGCTGGAAAACATGGGCGGCATATCTAGCTGAATTTTGATCGCGAAAGTACGTTCCTTTATCCTGCGGTAATCTTTCCGATGTGCCTGTGGGTGTCCATTCTGGAGGGGCACCTGTGGATTTGAGTGTAAGCAGCCTGGAGAAGTAGGGCTGTCTCTCTTGCTCACGCTTACCTGGGACAAGGATCGTGGGGCTCTTCCGGTTCAGCCAGTTGTAAGACCCTACCAGTCTGCAGTCTGTGATCATGGAAAACTCTTTGCCAGAAGATGAGGTTATGTTGCTGTCAAGATCTTCTCTCGTGATTGTTGACAATAATGGTCCTACAGCTGGCGCACTCGGCTCGGCGTCAGCTCTCGATTTCCTTGAACGCCGCCAGCTGCCTCTGCCCCGTCCACGGATCGTTTCTCGTCTGGGCTCTGTCATCACGGTGTGATGACGCTTGAGGTCGTCAGTGGTGGTAACTCTTCATTGCAAGGTAGGAGTGTTGGGTATGAAAAATATATGAGTATTTGGAAGATGAAAAGAAGAAGGCCGAAAGCTCAGCCGACTGCATTTTATCTTTGGAGCCGTAGATGCTTCTGCCTAATTCACCCTTTTTCTGGGTTTTGTTCTCATTCACTATCGTCAGTTGGTTGGCCTTTTCCCCCCCTACATTGGGTAACGGCGTTTGCTGCTTCTGCGGCACAGAGACTGATCGATTGGAAATTGTTGCAAAGCAGACTCACAGCCTTGCTTCGCAATTACAAAGCCGATTCAGCCTTTGACCGTGCCGTTTGTGTCTTGGATGATTATTTATTGCAGGATTAATACTGCACCTCTCTGCCAGTCACAACATTTCCCTATCAACATCTTTCTACTCGGCAAACCGCACGCCATCAGTTACCACGCGTTGCACAATGGCATCTCGTAGCGAAAGGCTTGCAAAGTTTTTTACCCTGGTTCTCAGTGGAAAGCGGCTTGTCTCAACTGTCGAGAATTTTACGTTGCTGCTAGAAGCTATCCAATGGCAAACCGATCATGCTGCCTGTGTCGAACGAATCGTGGCGAGCCCTCCAGCAAGAAGTGCAATTCACGCCGGAATTCGTCTCGATGTCAGCCCTGAGTTTCTGAACAATCATACTTCTCTGTTTATCCTTTATCTTTCCCAGCCCAGTGTCAAGAATAGATGCAACGGCCAGTTTTTGCAGGAGCTGTTGGAACTCATTTTCGATCCGCCCACTGTTTGGAACGCCTTCATGGGGGCGTTCCAAGATGAACTGCTTACAGAACGAGGGATGGAAGCTTTTGCATGGCTGTTGATTGAGCTGCTCGCACATCAGTCTGTCGGCCAGATCAATGTGGTCGCTGACGCTCAAAATGTGGCAGACAATGGCGCCCTGCTCCGATCCTTATCCCCCGAAACTCGCAGATATGGTCATAAACTGCAGCATATACTACAAATCAAAGCAAGCAACATGGTGGTTCATAATCTGGACTACTTTCCGGGGGGTCGACACGACAATGACCACGCCGACTTCCGCCGTATTGCAATCTATCCAACCTCCAGTGAATTCCATTCCAAAGAGAAACCTTTCTATCGTCGTGCCGATGAGATTCTAGAGCTGGCTGAGAATACCCGCCCAGTGATGCATCTCGATAACCAGTTTCGCCTTCTTCGGGAAGATATGTTGTCGGAGATACGCGAGGAGTTTCTGGCCGCTCGCGGAAAGAAGCAAAAACGCCGCACGGCCACGTTGCTCGAGAAGCTGGACTTAGTAAACGTGTTTTACGGTACTGATAAGAGAGGCTCTCCCTGTTCTTTAGTGATTTCGTGCCTAGGAGGATTAGTGCAACTCACGAGCAGGGACCGTGATGCACGAAAAGCATTTCTCGAGAACGAACAGAGCTTTCTTCGACACAGGTCATTTGGATGTCTAATAAGGGGCGAGGAGATTGTTTCTTTCGCGATGGTGGATAGGCAGATCGATTACCTGCTCAAAAGCCCTCCTAGTGTCGTGTTACGCGTGATAGGAGATGAGGCTGTTAGAAAGACTTTATCCTATTTTAAACTTTACGACGATATTCGCTTTCTGCTGGTTGATGCTCCAGTCTTCGCCTACGAGCCGATCCTGAGACAACTTCAAGAGAAAATCGAGCTCCCCCTCGCAGAAGAGCTGTTGGGATTTCAACCTGTTGACGTCGTCGCTCCTTCAGGGACTATCCCTTCAACAGTTATTGAGTCCTTAGGCGATCAGGAAAGGACACTGCAGGACATACTCGGGACTGAAAAACCTCTCTCCCTAGACCCTTCGCAGATGGAGTCTCTGCTATCCGGGCTCACACAACGAGTTAGTCTTATTCAAGGGCCACCAGGTAGAAATTGATCTTCGCGTTTAACGTTTAATGACTAATAGTTCGACAGGAACGGGGAAGTCATTTGTTGGCGCTCTTATAGCGAAGGCGTTGTACAAGCACAGCAAAGAGACTATCTTGGTGATGTGCTATACAAATCATGCTCTGGACCAGTTCCTTGAAGACCTAATGGATATCGGCATTGACGAGTCGGCCATTGTTCGTTTAGGGTCCAAGTCGTGCCAGCGGACTAAACCGCTCAGACTTTCTGCGCAGCAAGCCATCCGCCCCCGGAAGAGCAAAGCCACCTGGAGCATCATTGACGGATTGAAGAGCAAAGCTAGGGACATTAGTGAAGAGCTTGACATGGCTTTCAGTGCCTACTCCAGCTTCAAATTAAATTATGACACCCTTCAGGAATACCTTGAGTTCGAAGAGCCTGAGTTTTTGGAAGCTTTTGTACCACCGCGTGATCCTGACGGAATGACTATTGTTGGCAGAGGCAAAAAGCCAATCTCTAGTCAGTATCTATACGATCAATGGGCTTACGGGAAACATCATTCTCTACCCTCTCTCAGTCACCTTAGTGCTGAAGCTCGTCGAGTCTGGGAGATGGATAAGGCAATCCGGCAAGAGAAGATAGCATACTGGAAAGAAAAGCTTCTTGAAGAGCATGTGGTCAACGTTCAAGGCCTAATAGCCAGACTGGACAGGTGCCAGAAGAAACTGGATGAGATGTGGAACGAGAGAACCCGCGATGTCCTGCTATCAAAACGAATAATTGGATGCACAACAACTGCGGCCGCAATTAATGCGAGCGTTCTCAACACAACTTCGCCAGGTGTTGTTCTACTAGAGGAGGCAGGAGAGATTCTGGAGTCCCATGTCCTTACCGCTCTTGGGTCCCATACCAAACAACTGATTATGATAGGAGACCATCAGCAACTGCGACCGAAAATCAACAACTACGCTTTGTCTGTCGAGAAAGGCTCCGGGTACGATCTGAACCGGTCTCTCTTCGAACGGCTTGTAGAGTCAGGATACCCACATTCCACCCTGGCGAAACAGCACCGCATGGCTCCTGAGATCTCAGCGCTGGTGCGAAGGCTGACCTATCCAGATCTTCTGGACGGTGACAAGACAAAGACCCGCCTAGCACCAAGAGGACTACAGAATCGGGTCGTATTCATTGACCACAGTCAACCGGAAGGGTTCCTTCATGGCGTATCAGACAGAGACGGCGATGGCGGCAAGGGAAGTAAGCAAAATACTTTTGAAGTGAAGCTTGTCCTCAAGATTGTGAAATATCTCGGTCAACAAGGCTACGGAACAGACAAACTCGTCATTCTTACACCGTACCTTGGCCAACTACATTTGCTCCGTGAGGAATTGAGGAAGGACACAGACCCGGTTCTGAACGATCTTGACTCGTATGACCTAGTCCGAGCCGGCCTGATTTCCCATGCTAGCGCCCAGCATGTCAAAAGACCTATTAAGCTGTCGACCATAGGTATGCATCTGATACCCTCGAAAAGTTGAATTCTGCTGATTGAAATGGACAGATAACTATCAGGGTGAAGAGAGCGATATCGTCATTGCCACCCTCACCAGGAGTAACAAAGACGGCGATATTGGGTTTATGTCAGCACCGCAACGGCTGAACGTGCTTCTTTCCCGTGCCCGAGATGTCCTAATTATGATCGGGAACTCGAATACTTTCACAAATAGCCGAAAGGGCAAAGAAGTTTGGAAGCCGTTTTTTGATCAACTACAGACCAACGGTTATCTGTATGATGGGCTGCCCGTCAAATGTGAGCAACATCCTCAGCGGACGGCAGTGCTCCAAACTCCGGAGGATTTCAACAAATTATGTCCGGATGGAGGATGTGACGAGCCTTGGTACGTTTCCCATTTGCTTTTAACGTGAAACAGTGGCTAATTGTCGTCAGTGGGACTAAGCTCAACTGCGGACTACACGACTGTCCCCACAAATGTCATCAACTTTCGGACCATTCCAAGATGAATTGTCGGAAGGTCATAGACTGGACTTGTACACGGGACCATCGATTTAAGAGGCCTTGTTTCCAGCAGCATGAATCCTGTCATCGTTGTGCTGAAGAAGATAAGGAACGAGAACGCCGGCGCCAGAGAGACATGGACCTTGAGTTACAGAGCGAGCGGAAACGGCAAGAATACGCTCGTCAGCTGGCTCAATTACAGGAGGAGATTGCACATGAAAGACGGCTCCAGAAAGAGGACCGAGATGAACAGGAGCGGCAGCGCATTTTATCGCAGCATCGTGATGATCTTCAAAAGATGAGATTTCGTGCACCTGAACGCTTCAGTGTTTCTCCACATGCTAGCAAAGTCAGGAAATCTGGCCCAGCTACTCAAGGAACAAACTCTCAAGAAACAGTCCGTCAAGAGCCCAGCCACGAAGCAGAGCAAGCGGAGCCTAATCGACCGCCAAGCGCAAATAGTCCTGACGTTGAGACAGCATTATCATCCGCTGAGCAAGATTGGAAATACCAGAAAGACTATGAAGGAGCTGAAAGCGACGAGCTTGACAAGTTAATGGGCATGATCGGCCTTGAGGGCAGCAAGACTAAATTCCTCTCCATTAAGTCCAAGGTTGACACTGCACTTAGACAAAACGTCGACTTGAAAGGAGAACGGTTCGGTTCAGTGCTACTGGGGAACCCAGGAACAGGTAAGTTTAAACATTTTCAGACTTGTTAAAACCTAACACAGACTAGGAAAGACAACCGTTGCACGCCTCTACGCAAAGTTTCTCACAGCCATGGGTATTATCCCTGGTAGCTCTATCATCGAGACTACTGGCTCCCGACTGGCGAACGGCGGCGTGTCAGGTTGCGAAAAACAGATCAATGGAATACTCAACAAGGGTGGTGGCGTGCTCTTTATCGACGAAGCATATCAATTGGCGCAGACCAATGGCCAAGGCTCTCAAGTTCTTGATTTCCTGCTCGCAGAGATCGAAAACCTAACCGGAAAGGTGGTAGTGGTGCTCGCAGGATACCGCAGACAGATGGAGAAGTTCTTCGCCCATAACCCTGGACTACCCAGTCGATTTCCGCACGAATTCGTGTTTGAAGACTACAATGAACAGGAGCTACGACGAATATTTGAGTACCGAATCAAGACGAAATTTGGCGGTCGGATGAAGGTTGCTGGTGGAATGGGAGGGCTATTTTGTCGCATTGTTGCTCGGCGTATTAGCAAACAACGAGGTCACGAAGGCTTTGGCAACGCCAGGACGGTGGAAAATGTCTTAGATCGCATTCTAGAGCGCCAGGCAAAGCGCCTTGCTGAAGAACGAAGAAATCAGACCTTCTCTGACGATCTGCTCCTTACCAAGGAAGATCTCATCGGCCCGGAACCGAGCAACGCGCTACGCAACTGTTCTGCTTGGAAGAAGCTGCAGTCAATGATTGGCTTGACCTCGGTCAAAGCTACAGTCAAGGCTTTGCTGGACAGCATGCAGAGCAACTATGAACGGGAGCTCAATGAAAAGCCCCTGGTGGAGTTCACACTTAATCGAGTGTTCCTAGGATCTCCTGGAACTGGTAAGACGACAGTGGCGAAGCTTTACGGGCAAATCCTCGTTGACCTTGGGTATCTTTCTAATGGAGAAGGTGAGGAACTTAGTACAAGATCATAAATACGAGGAAACATATGTATACTAACCTGCTCTTGGCCACTAGTTATTGTCAAGAACCCAGCAGATTTCATTGGCAGCGTGATAGGGGGTTCTGAGCAGAATACAAAGGGTATTCTAGCTTCTACCCTCGGGAAGGTCCTTGTAATCGACGAGGCCTATGGTCTTTACGGAGGCGGTACTCGTGATCCTGCCAGTTCGAATTCAAACCAGTTCAAGACGGCTGTGATAGACACAATCGTTGCAGAAGTCCAAGGTGTCCCTGGAGATGATCGTTGTGTTCTTCTACTCGGATACGAAGAGCAAATGAGGGAGATGTTCCAAAACGTCAATCCCGGATTGTCAAGGAGGTTTTCTCCAGATAATGCCTTTGTTTTCGAGGATTTTTCGGATACTGAACTAGAACAGATCCTCGAGTTGAAGGTAAAGGAGCAGGGCTTTGTCACGTCGGAAAAGGGAAAGAAGGTGGCCATGGAGATTCTGTCGCGTGCTCGCAACCGTCCAAACTTTGGAAACGCAGGAGAAATCGATATCATGTTGAATGGCGCCAAGGTCCGGCAGCAGCAACGACGTTCATCTAAGAAGGGAATTCTTGCTCTCGACTACTTTGAACCGCAAGATTTGGATCCTGAATATGATCGTGGCGAGCGGGCGGAGACGAATATCCCGATGCTGTTTCAAGACATTGTTGGGTGTGAGTCAATCATCAGTAAGCTTGAAGAATATCGCCAGTCAGTCAAGAATATGCGAGAATTGGATATGGACCCTAAGGAGCACGTCCCTTTCAACTTCCTTTTCCGCGGTCCCCCAGGTAAGTCAGCAGGAGCCTTCGAAATACAGTTACTAATGAGGTCAGGCTCTGGCAAAACGAGCACGGCCAGGAAGATGGGCAAAGTGTACTATGATATGGGTCTGCTGTCATCTGCGGAGGTTATCGAAAGCTCGGCAACCGATCTAATAGGGCAATATATCGGTCACACTGGACCCAAGACGCAAGAACTGCTGGAAAAGTCGCTTGGGAAGGTCCTTCTTATTGATGAAGCGTACCGACTCGCAGAAGGGCAATTTGCAAAGGAGGCTATGGACGAAATGGTGGACTGCATCACTAAGCCCAAGTTCTTCCAAAAGCTTATCATTATTCTGGCGGGGTACGACAATGATATCAATCGCCTTATGACCATCAACCCTGGCCTCACTAGTCGTTTTCCAGAGGAACTCGAATTCAATGGACTCGCTCCGGCCGATTGCCTCCAGCTTCTCACCAAGTTACTCCAGAGGCGAAAGGCCGACTTCTTACCCAAAGTCAACAGTTTCGATCTGGATGCACTGGACTCTCCAAGTTCGTTGTTCCAAAAGAAGTTGTTGAATAGATTCCAGTCACTCATCCGTACCGCGAACTGGGCCAATGCTCGTGATATTCAGACGCTCGCAAAGACAATCTTCCGAGTCGCTATCCAGAAGATGCAGAACAAGAACGTGTCCGTGACCGAGGAGCTTATTCTCCGCCACGTTGACCATATGATATCTGAACGAACAAACCGAGAAGCGAAGCAGTCCGCGCTGAGAAATCCAGTCGCCGACCTCCTACAAGCGCAGTCTTTTGGAAGTACAACGGCGCCACCAGTGTTGACTACAGTTTCAAATCCGCCCACGCTTCACGAAGAAAAGAAAGAGGAAGATCCCACCGCTCTGCGCTCCGAAAATTGTTCGGATGTTGTCCCTCGAGATGACGGCGTCGCAGACGATGTGTGGCACCAATTGCAGCAGGACAAGAAAGCCGCCGAGGCAGCAGAGAAGCAGTACCAGAAGCTTCTTCGTGAAGAACGTGCAGCTGAAAATGCTGTCGCTGAGCTACCGGATCCGCCAGTAGAAGCTTCCGAGCCCGACGGCGAGGCCAAGAAACAGCATGAACGAAGACGTCTCGAAGAGCTGAAGAGACGCGCCGAACTAGAAATACTACGCAAGATACGTGAGGCAGAAGAACAGGCTAGACGCAAAGAGCAGCAGCTCCAGCAGAAGCTGCGGCATATGGGCAGGTGTGTTGCAGGGTTTCAGTGGATCAAGCAGGCAACTGGGTATCGATGCGCTGGAGGATCGCACTTTGTTTCGAATGAAGCCTTAGGGGTTTAGATCCGTTAGGCGTATTCATGGCTCTATCATCGCTTGAAGGTTTTCGACGATCTAATAACTCTAAAAATATATTGTTTGTTGCACAAAGATTCCAGGACCAACGATAGCTAACCCTGCCTTGCAACCCCTTCTTAATATATCTTAAATAACTTGATGAGGCTTTGAACGGCCTATTGCAGAGCCGTTCGGTTGCGTAGCACTGGGTTTCCTTAATTCAGCCTTCAGCTATCCAAAGCAGGACCCAGAGCCCTAACTACTCATCCATGTACTCTAGCCTACAAGTTCCTCGAAACCGGATAAGTAAGGGTCGTTTTCTCCAGTATATGGCCCCACCAATCCAAGAACTAATACGCAAGCTACCTGACATACGTGGCGCTAGAATGGAGCTGATAAAGCTTCATGTTCGAACGCACGTGTCTGTGTAAATGCATAATGATAACGGCCCTGACATCATACATCAGGACTTCGCGCTGGGAATCAATGTCGGTAAGAATTTCCTCGACGATCCCCAATAGACAGGAATACATGATCCCAAGTTTGAATGTACTCTGCAGATCACGTTCTCTCTTCCGATATCTCGCAGGTGACATGTCACTTGTTACATACCAAGTGACGATCCGATCCGCGACTCCGTCGCTGTCCTACTGCGCTCTGCGTACACCGTCCAGTGTAACGCCACCGAAAAGATCCAGACTGATAATCGACAGCTCACGCAACCCAAATTCCTGCCCGTCGATCCTGATATGACGAATGCCCTGTAACTATGCAGAACGGCTAGCAGCCTAGGTGGGTGTAGTCAAACGGTTGTACGGTCGTGCCATACTAGGTGAAACTGTGAAACTGATGTGATAAACGTAACATGACTGATAGATAAGATGCGCTAATGTATGCCGGGCCGGCAAGCTCCAGCTCGACTGCATTAGCACCCGTCCCCGTCGTCCAATTGAGGAGGAACAAAGGACCACTACCCTCTTGGGCCCGCAAAGAACCGGGAATTGGAGACGGAAGGTGTTGCAGAGTGTCACCATGGCAAGGGAGATAATGATAGTGATAATGTGGCGTAGATCCAGTATTTGCGGATAACTGCATACCACTGCAGCGCTGCGACGTTGGCCCATCGTGCGGAGATGGGAACGAACTGGTTGACAGGTGTTCTGTTGGTAAGCTTGAGCTCTTGCAGCTACGTCTGCAGCTCAACGAGCTTCTTGGGTACGTAGATCCCGGTCTATATTTGGGTGGAGTATACCCTGCAGGACAAATACTCCGCAGTCTACTCTGTACAGACTGTGACGGGCCCCTGAGACAACGGAGTGGGCTCGTTGACGCCCGGTGCCCGACACCTGTCGAGTGCTTTGTGCCGTTCAATCGTCATAGACTACTGCTTCTCAAGTGAAACCGATTTGGAGCAGTCCATGTCATAGTTGTTGCCATAAAGAGCTGACGATCATGCACCGTCCCCATTGCATATTAGAATGAGCTTCCTTCCTTTTGGGGCTAATCTCGCGGGCCCGGCGCGTAATTAGGACGGAGTATGTCTTCTGACGAGATTACAAATGCTGGCGGCCCAGGCCCTGGAGCTGCACCAGGACGAGCAACGACAGCGAGCAAGTTGGAATGCTTCTGGATGGACGCTTGTGTCCACATGGAGTCATGAATCGAAATGGACAGCTGTGACTGGCCTGTCTAATGCAAGTCACTCAACGCTGCGCGCTAATTCTGCACCATAGAGAATCAAGTAAGGATGCCCCTTCCAGGCCTGGCCAATTACAACGCAGGTGCGGGGATCAAGGTTATGGTGTGGTTGGCGTTCCAAAATGTGGCCGCGGCCCCGTATCGACCATACAGCCGTACGGCTGTACGGTCCGTACGGTCCGTACGGTTTCGGTATCGAGACCGCCATTCTTATAGTGAACTTTTTAACGGCGGGTGAAGTATAGGTGGAAAGACTCATTCAATTTTCTAGTGTTGGGGCAACGCAGATCGACTGTAGCCCGGCGCGACTGTAGCCAGCTAGCCAGCGTCCAGATCGATAAGGATGTTTGAAGTAGATTAGCACCGATCGTCCATTGGTCTTCGGAGTTATACTCGACGTATGCTGATTACTGTGGATCTGGCCTGCACTCAGTACCCAGAATAGTCTTTGAGTAGCCTTGGGTAGCCTCGAGTAGCCTTGAGTAGTCTTGAGTAGTCTGTACCTCTGCAGCGGGATCGACGGTGCGATGGCAAGTCTGCAGCACTTGCCTTGTTAAATACAGCGAAAATAGAGAAAAAAGGAAGCAAAAAGGAAAATAACTCAAGTGTCTGCTGTTGCCGGAGTTTTCCCGCCAGGGCCTCACGTAGCATCGAGCCGTGGTCTACTCCGGGATATATTAGCCTTCCCCAGGAGGAGAAAACGACGAAGTCGGGCGAAAGTCCGAAGATGGGCAATAGGCATCTGCAGCGCACAGGGCACGGCTCCAGCCTCGACGTCATAGCGTGGGGTGCTGTCCTTAGGCTGTACCTAGTCGGTACCAAGTGGCCCAAGTGGTACCAGGAGGCCTGATCAGCGGGCTCGTCAATGGCAACGGGGATGAACGCTGTTTGTAAAGCCTTGGGAGATGAGCTTGACAGATATTCTGGCCGCACAACCAGTCGGAGCGAAAATCTGGGGTATTCTGACAGGTTGGCGACCGTGAACACATGATTCTCATGCAGTACGCCGTTGGCGGAGGACTCAGTTCCGGTTGGGGAGCTTATGCAGATGAAGAATGCGAAGAATAATGATGCGCGGGCTGGGCTAGTGCATCTAATGCATCGGTGCTCGGGCTCGCTAGAAGTCGGGTCGTTTGGCGGGTTTCCTCGTTGGCTCGTTGGCTTGTTTCCTCGTTTCGCTCGTTTCCAGAACCCCAGGCAGTCAGGGACAATCTTACCTGGGCAGTACCGTCGCCCTGATTGGACTATGCTTACAGGCTCCACGAAAATCCCCCACAACTGCGGCCCCGGAATCTCCACAGCTTAGCCAGCTCTGCCTCTGGAGTCGGTCGCCTCTCCTGCCCATATTTTAGCCGATTCCCAGACAATGCGGCGCCATCCGCCATTCGACAGGCAGTCGCAGTGGCTCGCTCGCTCGTGGCCAATTCTCGAGCCGCCCGGGCGCCAGGAACGGTCTGCCCACCAGCCAACAGCCTGGGGTTGGAAATCGTCCCCAGGCTCAACCGGCCAACGCACTGCATCTGATCCCCCAACCGAATAGAACCACGGATAGTACAGGAAGACGCGATGGACTGGACCCCCCGGTTACGTCAGGCCGCTGCACCGCCGTGTACCGCTGTGCGTTGACGTTAAGATGCGCGAGCTGGACCTGGACGTGCTCTATCCCCTACATCTGGCCGCAGAATCGCCTCGGCTCTGATGACGGCTCTATTCCGCGCTTGGTCCTGTCTTTTCTTTGCAGATTAGCCTATCGACTGGACGTAGCTGGACATAGCTGGACATAGCTGGACGTAGCTGGACGTAGCTGGACGTTCTCAGAGTTCTCAAGGAATCTGAATAAGGAGCGACGCTCCTAGTATCAAACTGGGTCTGGTCGTCCACAATCTCATTCTCTCTTTATGAATTCCGTAGCGCCGTGGTGTGTCTGTTTTTGTCCCTTTCTCTGGACCATTCTGATTCACTTCCTCGGCCGGTGGAACCTCAAAGCCACGGTCGTGTACACTGGAAAGGTGCGTGGCTTTAACTGACAATCCTCTCGGACCGGATTGAGTTTCAGCGACTGCGTCCATTGGCTCAGATGGTGGCACAGACCCAAGTGCAGCTCCTCCCCGTGACTCTATTGTGGGGCTCTGTCTTGGCTCCGACCCAGTCGTGGTCAATGCTTTGTGCTCATCGGCCCACCGTGCAGCCGATCATTGGACAGCAGCTTCGTGGTTTATCCCGCGACAGTCACCGGGGTAAGCGTCCAGTAAAGGTACGGAGGTAACGTGCAGTCGCCCCGGCCGTACTCTAACTCCTGCTGCTCTTTTGAGAGCTCGCTCAGAGTCACCTCGTAATCACAACTTCCACCACGGCTGGGAATTAGCAGAGGACAAACTCCTCTCTCTCGCTCTCTCTCTTCCTCTCTTCTTTCCGACTCCCAGTTTGCGGCTTCTTTTTATTGTTGGATTGTCTGGTTTTCTTTCGGTCGAGATCATTGTATCTGCCGGGCTCTTATCATCAATTGACTCCAAATCACGCTATCAGTATCCGGCTCTACCGCTGGCTTATCCACTGACAGCACTCCAACCGATGTTTGCTTGATTGCCTCCCTCCCACGGTGTGAACGCTGCTCCCAGATCCTCCAGAGAACCAGCGCATCGCCTCGTTGTCTTTCTTTGGCTGGCATTCGAGTCTGTTGGTGCTCCCATGCCCTTTTCCCCTGGGTCCTGAAACCCGGAACCTGAACCCCCTGCTGACTACTCCAAGGCTGGACCTCAGGAACACCTCGCCACATCCCACCTCGCCCTGCGCTACTTCATCCTGCCGTTTCTTCTTCTCGATCGAACGGAGCTCGTTTTCGATTCTAACTATTGGGAGTATTCATTCGGACGTCTTCCACCTTCTCTCACGGTGTCAGTATCTCCCCTCGCCTTCTCCAGCTACCCCAGCGTCGGCCCGTTGTCCCGACCCACTACCCAGAGCTCTCATTTCATCGTGGCGATGATGTCTTCGATCCGATCGCTTCCGCCTCGACTAGTCTAGACATGGAGGCTAATATTCATTAGTGAACAAAAAAGTCATCAATGGTGGCCTAAGATCGCTGCTGTCGCATCGCAATTCTAGCTCTTGCAGCAGCACGATTCGAAGAACATCCCCTGACAAAACGCCTATTTACAGTCAAAGCCAGCGTTGACCTGGCCGTTTTCACCCGCTTCCAACACATACTGGCATGTTAATAGGCCCGATGGTGGACCAAAGCTTGGGCACTAGCCCAAAGCTGGAGAGCCTCTCCAGCATCTCGGAGGTTCCTGGAGACGTTAATGGTGCGTGTTTGGGTGACATTCGCTTTGGATCAATGTCCTAATAACCCAGCAGTATCCAAGGACACTTCCAAGAAGGATACCGTTGTTCCAGCCAACATTCCTCCCCCTAAGACTGACAAACCACGTCCCCATGGCTGTACAACGTGTGGTCGGTCGTTTGCTCGACTGGAACACCTCAAGCGCCACGAGCGCTCCCACACAAAAGAAAAGCCATTTGAATGTCCTGATTGCTCCCGCTGCTTCGCTCGCCGGGACCTGCTTCTCAGACATCAACAGAAACTACACATGACGACGACTCCGTCGTCGCGGCCTAGAAATGCCCGGAGAGAAAGCACTGGTGCTGCTGGAGCCGGGGCCGGAGCTGGAGCTGGAACAAATCGGGTTCGCAAGAATTCTGTAGCCGGTGCCTCAAGTAATATGCGCCCTCGAGCAAACACAATCAGTCACATTGATGGCGCTGCACTCGGTATTACAAATAACACGAATGCAGGGCCTGGCACGACTGGCCATCCGGGCCATGCCTACCACCCCAGCCTTAGCTCTTCCGTCGGCTCAAATATTGATTATCGGGGGTTTTCTTCAAGCCATCAGCCCCCTGTCAACGGGCTTTCGAAAATAGATACACATGGGCTGCCTATGGACCTTTCGGGAGGTCTAAGAACGGCGCCCGTCTATGGCAGTTTCGACTTCAATATCCCAGACTTCATGAGCCAAGGAAGCACCATCAATCCTGCCCAGCTCCATTTTGGGGGTTCTCCGCAGACTTACGGGAACGAGGCTCCTTCCTCCCCGTACGGTACCCACCAAATGCCTCATGGGAACGACGCTATCATGGAAGACGATTACAACTTCGATTGGATGCAAAGGTTCGATCCTTCGCTTCCAATTGGTAAGAATGAGTCTGCCATCGACGAGTCCTCGCCCTCAGCCATGAGCACAGGCAGTCAGAGTGGAATCAGCGAGCCTATGATGGATGGATCTAACCAGTTCTCAATGTCCTCTGTGAACTGGCAGAATCAGTTCCCATCCCAGCCAGCGATAGCGAGGCAATTCTCCGACTACTCAACTACCTTTAATGATCTAGGTATTCCACCGGAAACCGTTTCTCCCAAGTCCTTGATGGCTCAAAATCCGTTCGCTGAGGCCTATGCCACTCCTCCGTCTATGACTTCGGTGGGTCAGCAGCCCATGCTGGGGGCACACTCGCAGAGCAGTATGTTTTCATCCTCCATGGCAACAAGCGGAGATTCTCCTAATCCTTTCAACCTACCTTTCGCGAATAGTGCCCTACGAACTCACCATACCCCAGCCTCAACCGATACCTTTACCGACTCCACTCGACGGGCTTTATTAGCCAGCATGGCGCAGCCCGCAAGTTTCAGTCACCGCAAATACTCTCAACCTGCAACCGGAATGATTCAATGTCGCGATCTCTACTCCCGCTCTTCTTCCAGCCCCACCTCCACCAACCAACTGCCTAGCACCGCAGATATGCAGCGATTCATCTCCGCCTACATCACCTATTTCCACCCTCACCTGCCATTCCTTCATATCCCTAGTCTTAATTTCCAAGCACCCGAGTATACGAACAATTTACGCACCCCGAGCGGCCACCTTAATCTCAGCTCCACCGGTGTTGTTGGTGGTGGGGGTTGCTTGATCTTGTCCATGGCAGCAATTGGAGCATTATACGAACTTGACACAGCCGCCTCAAAGGATCTCTTTGAAGCCTCGAAGAAGATGATCCAGCTTTATCTCGAGGAACGTCGTAAGGCTGACATGTCAACCGCGGTTTCTCGGTCCTCCAAGCCGGGTGATAATTCCGTTCACAACACTCCGCTTTGGCTTGTGCAGGCAATGCTCCTCAATGTCATTTATGGTCATACTTGCGGTGACAAAACCTCGGCGGATATTGCAAGTACTCACTGCGCGGCATTGGTCAGTCTTGCGCGGGCGGCCGAGTTGACTCGTCACATCGATGCAAAGGACCTTCCACAAGATTACCTACACGCTGGTTTTGCAGGAAAAAGTGACTTCCAGGGGCAAGATCTCGTCGAAGATTCCTGGAGTCAATCATTCGGCGCGCCAAAAGAAAAGAAGGACTGGCTGGATTGGAAAATTGTCGAGGAGCGGAAAAGAACACTTTTTGCAATTTTCGCCGCCTCCTGTTTCCTAGTCTCCGCGTACAATCACGCACCTGCTCTAACTAATTCGGAGATCCGCCTGGACTTACCGTGCGAAGAGGATATTTGGGCAGCGGAGTCTCCGCAAGCATGGAAACAGATGGGCGGTCATTTGTCATCGAAGAAGAATGTTGCTTTCTCGTCTGCGCTCACGACGCTGTTGACCGCGGGTCGGCGTGTTCAGAACTCCGCTGCGCTCTCTCCGGACGATTCAAAAAGCAGTGACCTTAGGCCTAGTTCTTTTGGCTGCTTTGTATTAATATATGCCATACACAATTATATCTGGGAAACTCGCCAACGCCATATGGGCCGCCAGTGGACGACAAGGGAGACGGATGCAATGAGAGCCCATATTGAGCCCGCTCTCCGAGCGTGGCAGACTGCTTGGGCGACGAATCCACTGCACAGCCTGGAGCGACCCAATCCTTACGGTGCTGGCCCTCTCTCGGCTGACAGCATTCCTTTGTTAGACCTCGCTTATGTGCGCCTCTATGTCGACCTTGGCCGCTGCAAGGAAGCATTTTGGCAACGAGATTGGAATGCCATGGCTGATGAACTGGCCCGGGGAACGGATGTGGAGAACGCTTTAGACGGAATTCCATCTGATGTTTTAGACCCCTCAATAACAGAGGACGCCCTTTCGATGGATGCTCGACGCGACTCAATAGCGTCTCTGGGCGTAGGAGAGCTTGCGATCTCACAGACTCCTTCTCAAGAGCATCCTATGCAACCGCTATTAGGTGCTTATCGACCAGGGCAAACCAAGCGCGAGAAGCTCTTACGCAGAGCAGCTTGTTATGCTGCTGATTCATTCGCCATGTCCGACCAGCTAGGAAGCACTTTTGCCGACTTCACCTGTCGAGAACTACCACTTCAGAGCGCCATGTGTACCTTTGATTGCGCTCAAGTACTCGCTGAATGGACCACGACGGTGCAGGAACGAGTCGGACCATACCTTGGAATGCTAAGCCGTGAAGATTTCGATTTCGAGCAAGCTATACAAAGCCAGCTTCTCGAGGATGAAGACTGCAAGCTTCTGCAGAAGACACGGAGTATACTTGCGAGCATTGAACAGAAGATGCAAAAGGACATTGCAAACACTATGTCTGTATCACAAGGGTCTTCGGGCGATGCGGACGAAGGCTTTGGTTGCAAAATATTAGTCGCAACGGCTGGCCTCCTAGACAGGGCTTCCGTATGGCCAGGTAAGATCGCTCGTATGTGAGCTGTCGACTGAATACTAAATGACCTACAGTGATGAGACTCATGGCTCGGTCACTGGAATCTCAAGCTATGCGCTTGAAGGAGCGCGCGGAACATTCTGTCATAGGATCTACGCAATGACGGTGAAATCATACTCCCCATGCTCAAACGCGTGTCGGCCTTCCACATTCCTTGAGCGCAGAACGTGGTGTTTGGGATTCTATTAGGGACTGATGAATTCACATATGTGGCCGCGGTAGGATTGCCCTTCGCGTCATTCGTGCTTTCTCACACCGCCCATCTCTATAATTGGCACCCCAAGTACACCTTTGCCAGAAACTCACCTGCGGAGGCGACGTTCTTCGTTCTTCGGTCTCATGCTCTGAAAGTGCACCGTTGCTACGTTCTGCAGTGATTTGATCTGCGATGGAAAGACATCTTAATCGACCTTTCATATACCCCAATTTACTGGCCAATCTGTCCCCTTATATCTGAACTATCTCTTGGAGCTCTCGATTATCCATTAAATCCCATTTCTGACTAGTGCTCTATGGCTGTGAACTTTCTTACATCTGCGAGATTGAATTGTACCATTTCCCCATATTATACACTGGTGTTGCGTGACTTGAACTTTATTATGTGCCATGACATGACCCGACGACTATTCCCCTTCCCACCAGTGATGATTTTCTGACGACTCTGCGTTTTAACTCCGTTGGACTACTGCTGTGTTATGTGATATCTTTTCATTTACTCTTTGTTTGTTCGCATTTGCACTTTCATGGTGCGGGCTTTTTTATGCCCATGCTTATCCTTATTATGGCACCTGTGCCTGTGCTTGTCATGTCGCATGTATCTCAAAAATTTGCTTACCTTACATAGGTGGAGACGAAGCAGTTGGAACTTTCGGGCAATTATCTAGAGCGTGCTTTGCCTGGCGCGGGCAATCATCCGGAGGGAACGGGTAACGGTGATGCATAATGGATGCATGCAGCTTCCATGCGCCCCATGATATTCAAGGACGATCTGGATGCTATGCGACTGACTCAAAGCAGTGTGATGTGATATTGCGGATGCGATTTGCAGAGACGGCCTATGATATATATCCATACGCATAGATATTTATATACTGTTTGTACATATCGAGTTAATGTCGATGGTTTCCCCGAATATTCATTTACAAAGTAAATCACAAGTCCAGAGGAAGAAGGCCATCCACTCATGGCAAACATGGAGAACATAAATAGGTACCTGCATATAATTTATCACACGATTCATTTTCTTTTTAACCAGAGATGCATAGATACACAGCCATACAATCCATGGAAATCACGATATAAACAGACTAAAGGACCAACCGCTCAAAGGTATACTTCCCAACAGCCTTACGCCGTAAGTACCCAATCTCACGTTTACTCCGCTGCACGACTTTGCCAGTTCCCTTAAGCACCTTCGTCTTGCTGACATCCTTAGCGGCCTTCAACGACAGCGGGAGCAATTTCCCGCTTGCATCACAGTCACCACCATCCGCATCGTCATCCTGCGCACCGAAAACAAGCAAGTCCGCACCATTGAGCTTCTCGTGACGGACCGACGTAGATGAGGGCGCCGCGTTCAACATATCATCAGGTAAGGCTAAAGTTGATGAGGTAAGGGAGCGGGAGTCGTTCGTCACACTCTTCGCATACCGAAGATACTCCCTCAGTATTCCAGTAAGGAGTGTCGCCTCCTCGACGCCCGCTAGAGCCGCCGAAACCTCTGATTTCATTTCCGCGATGAGCGCCATGTCGCGGAGGCCTGAGAGCTCTGCTTCGCTGTTGAGGCTAAAATTCAGGTCTCCAGGGGCAATGGAGACCCAGCCAGAAGGGCCAATTGCGTCGACAGCCGCGTTGAGAAGATCAACTATTGTTTTAAGGGGGAGGGAGGGGGATGTAAGGTGCGGCGAAATGGGGGTTGGAGGGGTCTCTGTGAAGCGAGTTGCGTGTCCGCCTGTTGCGAGGGAAAGGCGGAGATGGTGAATTGTTGTGATTATGTCGTTGCGGGAGAGGGTGGAGCGGAGGGAAGATTTTATGGACGGGTGTGGGTGGGTGTGCAAGGAGAGGAGGGTGGTATTGAGGCCGGTGAATGTTGTCTGCAAAGTTGAGGGGGGAGAGGGGGGGAAATCGGATTCGGCGGATGTTTTCGTAAGTGCGAGAGCGGTATTGGTTTTGCCATCTCCGTTTGTGAGGGCTTTAGTCTCTGCCTCCTCGCCTTGCTCGGTGGGGATGGAGATTGAGCGCGCGGCATTGAGAAAGATCTTCAGCACGTGGGCGAGTTCGTCTGCGCTGAAGGCAGCTGGCCCTTTAAGGACACTGATTAGGCGCTGCAGGGAAGGGTCGGAAGTTTGCAGGGCCTGCGCAAAAGTGCCGATGGGTAGTTGAGGGAGGATACGCGGCTTGTGGGCGCGGTGTAGAGCGGCCTCAACGTTGCCGGGATAGAGATATCCTAGGCGGATGAGCCAATTGCACGTCTCGGTTGGCCAAACCGCGACGGTGACGTTGACCGAGGAAGATGCGGAGAGTTTGTCAGTATTTTCGCTATTGTCTCCCACAGTGAAGATGAGTGAGAGTAAGAAAAGGACCATTTCCAGGTTGACATATTGGCCTGGTTCAGGAAGGGCCTGGGTATCTCCGATTTGAAAATAGCTGTGAACAGCTCGGTCGAACCCGCCGGTGTCATTTTTCTTGGCGCATTCGCGCACTGCACGCGAGAAATTATTCCATTTCTCAATCTCCTCTGCTGATGTAAGGCCCAGCGCCGCTGCGGCATTTGAACGATGTTTCTTCGAGACATTCTCCCACTGGGACGTGGACCCTATCCCACGACCGATTGCATCTATCAGCAGCCCGTCTCGGGAGCGTTTGCTTGGTGCGCCGGAGATGCTGTGCGACGAGCCTAGGTCAAACGCTAATAAGGAGTTGCCCTTTGACGCAACCACAAGGTCGAGTTTCGCGAAGTAGTTGATAAACGTAGTACGTGCGTTGTTGGTGGCGGCTGATGGAAGGTCCTCGGTCACGATGCTGCGCTGGATGGACTTGTACTGGGTGTCATATAACGCGATCATAGACTTGCCGGCGCCGATCACCGACTGGGCTGAAACACGCATGACAGATGAAAAGTTCTCATCTTCGAGAATAAATATTGAGGTTGCCGTTGGTTTATACTGGGAGAGGTCGAAATTGACGAACCCCTTCTCAAAGGACAAGTTCAAACCAGCAGAGTTGGAATGGAAATGCCACTGCAGATTCTTCTTATCAACCTTCTCACCGATATTAGGAAGATTGGCCGTCATAAGGTGTCTCATCTGTTGACTCTCGTCGACGCCGCGGTTCGAAGCTTCGGCGGGTATTGAGAACATTTGAATCTTAACCTCACTCAAACTGATTTGTTCAGTACCAACGGGATAAGAAACGAGAAGCAAGATGGACGGGTCACTGCCTCCTGCAATCATAGAGCTTCCAGCCGCAAGAGAAACAATGTCCGGCCGTCGCTTCAACAGCGATTTCTTGGCGTCGTCAAATTCCAGTAAAAAACAGCCATGGATTTCCCAACTGCCCTGAGGGATCTCGCTGTGTTGCATGCTCCATCGTTGAGTTTCCAAGTCTGGAGATATCCGCCGTACACGACCATCGCGATGAATAGCTAAAACGTCGAATGGATCCTTGTCCTCAATCTCAGAGCCCGGCACAATACCAATAAAGACGGTCGGGCTTGTCGAATCGTCCACCCCGAATGATGAGGAAGAGATTACTGGTGCACCGGTTCCGCTCGCAGCACTTTCCTCAGTAAAAGCCTTAATCTCTTTTTTCATAGCGACAAAGGTTTGCCTTTTCACACCTGAGGCTTTCAGGAGCTTCCGGCGCAACGAGCATGGCGGGCAAGAAAACGACGATTGCGGAGGGACGGCGTAAGAGGTGACCAGTTTCGGGTTTTGGATCTGAACACTCCTTTAGTACTTGGAACCAGAGGATACTAGCTCACACTTACATTGTATAGATTCACAGCTTCACCATCAACTGCGACAGCAACTTCGTATCTCTTGCGCTTCTTCGCGTTGGCGAGGCTATAGACTTCGCTAATATAAGTTTTGCCGGTTGATGCATGCAGCGGGCGCGGCAATTGAGCCAGCACAGACGGCGGCTGCAAGTCCATGACGAAGAAGCTGATATGGGAGAAGTACGGCCAAGCAAGCGTGTTGTCACTCTGTTGAAGAAATCATCATATCTCGAAAAATTTCCGGCCATACGATGTTCCGAGCCGACCCTATCTCCAAGAAGACTAGGTCAGGGCTAGTCTATATGAGGTATAGTGCGACACCGGAGCAAGTGGAGTTTGGCCTGCAATACGCGCTCCTTTCGCGTCGCACTTCGTGCCCAATTAAGATCATCTTGCTCTTCAAGGTCTTCAACTACGGTATACCCCGTACGCATGATACTGTTCTCGATCTGGGTCGCTCGATGACCTTCCTGTGCTCTCCTTACCAGCTGCTTCTGGACGATGAGCGTTTGCTCTTGCATGGGCACATAACCAATGGCCATGGGACAAGGGGAGCAGCGCGCCATACACGCTTTCTTCAGAAAAGGTCATTATGAATCCCGGAACTACATATAAATAAGTGCTTATTTATATAGACTTCGAAGGCCCAACGCCCCTTGTACAGTCTGTCGAAAATAGCCTCGCTTGTCCCACCTCTTCCCAAGAAGCCAATGGATCGCCTGTTCTACAGACAACGCCCGTGGCTGCACTTGACCACGACCCCAACATCAATCGAAGAAAGCGGCGGAAAACGAGCAATGATGCGGAAGAAATATCATCTAATGACCTCGTGACGACTGACGGGGAGCAGACGGTCACGGGTGTGAGCGCGCCGGTTGAGGACGGAACTGCTCTTACGAGCACGCAGACGACAGGCACGTTGGTTGCGGTCGAAACCACGAATGATACACCGGCGGAGGCTGAACAAAAGAAGCAAAAAGTGATTAAACTAAACGCAAATGGGAAGCTTCTCAGCTCCCCAGTCGCCAACAGATTCACGGATATGTCTAAAAAAAAGGGCACCAAGCGTGGGAAGCCAGCTCCGCAACATTCAGATAGTCTTGAGAGAAAGCTTGTCGTGATCAAGTATCTTGATAAGACTGGGTTCTCGCAAAGTATAGGACGGCAAATTGACGACATCCTCAGCGGAAGGAGAAAGTATATCGTCTCGAATCATGCTACCCGTCAAATTAATACCGTCACAGCAGCGCCAACTTCGAAACAACCAGCTAAAGCCACTCATCCGTTCTTCTTGAAGAAGACTGCACAAAAGGCAGAGGTGCCATCGTCTCACGTGGAATGTCATGATTCAGTCTCCCCGCCGTCTGGAGACAGGTTGGCAACCAAGTCCCAGTCAGCTCAATCACGTTCACTCTCTAAATCTTCCCCCTTCAGGCATGCCTTTAACAAGGTTCCAGAGCCTATGCATCCACTTTGGCCCCCCTCAGGGTTAATTCACGTGCGGAACCTTAGTAACGAACTCGATTTAAGAAACGACGGCGATCGCCAAGCCACCGCAACGGACAACAGGAAATCAAAGACGCCAGCTGTTCAAGTTATTGATGAAGAAAATGTGCTTTCCTTCTTGAAGTCTTCGGATATATTGCCGGCTTTACGAAAACCATCTAAACAGGTAATCAGTGGACGAGTGCTGCAGGCAAAAGTAGGCAAACGGCTGATGGGGCGAGGCGCGAGCTCGGACACAGACGAGGCTCCGTCCCCTGATACTTTACATTCAGCTGTGGCCAGGTTATACACATCTCTGCCCAGTTCAATGAGCGCGTTTGAGCGTGGAGATTACGAGGCGCAACTTTGGGCGCATAAGTATGCGCCAAGTACCGCGAAGCAGGTTCTTTGCGCTACCAAAGAAGCACTTATGCTGCGCGATTGGCTAAATCATCTTGTTGTGTCTAGCGTTGATGTGGGTAGTTCATCCAGAGATAATGAGAAAGCCAAACGGAAGCAGGAGAAGAAGCGCAAGAGACGAAAGAGAACAGATAAATTGGATGGTTTCGTGGTGTTCAGCGAAGACGAGTACTCGTTGGGTGAAATCTCCGGTTCTGATGATGAATTAGCTGGCGATGTGACGGTCTCGAACAAGCGCACTGTCATACGAACCGGGGATCTCACTTTCAACCTGAAGTCTAGCAGTGACCGCAGTCGTATAGCCAACGCAATTCTTCTAAGTGGTCCGTCGGGATGCGGTAAAACCGCATCAGTATACGCAGTGGCTAAAGAGATGGATTTCGAAGTCTTTGAAATCAATGCAGGCTCCAGACGCAGTGCGAAGGATATTTTAGATCGGATTGGTGACATGACGCAAAACCACCTTGTGCACAACTTGCATGACAAGGAAAATGTCAATCAACCTTTCGGGACATCTTCGCAGGCTGAAGAGCTGGAAGACGCGAAGCAAAACCAATTGACTGGATTCTTTATGCCTGCTAAGAAAGCTGGCAGACCACAGCCAAAGGCTCCTTCAAAAGAAAACGTCATGAAGCATTCCCGAACTCAGAAACAGTCTTTGATACTTCTAGAAGAAGCAGACATCTTGTTTGAGGAAGACAAGCAGTTCTGGTCCGGGGTCCTTACTTTGATCAATCAATCGAAGCGCCCGATTGTTATAACTTGCAATGATGAGAGCCTTATCCCGCTTGATGATATATCCTTCCATGCTATTCTACGGTATAGGGCTCCTTCACAGGGGTTGGCGGTCGACTACCTTCTTCTGATGGCTGCAAGCGAAGGTCATATACTGCAGCGGACAGCAGTTGAGAGGCTTTATTCGAGCACCCGCAACGATCTTCGAAAGTCTATCATGGAACTGAATTATTGGTGCCAGATGGCCGTTGGCAGCGAGAAATCCGGCCTTGATTGGATGATTGACCGGTGGCCACAAGGTGTAGACCTTGACTCGAACGGAGACAAGCTTCGAATGCTGAGCGCGGATACATACGATAACTACATGGGCTGGTTTAGCCGAGACATTATGATCAGTCCCGGCTTAGCAACAGAGAGCGAGCTTCGGGAGGAAGCATTGCACTGGTGGCATTTGAGTCTACAAGAGGCCGATGTCATGGAGGATTCACAGCTTCAATCATTCCGAGAGCCCAAAACGAGTCTTTCGAAAATTGAGCACATCGAAAGTCTGTGCTCGCAGTCTGAATATATGGAATCGCGAAGTGTCCTCGATCTGCTTGCTGCGCCATGCTCCCTGGATGCACGGATGGTAATTTTATTTCCCATTTCTTCTTCCCTTTTTTCCCGATAGGTCTAACTGTCCCAGGATGCAATCGATACATCCATACCACCGATCTCGGAAAAACAGAAGCTGAATTTCGTTGACGGTTATAAACTACTACATGCTGACAAACTCCCTGATTACGCTACCTTGACGTTGGATATTGGGAGTACGTTTCAGACTCTTCTGGGAAGAGTATTCCGCGGAACTTGTGAAGCCGATTCCAAAGACATGCTAGCCAGCAACATGTTGGAAGCTGTTTCCAAGCCCAAGGCAGCTGAGCCTGCCAAAGAGCTTCTAGAAGTGCTCGTACCGATAGCGAAGCCTGATTGTGGATATCCGCCGCCCAGTGGAGGCGCAGAGCTTGCGTTTGAGTATGGCCAACAATCAATTGTCGAAGATCTCGCGCCATATGTTCGCTCAATAGTAGCGTTTGACCTTCGTCTCGAGAATTACCGTAGGGAGCTTAGCGGCCTTCTCTCCGGCGATGCGAAAGGTACAAAACGAATGCGAACCACTCGTGCTAGTCGAGCAGCACTCGAAGGCGGCAGTAAAGCGGAGACTCGGAAAGAGAGATGGTTCTCGCCGGCTGTGAATGTTCAACGCATTTTAGCCACGGGCAACAGAGAATGGCAGGATCTGCTGGTTCAGAACGGCTATTTTACCGTGCCTGTGGCGTTGGAGCAGGCGACTATGGAGCGTAGTGAGCTGCCTTCAGGAAGTGCAAGCGATGGATCTATATAGGATAGCCGTTTATAGACAGTCTAGTCACCCATACAACAATGAAAGCTAGAGCTATACCCCAGAGAACGTCGGTTGGAGATGCCAAGCCTTGGGTTGACTAGCCTCCGCGGTCAGCCACAACATCGACATCATCCCCTCAAGACTTCCTTGTCACCCTTCCCTTATCAACACCGGGAAAGCAGGTTCTCTTTCCCAGGCCATCTATACCTTATACTTCTGTTACTATCAATCATTATATATTCTAATCAAACTACTATCAGCTGTCCTGCAACTCGGCCCTGTCTGCGCATCCTGCTGCCTGTGCCTTATCGCGTCCGACCGAGCTCCGTTCCTCGCATCGCTCCTCCACCGTGCGGCGCATCGCTCATTCCCCATGTCATTATTTGGGACGTCGCCAGATGACTCCCCGGCAGCCGATTCAGCTCGGAGATCCAAAACTTCTTTATTTGCCGACGAGCCTTCGTTCGGCACCGGCAGCGCTAATTTTGGCGGGTCCTCTCTCTTCGCAGATGACGATGATTTAGGTTCACCGTGGAATAGTAACACTGCCAAACGAACATCCAAACAACAATTGGTCAAAACTTTGTTGCCGGACTCGGATGTACCTGAAAGCTATATCGATGCGTACGACCTCGTACTGAGTGCGGGGGAAAGAGCGGGCACGGGCGTTAGCCTAACGACTGTTCGAGAGCTATTGTCTGGCGGCGGACTTTCGGCAACGGATCAGGCCAAGATCCTCAACCTTGTTCTCTCCGGTGATACTGATAGGTCCAACGGGCTGAGTCGTGGAGAGTTCAATGTTCTACTAGCTTTGATAGGGCTTGCGCAGGAAGGTGAAGACTTAACTTTCGACACCGTAGACGATCGCCGCAAGAGTATGTCCTTTGCGTCCGAAGACTACATTGAAACTAACAGGCTTGCAGAGCTTCCTGTACCAAATAGCTCCTATTTGGATGCGCTGCGCGCGAAGCAAGAGTCTATCATGCCCCCTTCGCATGAGCGTCCTTCCACTCCTCCTGCGCCCCCAATTCCCGTACAAGAACCGAGCCCCGCGCAATCGCGGCGTGCTAGAGGAGATTCCATGGGTGGCCTAGATGCAGACCCATGGGGTAGTCCGCAGCTACATCGTGGCCATGCTCACACTCAGCGCGAAGCCGAGCGCGGCATGCTGAATGGGTATGGCAGCGTTCGATCAGCAACAAACGCCTGGTCCAAGACTGGTGACTCGGTAAATCCAGATGCACCCTCTAATTCGAGCTACACAAATGGCCGGTCTGAGATTCGCAGTTCCAATAGCGCCGATTACGGGTGGGGTGACCATTTTGCGCAATCATCACAGGGCGGGAGCCTCGGAGGGCCAGTTCAGCCTGGTCTCGGAGATTTTGGACGGCCAGGGATCGGTCGGGGCGAGCCTAATCCCAGTCGACAGTCACTGAACATTGACCGGGCCATAAACAACCATGTCAAAGAAGTGGTGACAGTAACACTTCTCCCAGAGAAGGAGGGGTTGTTCATGTTTCAGCATCGCAATTACGAGGTTAAATCGGCACGTCGCGGGAGCACAGTTGTTCGACGTTATAGTGATTTTGTCTGGCTTCTTGATTGTCTTCATAAACGATACCCATTCCGTCAACTACCTCTACTTCCACCGAAACGTATTGCAGGTAAGTCGCAAGAAAGCTTGTTACAAGCTCTCCTCTTAAGCTTACTCACTTATTTGAAGTCAATGGCACTCACCTCTCAGCGGATTCAAATTCTTTTCTCGAAAAGCGTCGGCGCGGTCTCGTACGATTTATGAATGCCCTTGTCTCACATCCGGTTCTCAGTCAGGAGCAGCTGGTGGTTATGTTCTTGACGGTTCCTACGGTATATATGTATGTCGCGTTGCTTGATTGTCGCTAATTCGGTATAGGAGCTCTCGGTATGGCGAAAGCAAGCGACAATATCTGTGCAAGATGAATTTGCTGGTCGGGTTCTACCCCCTGACCTAGAAGACTCTTTACCCTCCACCCTCATGGAGACCTTCGAGACAGTCAGGAGCGGCGTTAAACGGTCGGCCGAGGTTTATATCAACCTCTGCACGCTTCTTGAGCGGCTAGCCAAACGTAATGAAGGCCTTGCTGCAGACCATCTGCGTTTCTCGCTTGCCCTGCAGTCCCTTACAGAAATGACTCGGGACACATACGCGTTAGATACGAACGACGTGCCTTTACTGAATGAAGGGATCAAGGCCACGGCAAGACACTTGTCCGCCAGTCAAAGTCTGCTAGAAGACGAGGCGCGGGCGTGGGAAGACGGAGTGTTGGAAGATTTGAAACGTCAGCGAGACAGCCTAGTGAGTGTGCGGGAGATGTTTGACCGACGGGACCGATATGCCCGTAACAACATCCCCCAGTTAGAAAGGCGAATTGAGGCGAATGAACGCAAGCTCCAAGACCTACGAGCGCGACCACAGGGGACCGTCAAGCCAGGTGAAATCGAAAAGGTCGAGGAGTCGATTTTCAAGGTTCGTACTATTTGCCCCGTGGCCCAGAAGGTTGGTTGGCTAACATATTCTGTAGGACAAAGAATCAATTGTACAACAGCATGCGCGTGGAGTGTTCATCAAAGAGTGCATCCGAGACGAGCTTATCTACTTCCAACAGAGCCAGTATCACATCAGCCGGCTTCATCAGGATTGGAGTCAAGAGCGAGTCAAGTACTCGGAGCTGCAAGCTGACAACTGGCGGTCACTGGGTGACCAGGTGGAGGGGATGCCTCTTGGAGACTAAGCATTACTGCGTCTCCAGTGGAAATCGTAGCTCCGCGCATGCAATGAGGGATTTTCTGTATTCGGTATTGACTTTTTGTCTTTACCTTCTCTTTGTTTTTGTTTTGTTTTCTTTTTCTTCTATGTTCGCCTTGATGTTTGCTATTCCTTTGCGCGTGCAGGTGCCTATATGTTGTTCTATTAGCCGAGATATATCTCCTTTTATCTTCATGGAATGCATTCGTTTTCTCAGCTTCTGAGGTCTTGACGAATCGTAGTCTGAACCAGCATCTCATTGTACTACTTGGGCTAATCTGACATTTATGCAGATTGACTGCAGGGAGAGCGTTGCATAATGAACCTGTGGTTGTGAACCTCTTATGTTTGAATCACTGTTTACCGGCCTCTGGTTGGAACCGCCTTGGCCGGAGGCGTCCAATTTCCCGATTAGCTGAGCCCCGTGATGACAAAACGCCCAATCTAGTCTAGCGTCTGGGCAGGCCCACAGTAAGCGGGTCAAATTTGGTTCATCTCCAATAATATGAGGTCGATCTTGGCAGCCTTGCAAGGCTGGTGAGGTCCAGTTATGGAGGCGTAACTGTGAAAGAACTCGGTAAGGGATGTCAAGAGCATCAAGGGGTAAAGGTACCAGATGAAAATGGTACGTAGGATGTCAACGGCATGTGTAACCATGCGGCATTCTGGCAGGTCTCGAGGACATGGGGGAACTGCAGAAATAGCCCGAGCTTCAGCAGGGCACTGTGCCCAGGCTCCAGCGGCATGGGCCTCAAGAGGTGCGTCGCCGTAAGTACCGGACTGCAGTTGCAAGAGCGGGTAAATAAAGCTTCGTAAGTCACCAGAATAGTAACAAGAAGAAATGCCATTCGATTTATTGTATCTAGTACCGCCGCAGGGATGCTTAAAATGCCTGTTCATCTAATTGCGGCCTTTTCTTAGATTACGTCGGTATGTCGGGACCTCAAGCGCCAAGCCAAGACGAGAGGACAATCGGAAACGGCTCGCCGCTCATTTTTCCTCTCCTCCCCATCCCCGATTCCCCATTCCAAGCCCCAGAAAAAAGGCCATTGTGCTGCTATTCAAGTCCTCATTCGCCAGTGACGGTCTTGGACAGAGGCCATGTTCCCCTCCTGCCGAGTCTCGTGCTCGATCGTGGTCTTGGTCTTCGCTTCGTAATTTTCTGGTTGCTCCTTCCCATTTTCGGCCCTTCCCAAGTTGCCCGCCCAGCTGCCGAGAGCGTCTCCCCTCTTGTCCTGCGTCTTGTCCTCCTCTTGACTCCTCTTAATCTGTCTTGACTTCACTTGTCGTCTTGGTTTACTCCAGTTTTATACGTCACTCGTTAAACCCCCCAGAGAGCTGGCTCTATCCACTAAGTGCATACACATTAACTCACCTTATCTACAATTTACAAAGAAGGGTAAGTTCCGTTGCAGTTTGCTCCGCTCACTAGTCGATCGCCCCTCCGCCCTGACATTCCCTTATAAGTGGCTTCGCCTTGCTAATTCTTCTTTTCCTCTAGCATCTCTTCGCGACCGCATCAAATCCATCGGATCCGGATCTCTCGCGACAGGGCATGTCCACCTCGGTGCTAGTGCTTGCAGCGTTTCTTATTCGATTGTGATGGTTTGACTAGCGCTTCACATGGGCTCTGGGTTACGACTAGAGCAAGGAAAACTTCACGATAAGCTGAAATCGCGGATAATCTGATTACTTTTGGAGTCGCTATAACTTGCTTTCGTCATGGCGTGGGATCATCTCGATATCGATAAGCCCCACCTGGCGTACATGATCCTAGGAGGTTTCACGGGCCTGTTCATGCTTTGCTCTCTCTTCGTCAAGGAGAAGTTGTACATTGGCGAGGCTACTGTGGCTACCATCTGTGGAATCATCTTCGGTCCCCATGCTGCGAATCTGTTCAACCCAATTGAATGGGGAAATGTTGACAAAATCACGCTTGAATGCTCCCGCATTGTGCTCGTTGTACAATGTTTTGCGGTAGGCGTCGAGCTGCCAAAGGCGTATATGGAACGGCATTGGAAGTCAGTCACGTTACTGCTTCTGCCGGTCATGACTTGGGGCTGGTTGATCACCAGTCTTTTTATATGGTCGTTGATCAAGCCGCTCACCTGGCTTGAGGCTTTGGTGTGCGCCGCGTGCGTTACAGCCACCGATCCTGTCCTTGCCTCTTCCGTTGTCGGTAAGGGTAAATTTGCCAAGCGTGTTCCCAGGCATTTGCGAGACCTGCTATCCGCCGAGTCAGGCTGCAACGATGGCATGGCGTTTCCTTTCATCTACCTGTCCTACTACATTTTGCATTACCGCCCGGATGCGAACGCTGTCTCGCTTCACTGGTTTTGTGTCACCATTCTGTACGAGTGTGTGTTCGGAGCGATCTTCGGTTTTACGATCGGCTATGCGGCTCGCCACGCGATCAGATTTGCCGAACGTAAACAGCTGATTGACCGCGAGAGCTTTCTCGTCTTCTACTTTGTGCTCGCGCTCTTCTGCGCTGGCTCTGGAAGTCTTCTCGGCATGGACGACTTGCTGATTGGCTTTGCCGCTGGCGTGGGATTCAGCAACGACGGTTGGTTCACGGAGAAGACGGAAGAGTCGCATGTCTCCAATGTCATCGATCTGCTGCTCAACTTGGCTTATTTCGTGTACCTTGGAGCTATTCTTCCGTGGGCGGATTACAACAACGCCGATCTTGGCCTGGATGCCTGGAGGCTTGTTGTCATTGCAATTTTAGTCATCTTCTTCCGCCGCATCCCTATCATGTTACTCTTGAAGCCTATTATTCCGGATGTGAAAACATGGCGTGAAGCTTTATTCGCCGGACATTTTGGTCCTATTGGGGTCGGTGCCATTTTCGCCTGCATCTTGGCTAGAGCTGAACTTGAAACGGGCTCTACACAACCCGTGGTGTCGGACGACCTCCCCAAGCCTCATACGCACAATTATTATGTGGTGCAGATTATCTGGCCGTTGACTACCTTCATGGTTGTCGCATCCATCCTTGTTCACGGTTCGTCCATTGCGGTCTTCACCTTAGGGAAACGCATCAACACACTATCAATTACTCTGTCCTACACCCAGGCGAATGAAGAAGGACCGTCTTGGATGAACCGTCTCCCGCGTGTCCAGTCTTTAGCTAAAGGGTCAATGTCCTTCCGCAAAGCCGATGATTCAGAAGGATCGTCACCAAATGAGCCTGAGTACCCGCCCGGAACTTTACCTCCAATCGGTCTCCCAGGTAATTTCCTGCGCCGGGTACAGGAAGACGATAGTGGTTCCCCGACTGGCAGAGTATCAACCCGCAGAGGTCGTAGACGCCGCAGAAAGGCTGACGGAGCAGGTGGACCTATCAGCCAATCGGCCATTGCGCCTCAACGACCATCCGAAGTGGAGTCTGAAGATGCTGAAAAGACAGTCGGGGACACCGAGTCCACGACACCTTCGCCTCCACCTGCCACATGGCGTGATGCTATTGTCAACGTTTATGTCGAGGGTCATGATCTTATCTATGAAGACAAAGATGGAAACGTACTGAAGACGGAGCATGTCGGCCACATGTCTGCTGAGGAACAAAAGCGGCATGTCCAAGCAGAACGATCCAAGTTGAACTTGGAATTTCAGCAACCTCCTGATGAAACCAAGCCAGGAAGTTCTGAGGAGCAGCCAACGGCGGGCGAACGGCTTGAGAAGAGTATCGGTGATAAGGCAAAACGTCGGCGATTCGGACAGTGGCTCGGATTTGGTAAACAGCGATCTGAGAACCAGGAGCAGAAGGATGCGAAGACCGAGAAGAAGTCAGCCGAAGAAGCTGGTCCGAAAGCGCCCAAGGGCAAGGGTCGATCTGCTCACGCTTATCAGTTTGGTAATACGATCATTGTTGAGGATGAGGATGGAGAAGTCATTAAGAAATACTCCATCCCGTCTGTGGACAAATCCGAAGCCAAAGGCAACGCCCCCGTCCGACGTGGTTTGGTCCGCATGGGAACGTGGTTCGGCAAGGAAGAAGAAGGCGAACCGTCTCAGGCCGGGAAAAAGACGCATGAAAACGAATGGCTTGCTGATGATGGGCTCCGATTCACCCTTGCTAACGATGAGACTGTTGGCAAACATGGCATTAGTCACAAGGGTCGGAGAATGACGAAGCAAGAATTTGCCGACCAGATCAGGAATCTCGGGCCAAAAGCCCGGCAAAGCATTGTTGAAGATTCCGATGCTCCTAAACGTGTCAAAGATGCTGCTCGCGACGACGCTCAGCAGGCGGACAAACGAGAACGACGTGCGTCGGCCGCTGGGTCTGCGCATCAGACCGGAGCGCCTCATGATGACCTGGAATCTGTAAGCAGTGGCAGCGATGACGAGCCAGACTCTGAAGAAGGACCTGGCCCCAACGTCGCCGAAACATTGGCACGTATTGCCGCAGGAACTGCTACGGGAACCGCCGCCGATGAGCGACGTAAAGATCTCAGCCCAGGGACATCGTCCCGCGAACGGAGCCCTCGTTCGCGGCGAGATTCGGATGACGACGGCACCGAACGAGTGCCGCCATCCAAGCTCCGCGAAGCCGCTGGCCTCGCGCTTCCGCAACAAGCGCTCGACCTGGACGACACCGGTGAAACACCTGCGGAACGTCGACGTCGTCTTGCCGCCCTTGGTGAGTACTCGGACTCAGAAGACGATGTGGATTCGGATGCTGTTAGTGAGGGTGAGGACGACCACAACAACCGGAAAGGTCCTGGAAAAATCTCATTCGCAGACGGGACGAACCTTGAAGCGGGCAGCACTTACGACCGTGAGGGCAACGGCCTGGGTTCGTCGCGGATGCACTCGCGCCGCAGCAGGTCGAGGATATCGTGGGGCGGCGAAAAAGGGCGCGAGTAGTCCAAAATTAACTGCAACAAGAGCAGGGTGTATTCTCTTTTAAAATATCTGTTTAGTTTCCAACGTGGGTGCTATTGCATCAGTACATATTCTAGACACTGACAAGTTACTGTCTATAGATACTTATCATTGCTAATCATACGAACGTTTCGACTTTTTTGCTCCACATAAGCTAGGTTCCTTATAATCACGTTATTGATAAGACACCGAGTAAAAATACCCGCTGCCGTGTTGATCAGCTAACATTGATGGTGCAGTAAGAATAAGACTGTCGGGTTCCGGGTGAGAGGAAGTCCATCTCGCTCCTGGAAGGGGAAGAATGCCTTCCTAGGGGGGTCATCAAAAGACCATCTGGGCCTGTGTTAAACTGGCTTTGACTTGACGGACCAACATATGGTCGATAACCTGGAGAGTAGCGATACACCAGTCTCTTGGAAGTAGTCGAAAGGAATCGGTCGATCTATGTCAGAAATCTACTGTAGCTGAGTGTAGGTAAATTATATATAGCTAGCCTTGTAGTGCCGTAATTTAAATTTATCAGTAACCATTTGGATGGTATCGATACTGAATTTGGCAATCCATTGATACTATACATACACCGCATTAAAGCCTCGCCTTCACGTCTCTCGGTCCGGCACGCTCTCCAGTGCTCTTTCCCATGCTCACCAGTTGGTCCACCGTCTTCAGAAACAACGTCTCCTCTGTATTCGTAGGGGGAGTATACTCTGGCCTCACGCTCTTCCCCAGGACGACGTCCAGCACCATCTCAGCTTCTGCCACCGCTAGTCTTCCCTTCCCCCGCCACGCAACATGAGTATCCGGTCGAACGAGGACAAGATCTCTTCGCCAGATCCTCCTCACTTGTTCCTCTCCGCACAGAAGAACATGCTGGAGAGGGAAACCTCGTTGTTTCGCCGTGCGTAGTAATGTCTCTGCCTTGCTGGTTTCCGATTCTGACTCATGAGTGATAAATTGCATCAGCGTCCACTCGGTCCCCAAGAAATCATAAGTACTCGTCTTCCCGTCCTTGAGAAAAACATGCGGTGCTCGACGGCCCGGCCTTGTGCTTGGTCTATACCGATGCACGTCCCAGGCGTCGTCCTCCTCTCCCTCTGACTGAGGCTCAGTCCAGATGCATGGACTGCCCTCATACCTCAGATCCAACTCAACGCCTCTGTCCAAGATATCTGGGCCAGACTCTGCAATCCACCGTCCCAGGTACATCCTGACATTCTCACCTTCGTCGCCCTCCGCCTCAATAACATCACCGAATTCCTCATACAAACTCCCCAGCTTGACATGTTCCAAGAGATGCCGATATGAGCGGCACAAGGCACGCATCATCATGGGCCTCCTTTCAAGACTATATGAACTAAGTAAATAGCTCCCGCCGTACCCCTTTATTACGGCAGCAAGTCGCCATGCAAGACTGACGGCGTCGACGATTCCGCTGTTCAACCCGTAACCACCGTGGGGAGGAGAAAGGTGGGCAGAGTCTCCTGCTAAGAAGACGAGGAAAGAGGGGGTGGAGTACGCAGCTGCGATTCTTAGGCTGGGCTGCCATATGCTGTCGACTAGAATCTCGTCGATCGGTAGTTCCCAGCACTCTCCGGTAACTCCGTAGCCGCCTAGAACACGCCAGATGGTGGTCTTGGGATCGAGGTTTGATGGAAAGACCCGGTCATCCGCGCTCGAGACTCTGGCTTCATATTCTGTGAGCGGGCAGTGAGCTGTGAATGTATCCTTGCCGTCTTGGTCAATTAGGAACCCTGAGCCGGCCGGAAAAGCGTGCCAGAAACGGGACTTGCTCCTATCAAGAATTGACGAAAGGGCTCTCGAGCGGAAGTGCACAAGGTGGAAGTGAGCAGGGCTAAGCATCATGATATTGGTATCAGACATGATACAAGTGCAGGGGGAGAACTTACACTTTCGCACCTATCATCTCAATCCCGGCGGCCTTTCTCACAGCGCTCTTTCTACCGTCACAGCCCACAAGAAACCGTCCAACGAATGTATGCTCATTGCCATGGAGATCCACGGCCCTCACTCTGACTCTATCTTCCTCCTCGGCATGCCCAACATACCTCCAATTTCCACGAAACTCAACATTCTTACAATCCAGCACTAACCCCCTCATCCATTTCTCAACCAATATCTGGGAGCATCGCTGTCCGGGCTCAGCAGGGAAAGAGCCATCATTCGTGCCCTTGCTTTCGCTTGTCTGCTCCGCAACGCAAGGGACACTCCATCGTCCAAGTTCTCTCCCATTTTCAGGATGCAACGAGGTCACGAACACACATTCAAAGCTTACATCTTCAGCAATAGATCCAGGAATCGCTCGGCACGCATTCACAAGCCCCAGTGTGCGCAGCAGCTCCATGCTCCTTGAGTTCGTCAGGTCCATTTTTGGGTATTTGGTTGTTTTGTCGGGCGGGTTTTCCTCAATTACGAGAGTTGGGACTTGCAGGCGGGAGAGCGCGTAAGAAAGAATCATTCCGACTGGGCCGGCGCCGATTATGATTACTGGAAGAGATCCTGCTGACATCCTGCTAGAGAAAAAGAGCCTTGGTGGGTAGCGAGAGAAGTGGTAGCTAGTAGACAACCCCAAACCTAGGTTGTGAAGGTTGGGATGGACGGGTGATATACCCAGAGCGCAGACAAAATGCCTGATCAAAATTGCTGGCATTGAACGGATACCAGCAGGTTTTCATGACGACATTATCACATTCGAAGTCCATTATCCAGATCGGGAAATGCACCAATCAATAAAGTCAGCCCTAATGCGCCTCCAATGCATAATTATCAGGCTACCTAATAAGTCCTCTTTGTTCACAAAGGCACATCGCAGCGATCAACGCAGGAGTATGGACATATCGAATCATACCACCTAAGATTGCGGACTCAAGCTCTGGTCCATGGTCCATTAGCTTCTGTTGCCTTTTCCCACCATTACTTGATATGTGTGAAACGAAGGTGAGGGTCTGGCTTGGTTTCCATAAGCAGGCCAGTTTAGATCGAGTCGATGGGCATAACAACCTAGGTTGGACAAATCCCTCGACCCCCGGAATGTGGAGGCTTGAAGTACCGGGCTTCTTATTTCCCTCTCGAGTCTGTTCTTATGCTAATACAGCCCTAGGTGAATATCGGCATGTATGCTTTAGCATACTCATTTTTATAGTCGTCTCATGGAAACTGCTTGCACGACACTCCTGTCAGATGAATATAGGGTTGAACTGAGCCAACCTGTCAAGTACTGTGAAACGAATTGCGACTTGCTGCAATGTCCGTATGGAAAATGAGGCAGCAGAAGACAATCGCGGACTGGTTACTGAAAGTGATATGGTCCTCTTATAAGGGTTCCAGCCCTTTCCCTAGCTTCGAACCTAGTGGAACAACTGCCTCTTGGGCCATGTTAAAATGGAAACCGTTCAGAAGGGCGCCAGCTTTTCGTACAGAGTTTTATTCTTGTCTTCGTGAGACGCGTCTTATGCTCAGCGGGTTGGCTGTAATCCTCTGGGACATACCGCAGCGTCATTTCTGCTGTTTACACAAGCAAGTCATAGGACTCCGTAGGTGGAATCCAAACAGCTAAAGAAATACAATTTCCATAAAGCCATCGACTCGAGAAAAGCAGACTTGCTCGACCCATTCGCGTGATCTTTCACGTAACCGGGTAAAGCAATCATGGCTTGTGAAAAGTTCGCGCAATCTCGGGTACTTCCCAATATTATCCACGAAAAGGTTGGGACCAAGCTTCCCCTCTGATGGTTACCCTGGAGCTTGAACACAGCCATTGACGACCTGCGAAGGCTGCTCAACATGGCCAAACGCTCGAACTTGCCGTCGCTGGTAGCTTTTCCTAGGTCATACGGGATAACACCTCCGTGGGTCTTGCCACTGACTCAACACCGACCACAACGTCCCCAAATCTGATATCGGTCCCTATACAAAATTCCACCACAAATGCCAACGAGAAACCTAAACGATGGATCGAAAGCTGGACAGCGACGCGATGCGCTATTCTTCGCTCGACATAGGGCTTTTCGATCCTCGCGAGAGTATAGGCATCAGGATTGTTTGGTTTAGCTTGACTGGTGAGTTCTCGTGTATCTCCATCATTCGCCGCAGCCATCTTCAGTGGAAGTGCACAAATCCAACAGACCATGTATTCCTCGTAGCGCAGGCTCGTTGTCGTCAATAAGACTATATGCTCGTCCCTGATCTCACTACGTCGTATTCGCTCATTGTCCACACAGTCGTTTTATTGTCAATATAGACCGTTCAGAGCTGGGTGTGAAAGAGCGACAGTGAGGGAAAAATAGGCTTCGAGGCTGCGCCCAATTTAGCTATCGAGTCTCGTTAGTCACCAATTTGCACCGGGCTGTCCAAGTACCTCTCCATATTATCTCAGTACATGCAGAGTAATTAGTAGAGACGCCAGATTAAGGTATACTAATGCTTACGATCGGGGTGAATCCTGAGGCCGCAGTCTGCAGATCTCGCCGAGAGGGCAGTGTGCCCACCTGAGCAGCTACGTCGCTGGCCTTGATGGAGCTCCACTACTACGTCTAATTCAAAATACAATCCGCATATGCCCCTGCGATGGTTCCAGCTGCTCAAGAAAAGTCTTTGAAATCGTAAGGATCTAAAATAACAGCTACGCTAATGGTTTGTTTCATTATTTTCCCTATCCAATCCCAACGCCAGGCACCCGCGCAAATTCGAATTAAACGGTCTTGAAAGCTAAATACGGAGAATCGGAAGAATGTCGAAGTGAAGAAGGGGGTCGAAATGGCCTCGAATGGAGGGGTATCTCAAGAAAAAAAAAAGAAGTCGCTTCATCCAAGTCGCATGCCTTTATAAAACTCCGCCGGGAAGGTTGATCTGCGCTTGTCGCGGCTCAAAGCCAGCACTGTTCGGCGCTGAGCCCCCGCTGGGTGGATATGCAGTGGTACTTTCAGGCGCCTGTTGTTGTTTCCGCAGCATAAACATCGGCTTTCGCCCTTCCTTTTCTAGCTGCTTAAAGAGAATAAGCGGCCGTTCTTCTAGCCCGAGACAACGTTCCTGATCGCCATACACAATGTAAAGAGCGTACTGCTTCCAATCGCCGTTGATGTTATACTTCTTAAGAGCGGCCGGGAGGACCTTGTAGCATGGATCATCGACGGAGACACGAAAGGATTTGAAAATTTCCACGCTTGGAGTCTCACCCCCCGCTCTAGACTCAGATCGCGAAGGAATCTCCGAACGCGTGGCTGATGAAGAAGTGGTGTTCAAACGGTCTGAGCGGGACTGAGATTGGGGATTGTCGTCATAGTGGTCGTGGGGATTGCGGGCAGAGCCTGGCTGTGTGTAGGCACGAGACGCTAGGGTCTGCGGTGCGCCGTAGTGATTACTGGGAGATGTCGGCGACGGTAAATTGGGTGATAGTTGTGACTTTCCATTCATAGTGCTGAGGTGTGAGGATGCGGCGACAGCAGCGGCTGATGGGTCAAGGTTGGTGCCATCATTGTACGCCCGGTTCTCGTGGATAGAAGGAGGAATGTGGGTTGGAGAGTTGTTTTTGGGAGTAGTGCCTCCATGAACTCGTTTAGACAGGTTTCGGGACAAGATAGAGCCGGATCGGTCGAGGATGGTAATGCCAGACTGTTGGCCTGTGAGGGTTGACCCTGAGAGTCTATCGTCATAATAGCCGTCCGACGAAGACACGGCTGTCGGGGGAGGCAGCGGTTGGGATTTGTCCTTTGCCATTTTGAAGACGGGCAGGAGCTCCTCCCTCAGTCGTCGGTAGTCCTCCAACACACGCCGTAGCTCTGTTTCCACAGTCATGATTTTCTCGTCCCGGAGTCTGATGGATTGAATCAGGCGAGCTATATCTTCCTGCGTTGCGCTTTCGTTCATGCTTTGATCGGCAGCTTTGCGACATTAGCTAAAGTCATAGCTAACGGTAGAACAAAACTTACAAAGGGGAATGTAGTGGTCGGCATCGAGCGGAATATCCTGCTTTACTTTCATCTCGTAGACACTCTTGAGTATGGTCAACCGGTGCCCCACACTGGCAATGCCCATTTCTTTCAGCTCATCGTGTCTCAACGCGATAAGCGCCTCTCCAACAATACCGTTCTCTGCACACGCGAAGTTAGTGGCGCCCTATTCTACGCAGGATCCTGCGGCCTAACTAACCTATAAACGCCTGACAGTATTGGCGCAGGCCCAAGGAGGCAACAAAGCTCGCGCATTCCTCGGCAGTCCATTCGGTGATTATGGTGTCCGGGATCTTGGAATTATCTTCATTATGGGCAAAGGTCGGAGTAGGCTCTGCTGACGGGAACTCTGACTCCGATGCAGAGCCTTCTGAATCCGTTGCTAGATGCGGGGAGGTAATGACGCTGCGTTCGTACTCATCATCGGCGTCTGAATCCGCGTGGTAGGAGGTATGGAGGGACATGACGAGAGCGAGCTGACGACGCCCACGAAAACGAGAGAGGTGTAGTAGACGTCGCTCGGTTGGAACCGGTGCAATATAGAGAGCGGCGGCGAGTGAATATGAAGAACTTCAAGATCGTAAGAGTGTCGTAATCGTGTCATTCACTGTCGAACCCGAAAGCTAAAGAGTGTGCGAGAATCGGCCAAGCGGGTGTGCCACATGGGATGGCTGGCGGCTAGAACAAGAAGATCGGCGACTCGAGAGGGCGAGGGCGCCAGAACAAAGAGGGAGCTAGCAGAGAATCCGCCAATAACCCAGAATCAAGAAAAACGTAGATGCCTGAGAAAACAAGCAGGAGAAAATTGTGATTGATCGTTAGCGCTAGCAGCGACCACGGTGATGAGTGCGAAGGCGGGGAAGCTCAGGCACAGATGTCTTGATTGGGAGCGGACTGGACAAAAGGCGGGAAAACGCCCGTCCAGAGCATAGGCACAAGGAGTGAGTGGAGTGAGGGAGAGATATAGCGATGGATAGTCTGGTTTAATGGCTGGTCCCAGAGTGATGGCGAATCGAGGAAGTAATAAGCTGATCTGCTTGGAGTGAAGACCGCGCTCCAGGATCAGGATAGCCGCACGTGATGCAAGTCTAGACGCTCCAGCTGGAGGACAACAAAAAGGTGCTCTATTTTGATGCACTCTGCAAAGGATAGCTTGTCCTTTATCTTCAAATCCAAGGATAACAATATGGAGCGTCGGATCCTACCGATGACTCCTTAACCAGCGAAACTCAGGCTTCAGCACTTATCCTTGCATTCAACCGCACCCAGCCAAGCCAGCCTTCTAGGGCCATTGCCTTGTCCGAGAGTGCGTCCGGAGCATTGGGTGGATCATTCAATCTATGAAATTGATAATCGATATGCAAATTCTTCGACAGAATCCTCACGAAGAAGAGAATAGGGGATGTTCCTGGCGACTAACAGTCGTTACCGCCTCTGGATGGTCAACTCGAGGACGACTATTGCGCACGCATTGCTACTAGTTTCGGGCGTCGACTCTCTACAAAAACAATATCGGATGATGGATGGATGGACCCTCTTCTCCGGATCAATAATATTCGCGATTGACCCAAGATGACCTGGGTCAAGTCTGTCAAAAACCAATAGTGCCGGACCCTTTACTTTTTTGGCCATTTAGGGGTTCGAATCCTCCGCCGTCGCCCGTTGCACTGGATAGCTCCGGCTCCAACAAGTCAACGTTATATTGTACGCGGCATAAGCCACAATATTCTGTCTCTCCGAGCTTTGCCATTCCTTTTTAGCAGGACATGGGAGTCGAGGTCGACAATCTGCGTCAGCCACATCTGATTCCCCCTTGACCGACTACCTTGATGGCTGCCCTGCACACCAATACGTATCAGACTATCAGCTAGCCTGCCCATCACTTAATGGCAAGACAATCGAACGTTATGCGGGTCTGGGGCCACGCTCATCATGGGTATACTACACTGTTTCTCCAGAAGTCCCAGTTCACAACCTCGGTCTCCTTGTATACAAAGTACAGCAGGCGCCGCATCGTCCGAAGCCAATGCGCCCCTGCACACGTATATCACCCCGTCTCCGCATGCATAACTACCCACTCCTGTTCTGTGGGCCATGCGGCAAGACAACTCGCTTGGGATCTAGCCTTGTTTCTATCATGGATCCTGGCCTTGAAGATCGGTTAGCAAGAGCCGAGTCTTAACTCCAAGCGCCGAAGGCTGCTATAAATATCACAACTGGCCTTATGCCTTGCGCTCGGGTCCACATTTTTAAGAGGGCGCTTAGAAGGTTGACCGATCGCTGCAGCCTTATCAACGTTCTACTACTTCCAGACGAGAGATTGTGAAATGTAATGTGCGTCAATTGTACGAAGATCGAGTAACATGTTCTGAGTTACTGTGATATACCATAAAACAGACCAAATAGCTACCCTGGCAGTCATGGCGCTCTGCCGTCAGAACTATATATTTGCGGACACTCTGGTCGAGCTTCGTGAACACGATCCATTGAACTATGCTTATACAACTTCCTGTTCATCCAACATAAAGTAATTAGTAAATGTTCTGGATGGGCAAGCATTGTCCTATAGTACCATCTCTGAGCCATCGTCGCTCGGTTCAAAGGGTTGAGTAGTATCTTTCTTCCGAATTACACCCGGATCGGAGTTGCATCGCTTCTGTTTCTTTCAGCCTCTGTCCCAGCCTCAGCCTTTCAATTCTTACCACTTCTCATGAACCCAATCAGTTAAGGAGACAGCGGACAGTTGGATAATACAGCATTGCCACTGTAATCGCAACCTTGCCGCTCGGCTCGGCTCAGATCAAGTCCTCCGCTGGCGCATTCATTTTCTCCGCCGACCTCTGGAACTTTGCCTATACTACCTTACAATTTTCGAACTATACCCCACGCGGCTATTTTGATCCATACGTTCCGTCAAACAAGTCGCGTACATACCAGTTTCCTTCAGAATACCCATGACCTCCGAGAAATCCGTCTGAACAGATCAAGCCGGCGCGGACGCCGAGTAGCCACTGCACTACGGACACCGACTCCAACTCCAAGACCCCATCTATCCAGAAACTTTTCAAATCACAACCGTGAACGCCAAATACCCTGAATCGAAAAAGCACAGACACTTCCGACCATGCCTTCTTCCCCGACCAATTCCAGCCACACCGCGCAGCCATCTCCAGCTGACCTCGAATCCGACCTCCTCGCGCACCTGGCCTCAACACACGCCCTCGAAGACCTGCACACAAACCTGCTCTCAACACTCCAACGGCTCGGCTGGACCGAGAAAATCCGGCGATTGAGTACTGAGCTTCTCCGCGCGAACCGATGTGAGCGATTCGACGACGTCGTTGAAGCAGTCGTCGCTTCGGCGCAGGGCCGCTCGCACCCGTTCCTTGTCGATTCCAACTCCGATAATAACACCGGCTCTCGCGCAAACCATACACACAATCATAACGGGGATGTGGACGGAGTTGAAAGCAACAGTGCGTACTCCATTGAAAATGCGGATTTGCGGATTCCGAGCGTGGTCGTTGAGCAAGGGGTTCGAGCAATCAAGGATATATTAAGAGAGGTCGTTATACTGGAAGATGAAGGGGATGGAGCCGGAGATAGCAGTAGTGCTACTGGGACGGTTAGTAATAATGCTGTTGATGTGGTTGGAGAGACTGCGACGAAACGACAGGGAGAGAAGGTGGTTAATGGTGATACAAGCCCGACCAAGAAGGGGGACAAGAAGGCGAAACAGGGGAAGCAGATAAGATGAGTTCATTAGACATGCTTTTGGGGTATTCTATATGGGTTTTTCGCGGGACTTCTTGCTTCGGGCGTTAAGAGTTGGGATTTTTGGTGTTAAAGAGTGGCGGCAATATATGATACCAGCCTTTATGTACAAAACACCGGCCGAATTACTATTGCATCAGATTTTAAGGGCTCGTCTGCCGGACTTACAACCTTACAAAAACCTAGAATATGTATCGTATCACAAGTCAAAACCAATGTCTTCGTTCAGTATACCGAGTAGAATCGTTCCCTATCGCCAGGAACATTCATTCACACCTCGGCTAGATCTAGCTAGTGTCGACACATAAAGCGATGAGTAAAAAAATGAAAGGAACTTAATCATAGAGGCTGTCGTCATTACCGGCTTCACCAAATGTGTTGCCGCTATCCGCAGCCTCATTGGCAGAGGGGAAGCGGAAGAAAGAGCTGCCGCCGGAATTCTTCAGGCTCTGAGCGAAAGCTTCATATCGGCGAATCTCCACATCGCTGACAGATCGTCGGGCTGTCTTCATAGCCTCTTCGAAATGAGCCCGCGTGAGTTCTGGCACGGGGTCTTCGCCTTCCTCCTCATCCTCCATCTTAACATCCTCACCAGCAGCTTCACGCTGCTTCTGACGCTCAATTTCAGCAGAGATGGATTCCTTGATAGCAAGCTTGACAGCTCGCTGGGTGACGAATCCGAGATCAGCACCAGAGAAGCCGTGAGTTTTGCTGGCAATGAACTCGATGTCGACATCGGAAGCGACAGGAGTCTTGCGGAGCTGAGCCTTGAGGATACCCTCACGAGAGGCTTGGTCGGGCAGAGGAACGTAGACCAGAGTGTCGAGACGGCCGGGACGCACCAAGGCAGCGTCGAGCTGCTCAGGTCTGTTCGTGGCACCAATGACGAAAACGTTCTTCTTCGAGGTCATTCCGTCCATTTCTGAACTCATGTTAATTTATCTTCGATAAGATAGGACGAATTAATATAACTTACCAGTCAGAAGCTGGTTGACGACACGGTCGGAAGCACCCCCAGCATCTCCGACGGAGCCGCCACGAGATTTGGCGATGGAGTCCAGTTCATCGAGGAACACAACACAGGGAGCAGCAGCACGAGCCTTGTCGAAAATGTCACGAATGTTGCTCTCAGACTCACCAAACCACATGCTCAGCAATTCAGGGCCCTTAACGGATATGAAGTTTGCGGCGCACTCGTTGGCGACGGCCTTTGCAAGCATGGTCTTACCAGTACCAGGAGGACCATAGAACAAAACACCGCGAGAAGGTGACAGACCGAACTTCTGGAACTTCTCGGGATGATCGACAGGGTACTGGACGCTCTCGATAAGTTCGCGCTTGACCTCCTCCAAACCACCAATATCCTCCCAGCGAACATTGGGGACCTCGACAACGGCAACCTCGCGGAGAGCAGAGGGGTTGGAAACGCCAAGGGCATAACGGAAGTTCTCCATGGTAACACCAAGTGAGTCCAAGACCTCCGCATCAATGGTATCTTCGTCGAGATCGATCAGATCCATCTTTTCACGGATCTGCTGCATGGCAGCCTCGGAACAGAGCGAAGCAAGATCGGAACCGACGTAACCATGAGTCTCAGCAGCGATGGTCTCTAAGTCGACATCCTCTCCAAGCTTCATGTTCTTGGTGTGGATCGAAAGAATTTCAAGACGGCCGGTAGGGTCAGGAATGCCAATGTCGACTTCACGGTCGAAACGGCCGAAGCGGCGAAGAGCGGGGTCGATAGAGTTAGGACGGTTGGTGGCGGCCATGACGACGACGTTAGAGCGCGCCTTCATACCATCCATAAGAGTCAGAAGCTGGGAGACAACACGGCGCTCAACCTCTCCGTTGGTCTTCTCACGCTTAGGTGCGATCGAGTCTATTTCATCGATAAAGATGATAGCAGGCGAATTCTTCTCAGCTTCTTCGAAAGCCTTGCGAAGGTTCGACTCAGATTCACCAGCCATCTTGGACATGATCTCAGGACCGTTAATCAAGAAGAAGAAAGCGCCAGTCTCGTTGGCCACAGCACGAGCCATAAGCGTCTTACCAGTACCGGGAGGACCGTACATAAGGATACCACGAGGAGGCTTGATACCGATGGACTTGAAGAGTTGAGGGTGACGAAGCGGCAGCTCGACCAATTCACGGATCTGAGCCATCTGTTTTCGGCATCCACCGATGTCATCGTAGCCAACTTCGTTTAAGTTGTTCTCCTCATCCTCACGCTGGATGGGCTCCCCCTCACTGTGAATGATAGTGTCCGGAGCAACGATACCGAACTCTGGGGGATCCACCTCGACAACCTTGAACTCAACTTGTCGCATGCCACCTCTTACTGTGAAGAGATCGCCTTGCTTCACGGGTCGGTACCCATCTCGGAAGTAAGGAGCAAGGTAGACATCAAAAAGAGAACCTGTGAGGCCCTCGACGGTGTCGGCAATGGGGAGAACGGCGATACGCTTAGCCTGTGGACGGGGAAGAGCAGTTAGCCGCTATTCACGTCCCTTATTTTCGAGGAAACTCACATATTTAATATCAGGGCAAGGGTGAACTGTGATGATATCACCGTGCTTTACGCGCAAGTTATGCCTGACGACCCTGTTGATGCGGGCGCTTCCATCATCGAGATCATCATCGGCAAGCACAATCAAAACAGTCTCCTTGCGCTTTTTGCCTCGGACTGTGACTGTGTCGCCTCTGAAGAGCCCAAGGGTGTCCATGGTGTTGTTGGAGAGGGAGATTGTAGAGTTATCATCGTTCACGGCATCAGTAACACTGAGAAACAGGAGTTAGCAATGTCCAAGCTGGTTCACACTAGCACATAGAATGGAGCGGCTACTCACATTAGGGAGTTGGGCTTCTTCTTCTTCTTCAGAATCGCCGTAGAGGTATCGAGTTCCTGCAAGAAGTCAGTAACTGAGCCAGCGATACTTCTTGAGGATTTGAGTTACCTCTTTCTTCTCGGCACCAGAAGCATCACTAACGGAGGCGGATGTTAGTCAAAACGCCTGGACAGGAACTGAAGGAAGTGAACGCCATACAGAAGCTTCTTCTTATGTTCTTCTGAGCTCATCTCGACGGAAAGCGCTGAGCGATGGAAAGGCAATCAAATCGATTACGCAACGTAGACTCGACGAGAGTTTACGCAAAGGTTGAGTGTGCCGGACCTGGAACCGCCCCAACAACACAAAGGAAATGCGAAAATCGGACGTAAACGAAAACGGGAGAAGTTCAAAGGACAGCGAGAATGCCCAAGGAACGTAGCAAAGTGCGGAGATAGATGGAGTTGGGAAAAGGACAGATAGAGAGTGAGTTGGAGGTGAAATCGGAAGTGGACAGAGCAGTTCCAGTTATGAAGAGGTGACGATTAACTCGACTGCCAAGGTGTTCCGTTGATGACTTAAGCCGGCGACTTGTATCAACCGCCACCGCCTGGAAGAAGCAAATGGAACCTGGTCGTAGCAACTTCACTCAGTCATAATCTTCAGTCTGTCATCTTTTGTTGCCATCGCATCTTCTCTGCAGAGATTGCTTTTCACTCGCTAGTTTAGGCTACCGGGGTTTGCGTCAGCTTGGAGAATGGACGGCCGATTCAACCAGGGTCTCTTGGCTAGTTAGTCAATGCCTGAGGACCTTTGACACTCCAGTTCATCATGATCCAACTTTTCATCCATATACCGGAGCCATTATTATAACTTCACCCAGACATATGCGCAAGCAGCAAGTGAACTGAAGAGCGGTATATGGCACTACCTCGCCGGGCGCCTTTACCCAGAAGCTATGCAACGGACTCAGCAATGCGGGCAACAGCTGCTGAGCTCGTGGGACAGCGATTTTGCTTCCCAGGTTCTTTATGGATCGGTCAAGAATATAGTTTGTTGTTAATCAATTAACTTTATCTTTGTGTTTCCCAGTTTGCCACGATTAATCCCTGCCATAGGCGACCCAGGTGGCCCTCCAAACAGTCATGTCTAGCAGATCAAAACGGTTTTTCTTGGGTTGTTATCAAAAGTTCTGCTTTTTCCTCGTTTTTTCGATCTTCAGACGGCAATGTTGGGCCTCTGTTTCACTCTTGCTGAAAGCTGCAAGAGTTCAGAAAGTCATCTCCGCTGTCGGTTTGCTGCCCGCTCAAACCCTTCTGTGGCAGCGAATATGCGTTGCAAGGACAGTTATCCAGAAGACTTCCAAACTGCAATCAAGAGATCACCGTTGAAAGAAGGAGAATTACAAGAACTCTGTGCAAAATCTAGCTACCCGCCTGTCTTCGTCTATGGCCACTTGATGCTCCCAACAGCCCTCAAGTACATCGTTGACATTCCTCAGACCACCACAGTGGACATGGTCTACGCAACGCTCCCGGGATACACGCTTCACCATTTCGCAGAGAACGGCAAGCCTGGATTACCAACAATTAAGCCATCATCGTCTTCGTCAGACGTGGTCGAGGGAATGCTCGTTTTCGGGCTGACAAGGGAACAACGCAGTGACGTCCAAGAGGTTGAATGCGTACGGCCTGGGCATAGCATATTCATAGACACCCAGGTCCAGGTCTCTCTGATTGACAAAATCCACGGCTACGAGGTTAAAAGCCAAAAATCCGTAGATGCGGGAACTTTCGTTTGGAGCTGGACTTCTGAGAATACGGAACTGCAACCTATGGAAACATCTTTCTGGCCCATAGACGATTTTCTATCTGGTCAGCTCTACGCGAACATGGTTAGAGAACAAAACAAAGTGCCTTTCAGCTATAACTAGATTATATCGCTTGCGGATATTCATTGCTTGTTAGAACGGATATTTGTTATATACACCTTGGTTTATTCTCGGAAACCTAATATTCTTTTCGCCTATTTCTTACGCTACTGAGCCCCAATATCGTCAAGCCATATCCTTGAATTAAGGATGATTGACTAGGAATCACCAAATCAGCCATACTCATTTAGGTCTATCTAGAACACATAATTTGAAGTTAACTCTTATCTCCCATATATACAATCTCCAAGCTCCCAGCAGCCAGCCTCTACGCAGTAGAGGCCCACAAATCTGCGAAACCCCAAGCCCCGGCCATGAAACTCCCAACGCCTACCAAAGACCCTGGGAACCCAATTCCATTCTCAAAACTCCAATGCAGGCACAACGGTGTCCAGCAAACATTGTTCACCAAGCTCTTCTTCCAAGCTCTTACCTCCGCCTTCAGCTCCTTCTGCTTCTCCTCCGACGACCCCTCAATCTCCGCCTTCTTCCGCAATTCCCTTGCCCTCCAAAGCACAAAGTACTGAAGTACAATATGACCAAGCCAAGCCCTCGTGCTCCAGAGTTCCACCTTTGCGGCCCCACCCCAGCGCTTGAGGAACTGCTCAGGTATGACACCTTTCGTCGTGAGGAAAGCGGCGTTCTCGAGTGCTTGGTAGATGATGTTTGCGAGAACTTGGAGGAGAGTCAAGGCGTACATGGTTTTGTCCGCTGGCGGCGATTTCAGCGTCGCGGAGCCCCAAGCTATGAGTGTGGGTAGATCGAGGAGGCGCAGCATATATCGGGCTTCGGACATGAGGGAGTACAGGGCGAGGAGCCGGGGTTTCTGTGTCGCTGTTGATGGGGCTGCTGCTTTTCCGGTTGAGGCTGAGGCGCTGGGGCTGCTGCTGCTGCTTGAGCGGAGACGCGCAAGGAGGCTGAGGCGGGTTTGGAGCGCGACCCAGGGCGCGGACGCAAGCAGGTGGTGGAGGATATGGGAAGTGTATTGGATGAAGGCGAAGAGTCGTTCTTGGCCAGCTGATGTCGATAAAATCCTATAGTAGATCGTGGTTAACTGGGCGAAGGGGTAACGAGACGAGGGTGAGGATTGTTATCATGGTTACGGATGAATCGGCCTTGCTGGAGCTTGGGTCTCCTTACTTGTTCAGGCGTCCATTAAGCCTATCTGCAGTCAAAAGAGCTGCTAGCAACCGGCGCTGTGCAGCCTGTCTGGACGTCATTGGGGGTGTGCTCCCTGCGGGGCTCACTGACTCCTCAGGGTTGGGCGCCTTGTCGTCCGCCATGGTGAGGGAGGGGTATGAGAAGCGCTGGGTATGACCTTGGTTCTGCTGTGAAATCGACAGAGGTAGAAAAGCGCGAGTGATACACAGGGGTCGGGAGTCTAAAGTCTTAAGTGAAAGTCTCCATATCCCCGGACTGTCACGATCCAACTGATCAGCCCGATACGGCCTGGTGCCGAGGCTCGGAACGATCCCGTCAGATACCGACACCGTCCAACTACACCTGTGCAGCAATTCCGAGAATACATTTCCGCCCCTCCAAAACACCCAGTCAAAAGACAAGGTCGGGTTAATGATCCGATTTGAAGCTTACACTGAATACCAACTCAGCTTGAGATTAGGTAAATCACATCCACTATCATCAACACTCACTCCCGCAATCTGGCTCAAAATGCATTCATGCAGAGCAATGCCATGAAAATCTAAAACTTCGAGTTGATTATCCATTATCCTGCATGAAGAATTTTCTTCTTCTTACGCTAACTGTTATAGTATACCGGCGCATCCATCCAATGAAGCCATATTCTAGGAACCAACCGACCTATCGCTGTCCCGCACGTTCGTGAGCACTGACCCGGTTCTCAGGTTCTTCACTGCGAAAGTCCATGAACGCGGCTTACCCCTTGGCGCCATTATGCGCCTCAGTGCGGATTTCAGTGCTCAGATGTCGAATTCCTCAGTTATTTCTTCGATCGTTGACAAGTTGCTCATAGCGCCCATATTGAGGGAAGACTCGTATCCCGCAAGATGCGAAATGCTTCTCACTCGCCGACGGTGGAAAGCGCGATATGAGCACTGCGAGAAATGAGGTGGTGGAGCGGGAGGGCAAGGAGGACGTAACCCGAGGTTCTTGACGACCTTCACGTCTGACACAGGTGTCTCCCACAAATCCCAGACGCTTGGGGGTGTGGTATCTGGATCGTTACACACGGCATTGAGGCTAACCCAGGTTCGTTCCTGCAGCTTGCGGTCGCAGTGGTGACAAGCCCTGTACTGGCAACGACCAGGACGAGAGTGCACATCCGCGCTAAGTCGGCTTTGGTGTGTTTCGAACTGATGAAACTCGTACTGCTGTTCAGCTCCGTGGCTGGGGTCGTAACAGCTTCCAGACATAGATAGAGTCCTTTCCATCTCGCACAACTCCAAAACCTCCAGCTTCTGTTGCCACAATTTGTCTCTCTGCTCGTCGGTGTATTCGCCCTCGAGAATTGCGTCCGTTATCCATTCGCTCAGCAGGGAACCGTTACGGTCTGTTGACGCTGAATAGTCGGTTGTGTCCTCAGTGCAGAGGTAGAACCATCTCAGGAAGGGTCTTCTGCCACAAGTGTTGCAGGTTTCGTGTTGATCGATCCTCCACTGACGGATTGCAGTACTGTGAGAGCAGCTATCATGGCGGCTTTGTTGCCGTGGGTATGGAGCTACCACAGGAGCTGTGGCGTATGGCTGGTGATTGGAATTGCCTGGCTCCTGGGATTCGTTCGTTGCCTCAACACAATCTTCAGCAGTGTCGACTGATTCCACGTGTTGGAAAGACGCCATATCTGGGTCTGGGTCTGTGTCTGGGGACACGCCAATCAAGACTGGGTAAGAGCCCACCTCTTCGCCATCCATGATGGCTGGATTGGAATTGCAGACATAAAAAGAAGTCCAGTGTTATGAACTTAACAGCATAAAGAGCTATAAGGTGAATCCTTCTCTCGGCGCAACCCTCTGGGTGATGTTCCAGTGCAACCTCATACGAGGATTGAATAGAATACATAGTGCTCATTAAGGTCTTTTCACATCTATTAGAGCCTCTAAAATGCTCTTTTTGTGCAAAGAACTGTTACTTTCATTTCTGTATAAAGTATAGATTCTAGACCTGTTTGACCAGACAATATATATTTATGCCTGAGGCATCAATGGTAAATAAAGGCGCAAGCGCAAAGATATTAATCAGAAATCAAACAAAAGATACCCAGAACCCATCCATTGTCCTTCTACTGATTAATCATACAGTGTGGCAATTCTCAGATTGTCATTGTCTTAGACACCATGATATTGCTGCGGAGTCCGCTACGGCAGTTTGGGGGTCGGCCACTTCCGATGCCGCTGGCCTAACCGCGATATAAATCGAGCAGCTGCCGGCCTCGTGGCGCCCACTCAATCCCCCTCCACTCCCAGAGTCCAGCCATCAGCTCCAGACCACATTCCTGACTCTCCGGAGCTGTTTTCCAAGGAGTTTTTGCATCTTCTTTGTTGAAAACGCGTGTCGAGCTATAACAATCGCGGACAAGCGCCCTGAGTGACCAGAACCACCAATTGACTCCGCATCGCAACCTCGGTAAGCTCCAGGAGTCCCGAATCGATCTGGTGTTGTCCAGCCTCTCCATAAACAAACACCACTTCCCCTATCCTATATTATTATTCGCCCAACGATCCCCAACCCCATATTTTCCGTCTTCGTCCCTGACCCGCCACGTCTCATCGCTCCATCTTCTTTCCCACATCGTCTGTCTTCGCGTTTCCTGTTCATTGCTTTTCCTTGAGCTCACCGCGTTCTCGATCGCTGCAGGTCTCGTCTTATCGCTCCTCCACCATCGCAACCATGTCCGTCAAGTTTAAAGACGTGCAAAATGCAGCTACCGCTGCGGCCTCGGCGGCCGACACATCTATCCGGGCGGACACAAAAGAGCTGGCGCACAAGGTCGGCGAGCGCCTGACTGGAGGCAATCCCCAGACTGGTTACCTAGCCGTACGTTCCCTTTGTGAAGACTGGGAATTTGGTGATCGTACCTGACTGATTATCTCGCGCACAGCTGTACCTACGACAGCTTCAGTCCAACCCGCTGCGCACGAAGATGCTCACCTCCGGTGTGCTCTCTTCTGCGCAGGAGTTCCTCGCCTCTTACCTCGCCAACGATGTTAGCAAGCATGGTCACTACTTCAGCTCTCGTGTCCCCAAGATGCTCCTCTACGGCATGTTCATTAGTGCCCCTCTCGGCCACGTTCTGGTCGGCATCCTCCAGAAGGTCTTCGCGGGTCGCACCAGCTTGAAGGCCAAGGTCCTTCAGATTCTCGCCAGCAATCTGATTGTATGCCCTTCGCTCCACGAGTATCTTATGTCTGTGCCAGAACGCTGACCGGAGTTCCTAGGTGTCTCCTATCCAAAATGTGGTCTATTTGACCTGCATGGCCATCATCGCTGGCGCTCGTACTCTCCACCAGGTCCGCGCAACTATCAAGGCCGGCTTCTTCCCTGTCATGAAGGTTAGCTGGATTACTTCACCGCTGGCGTTGGCCTTCGCCCAGAAATTCCTCCCTGAGCATACCTGGGTGCCATTCTTCAACATTGTTGGGTTCTTCATCGGAACCTACGTCAACACTCACACCAAGAGAAAGCGCCTTGAAGCGCTGCGGAAGGTAAGCCTTTCTGAGCATCTGTCCTTATTCTCCTCCGCTGACTCCTCGCAGCGTTACGATTCCCGCCGCGGCGGCCCCGGCAGCGAGTACGAGAAGGGCCCTGGACCCGACTACCGGTAAAGGATGTAATTTCCTCCCGGACAAATGATGACAGTCGAGCACATATCGCGAACCGCATGATAGAGGCATATAACTCTTTCATCGATCGTTCGACACCAGATTGTATACTCCTACCTTTCCGATCATATTTACCCTCTCGCTTCCTTTGTCCTCTGTTCAAGTACGGCGGACTGGATCACTCTATACTTTATACCGTCTGTTAGACGAAGATATGTTTAAGCTTACGATGAATGGTTGTTATTATTTTTGTTTCTTACGCCCAATCTACATACTTATTACATAGTTTGAATTTATGACGCCGCTCGGTGCATCTTTATTTCTTTAGACCAAAATGGTCCGTGCTATCCCATTTGCATGGCCGACAACCATGCAGTAAGTGCAACACCCTGCTTGTTCAGTCGTCGACGGAATTTAGTTGCTTAAGTGTACTTTGTCTACCTACTTAGGACGGATGACAGGGAGAGATTGCATGTGACGATGTGGCATACCCTCCTGAAAATCCACGATTCTCTTGATTACTGGCTCCCGTCAATTCTGTGATTGCACCCTTGGCACACTGGACCTCATTCCTCCATAGCTCCCTCATCCCCCCTCTTCTTCCTAACCCAAGCAACGAAGTCATCCAGCGTTCCAGGCCAAGCCCCGTCCTCACTCCACCACCCAAAAGCCTCGTCCTCGTGGGTTTTGCGCATAAAAACTTCGACCTGTTGCCACAAATCCTTGTTGACGGGCTTTTTGCCGCGTTCTTCAAGGAACTCAACCCACCAGTCCAACCAGGGAGTTGTCGTCGTGTTCCAGGCAATCCCGCCCTTTGGCGTCGTGAAGAAAAGATTCCACTGTTCAACGGCGATTTCGAATTGCAGGTTGCGCTGGCCCTGCACTAGGCAGAGGGGAAATGTGTAGCGGTAAACTCGGCGGAAGAGGTCGGGTTCCGATGGGATGCGTGTACGGAGGTTTGCCGCATGGGCGGCCATTTTGGCGATGGAGTCGCATCTGATATTGTTAGATTGGCTTCTTCCTGAGTGCTGCGAGTACTGGTCCTTACTGGACGGATCTCCAGCCGTTTAGGAAGCCTTCGCGGGTAAATTCACCCATGGACGGTGATTGGAGAAGCTCAGCAATGGCGAGACAAGTAACCTCATCTAGCTCGACCTCAATATCCCCTAGGTAGCGCATGGCGCCTTCAATGCCAATAGTATCTGGATTTTCTTCCGGTGAATCTGTATGCAAGTTAGCTTGGTCCTCTACTCATGGTGGTCGTTTAAGGATATACCTCGGTACTGATCAAAGATCTGGTTGATGGCGGTCGTCGAGCCGCCTCCGCCCCCAGAACTTTGAAAATACCTGAAACTTACTATCAGCATATGCATACCACGAAACTCTTTTAGCAGAAACGTGAAGCCATAGAGATACAAGACCCAGTCCGCCAGTGCATCATTACCAGCGGGCAAGCCCGGTATTAGCTTTTGGAAGATTGATATTCGAAGCACTGCTTCGCGCACACCAGCAGTTGCACAAGGCTAGATGGAAATAGCCTCCCACCCTAATTCAGACCAGGACGAAAGGAGAATACCAAGACTAGGAATGCGCGAAGACCTAGCATAGGTTACCATCCAAACACGGTAAACCACGGTGTAGCTTCCAAACGATGGCCGCTCATAGCCTGGGTTATGTAGGCATAGGATCGCGTAATGCAACAAAGTGTTTGCCTTGTTAGGAGGTTGAAGGGTACAAGGCCACGCAATTCCTGATCTTAGCTTACGCGGAAGATCAAGCCCATAGACGCCGGTGCAATGCGGTTTTTAAATCTACGCAAAGACGCCCAAATGCTGGTGTGGAAGCTGCATTTCCTGTCCTGGCTGCGTGATGGAGGGAAGAGTGTAGAACATAGCCCAGAAGCAAGAATATAGATGGCCGACTTACGCATCGATAGCCTCTTCAGTGTTCCATCGGCTTTGCCTCAGAAACTGTTCGCCAATATGTCAGTATATTTGCCATCACGTGATGTATAACGTTTAGGTGTTGGTGTTTAGGGTCATATCTAGAGAAGGGGGATGAAATAAACGACTAATTCCAGAAATTACCTTTGCAGCTGTTGTATTATTGGCCTGTGTGAAGCTCACAAACTGAGTTATTTGCTGCTTCTGGGCGGCAGTGTATGGCGGCATGGCGGGGTGAACAGGCGAGGGGTAGAGACAATCTTCTAAGTAGGCTGACGACAACTGACGATGACAGGCAGAGGTGATGTACTCCCCCCAGACGTTTCGTAAATGTTATATGTGAGTAGGACTGCTTGGAAAAAGCTAAGAGCTACTTAAGAAACCAGGTCATGCCTTGGACTCACTCGAAGATTCACGCACTGCGCCAGCTGCTGACTGATCCAGGCACGTGCTATTCAGGGCTCCTTCCTATTAATTAGTGCCCTAGCAATCTAGCAACTGGAGAGCTTTTTTCTTTAGAGTTAGAGTACTTCTAGCAACCAGGCTTCATTACTACATCAGTCAGTGCAAAAAAAATTACTTCTCTCTAAAAGAATCTGGTACGTGCTCTGCCTCCCAGCTGACCGTTCAGAGTAAACAGCGGTGGATCGGCGACTAGCGGGAGTTCTTGGCGCTGGAAAAATAGCAAAAAAAGTTTCCAGATCGTCGAGACTGGTACACTCCAGTTTTCCAGCTTTAGTCTTGAACCCAGACGGACGTTTACAGATGGCTCCCGGACGGACGACAAAAAGGAGAAGGGTGAGCCCACCGGATGAAGAAGAGAACGTTTCCAATCGCAAGGGCGACTTTTATTCCCACGCCGCCGAATGGGACCTCGAACAAGACTACGAGCAGCGGCCGCGCAAGCTGAACAAGAAGGAGAAGGAAAGGACCAGGCTTCCGATTAAGACTGCGGAAGGTTTTCAGAATGTCGAAGCATCCGAATCTGAGCCCGAAGACGATGACAGTTTCCTGGCGACTGACGACGATGACATGGACGAGGACGGCGACGCGGAGGTAGACGAAACAGAGGAAAGCGAGGAAGAGGCGCCGAAGATCCCATTGAAGCAGCAGATTATACAAGCGAAGGAGGAAATCGCTCGAACGGCAACGCTGATTAACGAAGACCCCGAAGAGCATATTTCATCGTTCAAGTCGCTGGCTGAGATGGTAGACGGCGGATCACACGTTGCGGTCAAGAAACTGGCTCTTGCAGCACAGGCAGCGATCTACAAGGATGTCATCCCGGGATACCGAATCCGTCCGCTGAGCGAAGAGGAAGCGTCCGCGAAAGTCTCGAAAGACGTGCGCAAATTGCGGAATTACGAACAGTCTCTGCTGTCAGGCTACAAACATTACATTCAGAAGCTCTTGGCTTTTACGAAGCCTTCAAAAGAAAGGGCAGGTACTGATAACGGGATGAAGACTGTCGCGATCAATTGTGCCTGCAACCTGATTCTATCCGTACCGCATTTCAATTTCCGCGCCGAGTTACTGAGGATCCTCGTCAATCAGTTGGCCAGGAAGCGCGTTGATGATGACTTCGTCAAGTGCCGGGATACCCTCCAGGAAGTGTTCGCTCGGGACGACGACGGAATTGTTTCTCTTGAGGCCGTCCGCCTTCTTTCGAAAATGATGAAAGCCAGGGACTTTAAAATCCACGGCAGCGTCCTGGATACATTCCTTCACCTCCGACTGCTCCGCGAATTCTCTTCAAAGGGTTCAAGAGACCGAGTAGACCGCGACAATGAGGAAGAAACTTCTGGTGGCAAGAAAATGAAACAAAAGAAAGAATGGCGCACGAAGCGAAACCGCAAGCTCGAAAAGGAACGCAAGGCCGTGGAAAAAGACATGAAAGAAGCTGACGCGCTCGTCTCGCACGAGGCCCGCGACAAAAACCAAGCTGAGACTCTCAAGCTCGTCTTTGGCATCTACTTCCGCATCCTGAAACTCCGCGTCCCGAATCTCATGGGTCCTGTTCTCGAAGGTCTCGCCAAGTACGCCCACATGATCAACCAGGACTTCTTCGGAGATCTCCTGGAAGCCCTCAAGGATCTCATCGGACATGCCGAGGACGACGAGCTCAACGAGGTCGACGATAACGAAGATGATGAACACATCAACTCCGCCTCTTCGACAACTCGCGACTCCACCCGCGAATCCCTCCTCTGCACCGTTACAGCCTTCGCTCTTTTGGAAGGCCAAGACGCCAGCAAAGCCGCCGCAGCTTTGCACCTCGACCTCAGCTTCTTCATTAAACACCTCTACCGCTCCCTGTACACTCTCTCCACAAATCCCGACGTCGAATTCAACCCCAATGCCTCTAACGCCCTCCGCCTCCCTGACCCTTCTTCCTCGCAACAACAGCAACAGAACGCGCAAGACCGCAAGAAAAAAGTAAATTTCCAAACGCCCATCGTCCTCCTCCTCCGCTGCCTCAATGCCTCCCTCATCTCCCGCGCAAACGGCCTCCCCCCGCCTGTTCGCCTTGCGTCTTTCGCGAAACGCCTCATGACGACGACCCTCCAAGTTCCTGAGAAGTCAGCCCTTGCGACATTGGCGCTGCTGAATCAAGTAGCTAAGCATAATGCGCGCCGGATTAGTTCGCTGTGGTATAGCGAAGAGCGGAAGGGTGATGGTTTGTTTAACCCCTACGCAACGGACTTCGAGGCGACAAATGTGTTTGCCGGGACGATTTGGGAAGGAGAATTATTGAAGTTGCATTATTGTCCAGATGTTAGGGAGGCTGCTGCGGGCGTTGAGAAGATGATCGCTACCAGGGATTAGAGTGTATATCGTCACATTATATTTTACTGTATAGAAGAAAAGGATATTTCATTTGTTCGTTGAAAAGCACGCACATGCAACTGTTCCGTTAGGCAACACTCCAGTACCGGAGACTCGACTTTGTATGTCTGTTTATAGCCTCTGAATAATTAATTACACCTAAATGTCCTTTTCTGACATTTGAACGGATAACTACTTTTCTCTCTTAAGAACAGGGACATCCGTCAAGACTTTAAGACTTGAAAGAGAAGGTCAGAAGTAAGAAATGCCCTGAATGAACTCAACTGGAAGTGAGAGCGGAACAAATCAAAAACTCATACAGAAATCTCACCTCATGCCACATCTTCCCTTCGCAAACCCTATCGATGTCACTACCCATATCCTACCCCTCTACGAGTACCACTAAACCGCAGAAGAAGGTGAGGAGAAATTCAATTTCGAGAGCCCATGACCACCTCCTTCCCTGGATAATCAGTCCGTCGATCGTCATGCAAGGACGCAAGGGCAAGAGAACGCAGCAACATTTAATCAAATAGACGCAGGTACCAGAGAAGAAACGGAAACACTACCAATATGATGGCAAGCGCTGACCCAATCCAGCTCAACCAAGAACACAACACAGGCCTATCGATTTAGTCGTGGGTATTCAAGACGGGTAAAAAAACATGCGAAGTCAAAAGAAGTCACTATCCGGATAATTAGTGGCCATCGGCATATTCATATTTCTAAACCAGTCGATGCTGACGCCATCGAGCTGATCAGAGACATTGCTATGGCCGTGCCCATGGCTGATACCATTATTTTCACCAGAAAGAGTAGGTGAGAAACCTGGAGGTGGAGCGAAGAACTGCGGCTGACCAACTCCTAGTCCGTGGCCCTGAGAGGGAAGAGAAAGGGACGAAGGCAGCTGAGGGTAATGCATGCTAGATTGGTATTGTCTGACATCGTGGAAAGAGGCAGAAGAGCTGGTAGCGACGGATACGGCAGAAGCATAGGGGTTAGGACCATCAAAGGATACAAATGATGGAGGGGGAGAGGTGGACGTGGAGGGCGAGTCCCGATTGCCTAGATTCTGAAGGGGGTGGGAGGTGTTATGAGGATTACTTTGTCCCTGTGCCTGTATCTGTGTGGATTCTCGAGGATGGCGGTTTAGCTGTGCAAGGCGCTCACGTTCTGCCATGACCTGCCTCTGCTGGGAGTTCCGGAGCGCAGGATGAATCATACTTGGGCTCTCTTGCCTTTGAATCTGCCCACCCTCGAGGGCATTAGCTGTCGCATTACTCGACGTGGTGGACGTAATCGAATCGAGAGGGGCAGGCGCAGCACGCGTCTTCGTAGGGGTCGATATTGCGAAACGAGGGCTTTGAGACTCCTGGCTGCTGACCGATTTGGTCTCCTTCGTGCGACGAGGGGTGCGAAGAAATCTGCTTCCGGATTGATTGTCACCATCACACTTCCGGCGAAAACTGAAGACGCTCCCTTTTTTCTTGGGAGTTTTCAGATTGTCACTGCTGGAAACACGGCGGGGTTTGCTTTCTGACTCACGCTGTGGACTGGACGGCCGGTTGGTATCTGAGTTCTCTCTTTGGCCGTCCCCGCTGGCAGATGGAGATTCTGAGATAGGCATCGGACCGGAGATACGCAACTTGCCAGCCTTTCCCTTAGGGCTTCCAGATGATTCTTCGCCAGGGTTTTCACGGACCTCTCGCTTGACTGGAACGGGAGAAGCGACATCGTCAATTCGAGGTTTCGGGGTACGATAGGCAGCAGTTGGTGTTGGGACGTCGTCGCTTATGTTCTGATTGTTCTGAGGAGTGGGTTCTTTGTCTGTCCTGGGTTCAGCTTGTCGTACTGAATCAAGCTTGCCTTCCTGGCTCTCAGCAATTCCATTCCTATTGTCAGTAGGTTTTGTTAATGCGTCCCGTTTCGCAGTTACCAGCCGTGACTTATTCTTGTTTTGATGCTGGTTTCTTTTTCCAATGGTCAGCTTGGGCCCTTCCTGGTCTCCTGTGTGAGACGTGTCTGCTCTTGAGTCCTGCCCTTGGACCTGGGCCTTTGGGTTGTCGTGGCTGGACAGAATTAAGTCACTGAGCTCATTCTTCAGCTTGGCAACCTCCTGCTGGACGAAACTCTTCATTCTTTCCTCTACCAAGGAAGTCTCCTGACGGGCCAAGTATGCCTGGTTGCGAGCTTCCATGGAGATCTGAGATAGATTTTTCATGATATCTGCCTGAGTCGCGGAGCGAGTATTGATCATTCGCGCGAGGTCAAACACGCTGTCGACCTGCTTCAAAATCTGGTCCGCGGACCAGTTGTTGCCGTTCTCAAATGTTCTGGCAAGTCTGTTAACCGTGGTATCAAGATGATAATGAAGCGAATCAACATGCGAAGCGAGTTGCTGGTCCAAGGTCACCGTGTTTTGGTAGCCCGGATGCGGAGGGGGGGGAGCATACCCGCCATGACTGGTCACGCCGGTTAAATACTGCGCTTCATTGATAGCGTTGCTGTCCACTGGGTTGCTTCTCACTGCTCGGTCTCTGGACTTGAGAGGAAGAGGGGGAAGTGGCGGCTCCCGGGGATCCAAGAACATGTGGTCTTCATCCTGCTCTTCACGAGCCTTCTCCTTAAAGTCAGAAGAGGAGACGATGAAGGGGTGCTTTGGCTTTATATCCTTCACCTCGGGGAGTGATGACTTTGCGGCCTTCCAGCCAACCTCTTTTGCCGTATCGTAGACGGATGGTGAGTATGCAGCAGCGTCGCTGCGAACAGAAATTGGGGGTGGGGTCCGAGGCGAAGAAGGCATCACGGTCTCGTTTTTACCAGCTTTCAAGCTCATAACGCGATCATGCACCCTGATTAATTCCGGTTGACCAGTATTCTTGTATTCGCCGGTTCGTGCGGGGGGAGACGAGCCATCAAGCAGCATAGTTTCCAGGCGCGCGTTCGGTGTGCCTTGGCCAACGCCAGTATTGTGCACAAGGCTATGCTTGAACTTCGCTTCAGTCTTCCCATCGTCGTTGCCCTTGGTGGGCGGAATCTGCACAGAGCGGCAAGACAAGATACTCTGCTTATCTGTGCTGGCAGAGTCACGAAATTCGGAGGTATGGGGTGGCGCAGAGTTGGGAACCATATCGCCAGTTCTGGTCTTAGGAACGTACAACTTTGCCTCACTGAAGGTATGTGTAAACTTGGACTGCTCCTCACTGTCAGAAGAAGTATGCTGGGTTCCACTGCCGGAGCTACCGCCCAATTTAGGCATACTGCTCATGGGAGGAATGTCTTTCCGATATTCTTTGGCGAGATCCTTCAAGCTGAACTTGGACCGCAGCGTTGCTACCTTCGATTTCTTCTTTTTATCGGTTGAACCCGAGCTGCGATCTGAAGGCATAGAAGGCTCTGTGGTAGACCTCTTCTTGGTCACGTTAGGCTTGCTCGTCACGCCCGGCTTGTCAGCTGTGGGCATCTCCTTAGGACTAGCGGGATGAGGTTCAGGCTTCAGCAGAGCCAGCTCAGCGTTGTTGTCTAAGCCTGAGGGCTTGGTGATTGTGGAAGGCTTTCGAGTCGGCACTTGACCGGAGTTAACCTTTGTCTTATGCAACTGAAGCTTCTCATAGAGCGCGTGGAAAGGACCAGTGAATACTTGCCTCTGTCAGAGTCAGATAGGCGCTGTTCTCGTTCTCTAGCTTTCATCTGAGCCCAGGCGTTGTGCTCGACGGGAGACATCGCGACAAGTAGTAGGTTCCCACTAGGTTCCCACTAGGTCAGAGTCTTCACCAGGATTAATCGTAGATGCTGAAAATCAAGTGAGAATGTGGGCTTGGTTGGTTGACAAGTGTAGAGAACTGCCTTCCTACCACCGTAGGTGGTGAACACAAACACCACAGTTGGCCGATCTGGTGAGAGGGTCAATGTGTTCCACAAAGAAGTGAGATGAAAACAAGCAGGCAGGAAAGAATTTTCAAAGAATCTGTTGCTGGGATATGAAGTTTGTTGATGCGCACATTATTAACGTGGGTTGAAAAAGTGCGCATTTCTTTGCTGAAAATGCACTGAATAACAGGGCGGCACAAGGGACAATAAAACTCCAACAGACATCCTGTAATGACATCAGGTAGAGTCATACTGTAGCTAACCTTTAGGAAGGACTTTCCGTGCACCTGGCATCCAATTGAGTAGATGATGGCATGATGGACGGAGAAGTTGGCCGTAAAGCTTGTTGAAAAAGGGGGGAGCACATGAGGCAGCAGCACTGAGGATTGGATCTACGTATCTGAGCGAGAAGAGGTCAAATAATGGTCTTCGTTATCATCAACTATCATTAACATCAAGTCATCATTGCATCCGCGCGGGCAGCCGACTCGGTCAGCCTGATAAGTGATGCACGGACACGCCATTTTCAAAGAGTGGATATGGACTGAGTAGAGTAATCGAGCATCCAGGACATTCGTCCTTTGGTATCAAATACAGGGAATTCGTCAAATCAAATGAGTGGCACAAACACGCAGTTTGGGGGATTAGGCGTTTCCTGGGGTATATAGAGCCTGCCAGAGGAAGGCTAGGAAAGGAGCAGTAACAACGATCATCAAGAACAGGTCCCTGAATCACATTAGCCCAAGACAAAGCATAACAAATTGCAAATTATTTCTCCATCACATCTAGTCGGAAACATTCTCTAGTTCGCCCTCCCACGGCGGCGGAAGGGTGCAAATATAGAACCAATGAAATTAACAAACACAGCACGCAGGATGTTCTTCAACCAGCTGTCATTCTTGTGATTAAGAGAAACAGCAGTGACTGACCGGTTCTGGCTTGGGGATCGGGAATCATCTCCCTTGCTCGCCGCTGCGTCGTCCGCAGTCTCTTCCGTGGTCGAAGGTGGCTGAAGTGTCGCGGACGGGCCACTCTCCGTGGCAGTCTGTGTCTCATTTTCTTGGTTCGCATTCTCAGGAGCCTTAGGAGCATTTTCTGTATGAACAGGAAGTTGCTCTGTGGATGGTTGCTCCAACTTCTTCAACAGCGCCTCACCATCGCCAGCCAGCGCAGCCAGTGCAGGGTCAGCCTCAGGCTGTTCATCAGTGACAGATGGCTGACGTTGCGCAGGTAGGGTGGCAGCATCTCTATCAGTCTCGGGCTGGCTTGGCCGAACCTCGCTTTCCTTTACAGGAGCTGCTGCAGGCTCTTCTTTGTGGGCAACAGCGGCTGCTCCGGCAACAACTGCAGCTGCAGCGGCAGCGGCAGCGCCGCCAGCTATGACCTCAGAGGTCGGGAAGCTGTCTTCATCCTTGAAGACTTTCTCTTCCTCGACCTGTGCGGGTACTTCCTGGCTTGCACCAGCAACCGAAGTGTTGGGGGTTTCGGCGGTTGTTTCTTCCGTGGTAGCCACGCTCTCGACGGGGTGCACCTCAGCGTCTTTGACTTCAACCTTGGATTCAGCTGGCTCAGGAGCAGTGGGTTCTTTCTCGGGGACCGGCGTTGTTTCTTCAGGAGCTTGCTGAGATGTCTCGGGCCGGATTTCGGATGCGCTGACTTCGTCGAGTTTCTGCTCCTCAGATGCGACTGCGGGAGCTTCGACAATGGCTGCTTCGTCCAAAGGAGCAGCTGGCTTTGAAGGGGCTTCGAACTCCTCACTCGTTTCTTGGGGAACAGTTGATGCACCAGCCTCAATTGCAGGAGCATTCGCCGCGGGTTTCTCGGCCACTGGCTCTTCAACTGCCGCCTCATCAATCACTGGCTCAGCCGGTTCGGTAACCTCTTCCTTGATGGAAGCGGGCTCATTTTCAGTGGTAGCTGGCGTATTTTCCTCCGCAACAGTGGTTTCTGTAGCTGCTTCTGCGACAGGCTCTTCGATGACTTCCACGGGGGACGCGTCCTTCGACGGCTCGACAACTTCAGGTTCTACCTTGTCGGCTTCAGCAGCATTTTCAGTGACAGACTCGGTTACAGGCTCCTCCTTCAAAGTCTCAGCTGGTGTAGCCTCGACAGCGGTGGAGTCCTTATCCACCGGTTTGCTATCTGGCTCCTGGGCTGCAGCCTCCTCTTTCTGTTCTTCAGGAGCACTTGTTGCAGCCTCAGCAGCAGGTTCTGCTGTAACAACAGGAGCAGTCGCGGTAGTGTCGTCAGTGGCCGCCTCCGGCACTGGCTCTGAAGCAGCATCTGCAGACGTCAATTCGGTAGTGTTAACTGCATCTGTTGTGGAGGATTCTCCAGCAGGCTGTTCCTCGACACTGGCCGGAGCTGCTGTCTCGTCGGGGAGTTGTTTTTCAACAGGCGGCTCCTCTTCAGCAGTTTCAGCGGGAGCATATTCTGCTTTACTAGCTTCCGGAGTAGCGTTGGTGGATTCGGCGGGAGCAATCTCTGCAGGAGTGGTCTCTGGTGCCTTGCTCTCCTCGGCAACCTCAACCTCAGATACCTCAGGTGCAGCGGCTTCATCGGGTTTCTCGGTGCCAGGCTCGCCCACGGTAGTCTCTTCCTTAGAAACCCCTTCTACGGGAATTTTGGATACAGTTTCCTCAGTGGCAAACTTTTCAATGGGCGCTGCGGCGATTGCCTCCGCTGTTGTGGTGGACTGAGTCTCGCCTGGAACCTCTGCGTCAACTGTTTTTCCAGAGGCGCCATCTACTGTTTCCGGCTGCTCTTCCGCAGGTTTATCGTGGGCAGCCTCGGTAACTTCTTCCGTCGCCACGGTCTCCACGGTAGGCACTTCAGTGGGAGCCTCACTTGCTGGTTCTTTAGGTGATTCGGTAGTAGCAGGCTCAGTCGCCGATGGAGCATCAGCGGTCTCGGTTGCGGGTTCCTGAGTTGCCGATTCCACAGGCTTCGCTGTTGGCGTGGTGTCCGCTGGAGCTTCAGCGACAGCCTTGTCGGCTTGCTCCTCTGAGGATTTTAGCACCGCGGGGACCTCAGTTATGGAAGCCTCTGCGGCTACCTCGGCAGGTGCGTCTTTCGACTCTGTTACCGAATCTGGGGCTGACTCTTCGACCACGGTCTCCTTACCCGGCACTTCCGGAGATTCCGCCGTGGCAATGGGCTCCTCGGCTTTAGGCTCCTCACTCACAGCTTCCTTCTCTGCAGCCGGTGCTTCTGAAACATTCTCGACGGCGGTCTCTGCCACAGCAGGTTCGGCAGCAGATTCGGCGGCGGCTTCTGTGGCTTCCTTCGACTCCTCGGTTTCAACTGCCACATTTGCAGGTTCAGTCATAGGCTCGGCAACGGCTTCTGCGGGCTTTGGCTCTTCATTTGTGGCTCCCTTCTCAGGTTCCTCGGTTGGGGCGGGGTTTTCAGGGACAGCCGCCTCTGAGGGCTCGGTGTTTGCAACCTCCTTTGCGGGCTCATCGACAGCTTCAGCAACGGCGACAGGTTCCTCAGTCTTGGGCTCTTCGGAAGCGACTTCCTTTGCTGTTTCAGCGACTTCGGTTTCAGCAACTTCGTCGACAGTGGTCGATTCCTCTACCTTGGCCTTCTCCGTTGCGGCTTCCGCTTCGACAGCAGGCTCGACGGTTGTGGTCTCCACAGATTTAACAGCGTCAGTAGCGGTTGCCACCTCTTCACCTTTGAGATCCCCTGCAGCTTCTCTTACGGGCTCATCAGCCTCAGGGGCGACAGCAGGCTCTTCCACCTTGCTCTCCTCTGCAGCCTCTTTCTGAGCCTCAATGGGCTCAGCGGGTGCAGCGGTTTCTTCAGCCTCGGGATCCTCAGCCACTGCTTCCTTAACTGGCTCCTCTGCGGCTTCTTCTGCCTTGGGCTCCTCAGTAGATGCTTCCGTAACCGGCTCCTCCGCAGCTTCTTTCTGAGCCTCAATCGGCTCAGTGGGTGCAGCGGTTTCTTCAGCCTTGGGCTCCTCAGTCACTGCTTCCTTAACTGGCTCCTCTGCGGCTTCTTCTGCCTTGGGCTCCTCAGTAGATGCTTCCGTAACCGGCTCCTCCGCAGCTTCTTTCTGAGCCTCAATGGGCTCAGTGGGTGCAGCGGTTTCTTCAGCCTTGGGCTCCTCAGTCACTGCTTCCTTAACTGGCTCCTCTGCGGCTTCTTTCTGGGCCTCAGTGGAGTCGGTTGGTGCCGCGGTTTCTTCTGCCTTGGGCTCCTCAGTCACTGCTTCCTTAGCTGGCTCCTCGGCGGCGACGGCCTCTGGAAAAGGAGTTTCGGAGGCCGATTTCTCGACTGCGGCTTCCTGGGTCAGCTGCTCAGCAGCGCCTTCAGTAGAAGGTTGTTCTTCGGTGGCCTTGGGGGCTTCTTCCACGGCATCGACGGCAGGTGTCTCGGTCGTGACTTCTTCGGCCTTGCTTTCTTTCAAAGGCTCCTCATCAGCAGGCTTAGCCTCCACCGTAGGCTCTTCGGTTTTTGCCTCCCCGGCGCTTCCTGTAGAAGTCATCTCCGTAGATTCGGCAGCTTGTTGCTCAGTCACAGGCTCCTTGACGGCTTCGGACTCGGCAGGTTTGTTTTCGGCTTCCGGCGTCGGTTCTGCAGCAGGGGTTTCGGGCGTATGTTCCTTTACCGATTCCGCGGCTGCCTTGGTTTCCTCGGTAGTTGATTCGGCAGATTTCTCAGCCGAAGATTCTTGCTGTTCGGGTTCAGCTTCTACGACGGGTTGAGCCGCTGGCCCTGCAGCTTCAGGAGTTGGCTCCGGCTCTGCTGGCTTGGATTCTTCGACCGAAGGCTCGTCAGCGGCAGCCGCTGTCTCAGCGACTGGCTCCTTTTCGGTTTCTTCCGGAGTTTCGGCCTTTAAGTTAGCTTCAGCCTCATCAGCGGGGGGAGCGCTTGTGGCTTCCTGAACGGGCTCGGTTGCAGCCGGAGTTTCAGTCGACTTGCTTTCTGCGGGAGACTCCTCAGCAGACTCATTAACCTTCTCCTCTGCGGCTTCGGCTTTAGTTGATCCCTCAACAGTCGGAGCATCTACAACCGGTGCTTGAGGCGCGACTTCAGTTGTCGCCGGCTCGGCCACGGATGATTTCTCGTCAGCCGCGACATCTGGTCGATCCAACGGTTCCGGGACAGGCTTCGACTTTTCCTCGACAGCGGGTGTGTCAGACTTGACCTGGGTCGATGTCGGTTCAGCGACCGGAGCCTGCTCGGGTGTGACGCCGTTCGATTCGGGCTTCTCGGAGACAGCGACAGCCGGCTCGGCTTCCGGGCCATCCGGCCTGGACAGCAGCTCCAATGCTGGCTCGGGCTTCTCGTCGACACCGGGATTCTGCTCAGCACCACGTTCCTTGTCCTCGTCGGTATGTGTGCCATTCTGCACAGGAGCGTCATTCTTATCCTCGGCGGGGACGGCCCCAATGTCTTTGGCCAGCTCCTTCGCCTTTTCAGCCACCTGCTCAACGGCTTCGTCCGCAGAAGTGGCGGGAGTGACGCTGCTTGTGGTCCCTGGTTCCCAACTCTTATTAGCAATGACCCCTAAAGATCCCGAATCGCATTGGTTCACTTACCGTCCTTCAACTGCTCATCCGCAATGGGGACGGCGACGGTTTCACCAACTTGAGCGGCCATTATTATCGTAACGGTCGTGAGATTCGCTAAAAATCAGACAAAGAGTACAGACGCGCGAGCGGAATTCTGAAATCAAGCTTGAGAAATCTCAACAATAACAAGACCACACTGGGGTATCCTAGACGAGATGGAGGAATAATGTACAGGTACACGACGAGGGGGCGGGGTGTAGACGAGGCGACGTCCCAAGCTCAACTTGGCACTATCGATAGAGGATTAAAGAGGTAAGGTCGGGAGACGAGGTGATGGAGGACGATGAGATGGGAAGCCTTCGAAAATGATGAGGAGTGCTATCTGGAATCAGAGGAGGGGGGGATGGACGATGGGAAACCTCAGAGAGCACGGGGAGGAAAAAAAAAGTCGAACTGCCCAGGTCTCCACCACAGACAGGAGGCAGAGTCGCTCAGACACCGAGGGCCAACCTCTTTAGGCAGTGACTAGCTCCCTGCTAGTGGAGCAGGCCGTTAGCGGGCGGGGCTGCAGCACTTATCACCACAGTGATCTCTATTATGGTTTGCTTGCATTGGGCAGCTCTAAACAATCGCAGTCGCCCATCGGCCCGGTATCGACTCGAAGGGTGCTTGCAGCTTACAGCCAGCTTACCGCCAGCTTACAGCCGGCAGCGGCTGGTTCAAAAGAGCTGATGGGGATACTGCAGGACCCGTTGACTGCAGCCCACACTGGTCTTATCTCAAACCAGACAATGGGTCAAAGAAATCTTTTAGTCGGAGTCTGAGTTGTCTTTTGTCTTTTTTCTTTTGTCTGTCCGATAGCAATGCAGATCGTCGCACCCAATTCTGGAAAATGCGGTGAGTTGGCGCCTGGAGGGCACCAATCACGCGCCGTGCAACAACTCTTCTGTCAACTCTTCTCAGTATACTTTTCGAGCCCAAGTGGTGCGCCCGAGGTGATCTGGTCTATCATTCGCTCTATTATGCGTGGTCTTGGTCAAATATGTTACATCTAACATCACTTACAGAGAAAATGGGCAATCATTGAGGGGCAAGCATCACAAGCCTGTACAAGCTTGGAGAATGAATCGCCATAAGAATGAATCGTCAGAGGCTCGAGGTGGCACCATTGCTGGCTGAGGACCCCCACCCAGCGATCATGCTACAATGCCACTCAGAGGACAGTCCTGCTAAGTCCACACCTCCAAGGTATCTTTAGTCGTTACTGACCCAAGACATATCCAAGCACATGCGCTGTCGCTTCAAGATTCACTAAACCAAAACCTGCTTTTGTCCGATCGGAGGCCGCAATGGCAGGGTGTTCCGCAGGATCGTGCAGGACTAAAGCACATAATCGGCATGATAGATATATCTCCACTTCTGCACTTCTAGCGATACTGGCAGTCGATACTCCGGATCGCCGTCACAGCCAACATCGGCGAAAGGGCTGCATATCTTGGTTTTGCCTGCAGAAGAAAACTCTTCCGACTTGATCCAAAGCAGTGTTTTTATTTTGTGGAGAAAAACAAACCAGAGCCGTGGAACTGCGCGGGTTCCTCGGTAAACGACGTCGAGCCAAGGTCACACCGTGTTTTGTTCCTGTTTGGCCCGGACAGACGGCTCGTGAGCAGTGGTAGTCCTAGTTCTTGGTTCTTTGGCTGCTCTACTCTGACTGCTCTGCTCTATGACTCAAATATTGAGGATGGTACTAACTCTATCGCGGCTCATTGGGCAGCACCCATCGCGATCCCATCCAGGCAGCGGGCCAGTGACGCAATTATAGTCTTCACGACGGGCTTTTGCCTCAACCAGGCTCGTTGTAGATGTCTACTATGGATAGTCTGCTATGCTCTCCTAGCTGTCTAGCTACCTAGAGAGTGGCTCTACAGTGGAAAATACGAGCGCCTCCTTCCTGCCTGATAGGACGTTGCTGCCATAGACGGTGAGCAGGCTAGTCAGGTAATCCGCTCATTGAAGATGATCGCTCGTATCATTAAGATGATTCACAAATCACTAAATGGTTACTCACTCTGGCCTTCTTTGTGTCAACAGTTTATGCTTCATCAATGGGATTGAGCTGCTATATCAGGAGTTGATATCGGACCTAGCTAGGAAAGCCTGATTTGCGGCGGGCGTAGGCAGTATTGTTTTAACTGGATTCCTATACTTATCAGTGTCATTGAGAGTAAATAAAAGAGCCAGGAAAGGGTGTCTCTACTACTTATATAGATTAGAGTGTATCATGAGTCCCACCATGTTATCAGTTCCGATCATTATCCTAAATAATCAATGTTAAGGGTATGGCGAAATATATCACGGGTATAAACCGTGATGAGTGACACTAAGCCTCTTGTTGCATCCTATCTATAAGAAGTACGTCAGTTTCATCTTATAAGGTGTAGGTTAATGTCATTTATCATCAAAAATTTCCAGGGTTGTCAGACGTCACGACAGCATCCAAAGTCGCATTACTCGACAACAGGATCAGAGAGCTCACTGCGAGTTCCTAAATTATATAGCAGTGGTTCAACGTCCTGAAGACTGTGATATAAAGCACAGCTTTTAGGCGAAGATATATATATATATAATTTGATGAGGCAGGATTTTATGGGTCTTATATCAACAAAGTAGCTACAAAATTAGATTTACCAAAAAGCCCATATTCCTCGCCCAGGCTAGCGGAGTGGGTTACACAGTTAGCTGCATACTTCACAGGATTCAGGGTTTCTTCGTGCATTATTTCTAGGGAAAGCCCTTTTGGGAGTGGTTTGAGGAATATGAATTACCGACCAATTGGGGGATTAGTGTAAGCGTTAGTGTAAGCGTAAATGTTAGATAACTGGCTAAATACCTTCAGTTGCTTGAGAAGTGCTTTGTTCTTGTAACAATTGCGCGTATAGGGGTCTTGATCACTTGTCCTTGACAGTCATGGGGGTCATCTAACGCCTGAATTTGAGAAGCGGTATCTACATGCCTCTATCTATTCAATCTTCTTCAAGCGAGCTTAGGCAGCGGGGATACATCCTTTGATAGACAGGTACTCAAACAGTTGAACCGCTTGATGGCTCTAACTACCTTTAGCCGAGGATTGGTTATAGAACAGAAAATATGTATTGACCAGTAGCAGGCGCCAAATCATTTACTGAGTCCTCCTTGATGTCATCATCTCCTTCTGAATCGCCCTCTAGAAAAGCCTCTAGCAGCTCGGAGCTGTCGTCATCAGAGCCTCGATTATCAGAGGCCATTATCCAATGGCTATGTTGCTCCAGACGCACATTGGCAACATCCTGCGTCGACCAGGTACGCAGGATTACATTTTTCAGCCGGAGTGCGAATATCTGTTCTCCCGGGGCTGTGCAACTGTGGGATGTATTGCGAGACCGTTCAAGTCCTGCCGACAGTGCAAGTTGCCCGGGATCCTGGAGTGGTGCTATATTGTCGGTGCCTGCTGGCATTGCAGGTGCAGACACTGCAATGCCACCCCCAAAATCCGACGCCAGCGCCAGCCCACCAGAAATAGCGGCATCGAAAAGGGTGTGCAGACCGACAACAAAATAAACGCCATCATGATTTCCATCCTCGATCTGCTCCTGCAACCAGGTCCGTACCTGAGGCTCTTCGCATAGGCTCCGGAACCATGAGCTTGGTTTGCGCAGGGTATAGACCCGACCCTTGCGCGCTGTCAGGGTGACTTTTGCTTCGTCGGTTCTCTTAATTGTCCAGCTGACTATTCGAGAGAGCAATGCTTGAAAATTGTTGTCGATTTGGCTGCCGAACACGCTCGTGAAGTCATCGATCTCCTTGATGGTGAAATCGGCATCTTGTAAAGGGATGACGCTTTCTAGCGCGTCGAGGTCGATGTCTTTGATGTTGGGGACCAGGCTGGCGAGATGGACATCCTTTGGAGAGAAAAATGAGTGGCCGAGGATCGTCTGCGGTGCCATGTTTGGCCGTCCCTAACGAGAGAGAAACAGGAGCTGATATCTTATATTGGAGGCTTAAGTCCTGGGATATGTTCAGACGGTTGATTGCGTGTGCATTACCCCTCTTTTGCGTGTATGGCGCTTGACAGGATCTAACGAGGACTAGCACGATGTGCCATAGAGCAGCGCTACTCACCTTAGCTTCCTGCAGGGGGTGTGCCAGTACGCCACCAGGCGCTTAACGTAGTAGTCTGCCCCTGGACCGTCTATTTAGCCCAGCTCGGGCTACTCAGACATCTTTCCTTACCTAAATATACCATATTGCCACGATGGATGGCTCCCGCGTAGCTGCGCAGCTGGGTTTGCAAGGACGAGCGTTACTAGAGAATTACTACCGGACAGGCGAGACGGACTATCTCGATGCATCGATAGCTCACGCCCGACAGGCGCTAGAGCTGTCACTACCTCACGAGCGATTCATCTACCTGAACGACCTTGGAAACCGACTTCGAGAGCGGTTCGAGGCGTGCCGCAATGTCGAGGATATCTCCGAGGCAATTAATCTCGTCACGCTGTCGCAGCAGACCGTTAGCGAGCGTTCACTACATGTTATAGTGCTCAATAACTTGGCTACCTTTCTAAGCGATCGATTTGAGTGGAATCAGGATATCAACGATCTGGAACGCGGCATCACGGCTGCACGCCAGGCACTCGATCTCTGCAGTCCAGGTAACCAGGCAGAGTGTAAAAATAGTCTCTGTCTGCTTTATGGGTATCGCTATACCAGGCTGGGTGATTTGGATGACCTGGAGACTGCAATGCAGATGGCACATGAGGCAGTAGAGACGGCTGAGGACAAGGCGCACCTCGTGATGTTCCTGGGAAACCTGGGCATTTGCTACGAGCGACGGTTCGAGAGACTAGGGGACCCAGCTGATATCGATAGAGCTGTTTATTATGCACAAAGAACGGTAGATTTGACTAGTCCTAGGGGCCCAACAACCGATGGAGACGATGATGAAGAAGAGGAGGAAGAAGAAGAAGAGGAAGAAGAGGAAGAAGATGAAGAAGATGAAGAAGAGGAAGAAGATGAAGAAGAACAACAACAAGAAGAAGAAAAAGAGGAAGAGGAGGAGGAGGAGGTGGAGGAGGAGGAGGAGGAGGGTGAGAAGAATGATGTTCATGAGGTCAATCCAGTTGAACGCTCCCTATACCTCAAAAACCTTAGCAACGCGTTCGGGCGGCGATTCGAAGTCTCTGACAGTCTGCGGGATCTCGAAGAGGCTATTAAACTTGGACGTGCTGCTGCCAAACTGATTCGCGGTCACCCACGATGGCCAGAACTGCTTCACAACGTCAGCCTTCTGCTGGCGGACCGGTTCAAGCGACTAGGGGACATGAAAGATCTACACAAGGGGATCAAGCTGGAAAAGTCCGCTGTTAGGAATATCGCCCAGGAAGACCCTCGGTTACCCACACATTGGGACCATCTGGGGACATTGTATGGGCAGAAGTTCGACTTCAGCGGCGAAATGAGGGACTTGGAGCAGTCTTTGAAATGGGCGCAGAAGACCCTGGACGCCTCCGCCTCCATGAGGAATGGCAATGATCTTGACAAGGCTCAGTTCAAGTGGCATATGGCTCTTGCCTTGAACCGCCGCTTCGAATACTCCGGTGAGGCGATGCATCTAGACCGTGCAATCTCTTTAGGGCTAGAGGTCCTGGGGAGCGTTGAGCAAGATGACCACCGGCGGATTGATCTGCTGCTGGATATCAGTGACTTTGAGTACTCTAAGTACATGAAGTCAGGGTCGAAGGAGCACTTTGATTCTGCAACTGCATTTGCTCAGCAAGCCATTGAGGCTTACCTGCCTCATGGCCGTGACCGACCCCTTCGACTTTGTACTCTCAGTCGCCGATTCAGAAATCGCTTCACTTTTACCAACGATGAAAGCGATATCGAACGCTCGATTGTGCTTGCGAAGAAGGCAATTGAGTTGCTCTCGCCGGGACACCCCCGGATTCCATATTGCCTCTGGTTTTTGAGTCTTGCCTTTGAGGCGCGGTATCGGGCTGTGGGCTCCCTTTCCGACTTAGAAAGGGCAATAAGCATCAACCAAGATGCCCTTGTCACGGTATCGCTCGGTCGTCTTGACCGGGTTGACATCCTGCACAGCTTAAGCGTGCAGCTTACCCACCGCTATGAGCAGCTAGGTGCGCTTGTTGATCTGGAGGAAGCGATCCACCTAATGCAAGAGTGTAAAGCTAACATGCCTGAGAGTAACAAAATCGGGCGGGTGTCGTGTCTAAAGGTCTTCTGTGATCAGCTTGGGTATCTCTTTGAACGAAATAGTGACATGTCGACGTTGAAGGAAGCAATCACAACCGCAAATGAAGCGCTGGAGCTGTACACTGATGAAGATTCCGTGAAAGTCAGTATTCTGAACAGCCTTGGGCTACTCTTCAGATTGCGTTTCGGCGTTACGGATTCGCTGGAAGACCTTGAAGCAGCAATAGAGGTACAACGCAAAGCTCTCCGACTCATTCCTCGTAATGACCCAGAACGGAGCATTGCTCTCTATAATGTCAGTGCCAGCCTGGCCGACCTTTACCGGCACAAAGGAGAGCCACGAAATCTTACTGAGGCTCTTAAAACCGCATGGGAGGCGCTGGATGCGGCCCCTGAAAGCCATCCCAATCGCGCAATGTACCTGGATTTGGTAGGGATGCTCATGCAGGAGTTTCCGGAAGATTCGGGCAGCATTCATGCAGAAGAACATAGGCCTGCATCTCTGCTCATTGAGGCCCTGCACCACGAGAATTCTCCTCCCCTGGACCGCGTCAAGGCGGGTCAACATGCCTTCCACTCCTGTGTCAGAGACAGGGCTTGGAGCGTTGCAAATTCAGTCGCAAGGGATGTTGTAGCGCTCTTTCCACTGCTAGTTCCTCGCTGGATGAGCAGAGCTGACCAGCAACACCTGCTAAAGAACATATCCCACTTCACATCGCTGGCGGCCTCCGTCGTCCTTCAAGTAGACGGGTCGCCGGCAAGCGCCCTGCAGATATTGGAGGCTGGGAGAGGAGTCATTGCTGGCCTCACTGTTGACCTCAAAGCAGACATTTCTGCCCTGAAAGAATCAGAACCTGCACTCTATCAAGAATACGCTCAGCTCCGTCGGCGGATCTTACTCCCAATAGCATCGTCGCTCGCAAAGGTGGCAGAAACTACCCAGCCCGTTTCCACACGGAGACGGCGCCAAATCCCGCCCCGTATCAATATTGCTGGTCTTGAGCGGGCTGATTGTTTAAGAAATCTTGAGGAGCTAGAAGACAGGATCCGTTCAGTGCCCGGATTTGAGCACTTCCTTGAACGCTGGTCTGAACAGGACTATATCTCGCTTGCCTCCTCTGGACCTATCGTGGCCTTTAATGTCACCGAACACCGGAGCGATGCGATCTTGATTACCAGCACAGGTATCACAAGCATTCGATTGGAGAGGCTCCACTTTCGGGATGTTAAGGCCTATGTTCCAAAGGTGATCGGTAAGAACCAGCTTTCGAGAGGTCGAGCAAGCACGAGGAAACAACGAAATCAAGAACTTCAGAGCATCTTGCAGTGGTTGTGGAAGACCGCCGTGCAGCCGGTACTAACAGAGCTCAATCTGTATACCCATTGCGGTCATTCCGGGACTGATATCGCCTTACCGCGCATCTGGTGGATGACAAGCGGCTACATGGGCCTTTTCCCCATGCATGCGGCCGGCGACGGAAATGGAACAGTAGCAATGGATTATGTCGTTTCCAGTTATGTCGCAACCCTTCAGGTCCTGAAATTTTCTCAGAGCAGGCATGAGGAACGCCTGCAACATGCCGATCTGAAGATGCTCGTCATCCCTGCACCCGAAAAAGAACATCAGAAAGACCTGGACAGTGAGGCAGAAATACAGGCAATCGAAGATAGCCTGAAAGATATTGTTTCATACAAGATCCTACACAAGCCTTCCAGAGCCGACGTTCTGTCACAGCTTCCTAACAGTCACCTCCTGCACTTCTCATGCCACGGAGAATCTAACGCGGCGGATCCCTCAAAAAGCGCTCTCATACTCGCCCAATCATCAGGAGATGAGGCCGACGATACAGAAAGAGCCAACGCATCCCCTGGGTCCAACCTCACCGTGCAAGATCTGGCAAGGATAAACCACGACAAGGCGCAACTCGCATACCTCTCTGCTTGCTCGACGGCTGAGAACTCCTCAGAAGATCTCCTGGACGAGGTGATCCATATTGCAAGCGCTTTTCAGCTCATCGGCTTTCCGCACGTCGTCGGAACGCTATGGGAAATACGCGATATTGCTGCTGTGGCCGTGTCTAGACTGTTCTACGAGGAATTAGGACGGCGAGTAGTCGCGGGCGAGAACTTAAGTAGGAACATTGCCTATGCTCTACATGAAGCTTTGAAGCGATATAGAAGTACTAAACGAGTATCCCGGAGCAATGATGTTCTCTCATGGGTTCCCTTCGTCCATATGGGGGCGTGAATCGCGTGGTTGTTCTGCTTGCATCATACGGCTAGCTATACACATTATACATTGCTTATTGCAGAAGACTGTGTTGGAAGAGACGATAGCATAGACATTCGGATTCCGAGGACCGCAAGAGCTGGAATTTGGTGATTGTCTGCGTTTCCATAGACCAGGGTTCCGATAAGACAAAGCTGACCGGGGCTTACGAGCCCAGGCTTTAGGGTCATTTTTCAAGCTGATGTGCATAGGAACCTGACGTAAATAAAAAAATTCCATTGAATTATGGCGAGGTAAGTGGAAAGTATGGAAACGTTTGTCCACACTTTTAGGTTTTCTTCGTGAACGAAGTAAGGTATGTGAGGTTGATGTTCGTTCTTTGATATTGCCAGAGAATATGTGTAGGGTAGATTTTTGCTGCCTACGATATAATCAATAGGCCTGAGTACTCCTGAACATAGGACTTCCTCTCGGCCATTACCTACTTCTTCGTCGCCAGAATCAAGACTGCCGGCCATGAAAACAGCCTTTGCTGGCCAGATCCAACCTCTCTCTCCAACCTCGCCCACAACGGCCTCACCGGCTCGTCGTCCATCCTTTCGAAGGGGAAGATATACTTCACAAACTCTCTGAGCTGACTGATGTTCCAGCTCATCTCCCACATCTTTCTGTCCTCCTGCTCAATCACGATTTCCCCTTGCTTAATCTCGCTCGGCGGCGCATCTAGCGGGCACCCACAGGCTCTTTCGGTAAAGAATGCCAATCCAGCCCAGGAAGTATTCCATTTATACCGCGTCACATTTGCCCATTCTGTCTCCGAGAATGGGATATAATCCAGCCCGCAAGCGATGCGCTCCGCAACACACTTCCACTGCGCCAGATGCTCGTGGCCATGGCCTTGGATCACACCTGCGTAGTGATGGTCGATAATCTCGTCGAGGAGTGGCTGACAGGTGAGAGCGTACTCTGGCTCTGCAAAGTGTGCGCGGCCGTAGAACCAGATTGCGAGCGTTCCGCCGGTTTTAAGGAGGGTGTGGAAGCTCTGGAGGGCCGGGAGGGTGTCGAGGAGGGGAAAGGTCAGAGCGCAGGCGACCAGGTCGGCAGAACCTGCTTTGCCCGGGTCTTTTAACAAGAGGTCTTCTGCTCTGGAGGACACATAGGAGAAGCTCGACTGGGGAATACCGCTTCGCGAAAGGAACCGCTTCGCATACTCGAGGTGACTGGCGTTGTTGTCGCTCACAACGACATGCGAGAACCTTGCAGCCAGCTTTGCAGCAACATGGCCTGGTCCAGCACCAACATCGTGAGCTACTGACAGACTCTTGAAAGAGCCTCTGTTTCGCGAGTGCGTTGCGTGGTGGTTGTAAATGAGGTCGTAGAAGGAATCTGTGTATTTGGGCCGCGTGGAGAGATAGCCGGTCCAGTAATTGCTGTGGTCTTGCTGAGTGAGTTTCCAGATGTTTTTGAGGTCGCTGAGTCCTGTTGTTCTGAAGTGTCGCGACAGATGATGAGAAATGAAAGGAACTCTTTGTGGGCAATGAGATCGGACTCTCATTTTGGCAAGAGTCGCAAAGGTCGAGGATTGAGTATTTTGCACTGGGAACACAATCACTTTCCAGAAAGCTGCCTGTCAGTATTGAATGTATGGTCAGGTTCTGTTTGATACCGTGACAATACATGGTCCTGCCTTGACACAGGGTTATCCCTGCTGCGTGCTGACTAGCTGCATAGAGTGGTTCGGTTGCCCAGCTTGGGCAAGGCAGCCGATGCACTCTCAGTAAGACAAAAGAAACCACTACTGATAATCCTCTCTGGACACTACACATTTCTCAACGAACAATGCTGGGAAACCGCAGAGAAAAAGGGTACAGTCTCCTGCCATTGACAGGAGGACAGCCGGAGCGGCTACCCTACCACTATGTCGCGTATTTCCTGCTCACTGCGTCAAACATCCTCTTCCTTGGTCTCTGGCTGTTCTCAGGACACATGAGCAGTGACTGTATCAGACCGCAGATATCATACTGTAGGTATCGCCAATATATAGACAGAAGCAAGGCTGATGTAGTCCTCACTGGTAGCACCCGCCAAAGACGACGGTGCCATAGCCTACGTGAAGAAGCGCCTCATGCGGGATATTGAGCATAATCCATTCACGGGGGAACCTCGCCCTGAGCTTGATGCTGCCTGGAGACATATACTTGAGCGTAGGCCCAGACTTGGTTATCTGATATGAAGTTTCGTTTGTACTGAGGCTATGTCCAGCGATGACCACCAAGATCAGTGCAGAAGAACTCGCCCACCTCCCTGACACAAGCATCCCTTTTGCAGACGGCTCTGGGTATATCGCTGAGTTGGCTGTCTATCATGAGTTGCACTGCGTGGTGCGTATCCACCCCAGGCCGTTTTTGCGTATTTCACTCTGTGCGGCATTGATACTGAGTTTAAATTTCTGGGTAGAAACGAGTGCGCCGCTATCTCCACCTATCGCACTACATGCCCAACATCACCGCCGACGAACTCGTTCGTGAAAACACCCACATCGACCACTGCCTCGAGTACTGGCGCGAGGCAGCCATGTGCCGGGGTGACACGACGCTCGCGACATTCCGGTGGAAGGACGGACTTCCCTACAGCAGGGTCTATAGTGATCACGAGTGTGTGGATTGGGAGGCCTTGGATGACTGGGCAAGGGGGAGGATGGTGGATATGAGTGATTATTCTATTCTGAAACAGAACTAGCGGTTATGAGCATTCTTTTAGTCTCCTATTTTGCGCAGAAAGGTCTATGTGATAAGCCCTGTATCCGAAGAATTCGCCCATTTCTCAGCCCAGTTGAATACACTCTCATAATCACGACATATCCGGGGCTGGCCCCATCCGCTCGTCTTATGTGTTTCGCGATCAAGGACTTCAAGGTTCGTATCGGCCGCACACATTATAGTCTGCCGGATATAGTCGAAGCAGTGCCGGATATGACTGGGGGCCATTCGCGTCCCTGTCTGGTTGAGGAAGTCATCGGGGGGAGTAATGTTTCGCTGCAAGTTCGCGGCGTCGAGCGCTGAGTGGTACGACACTAGGATTGCGTGCTGATCATGATCAGTGACCGCAATGGGCGAGGATTAAAAGAGGAGAATGGAAGCAAACCAAGCAATGGAGTTGGTGGAATACGGTGATTCCTGCAATGAAAGGGGCAATTTCTGGATGGTGGACGAAGCCTCGGCCAACTTGATACCATTGAGCACGTTAGAATACGTTAATTCGCAAGAGGCCGCGTAGACTTGCTTGGTACAAGATCTGCCCAAGCCCTCTCTCCGTCCGGAGTTGGGCGTTGCGAGAAGGTCAGGTTGAGATAAAATTCGGTTTCAGTAGTTCCCGGGGGTCCTAGAATTTCTCCCAGTTGGCGCATGCTCATCGAGGAATTGTAATGTAGACATACGCAAAAGACCATCCTGCGATTGAATCTGCGTAGACTTGACCTCGCTATAAAAGAACCCTAGAACAAAAGCAATGCTGAACACCGCTGTTAGCTGGGTGAGGTGTACGGCAATTCCAGTACGAGAGTGGGACCGCGACTCTCGACGCTCTAAACACGGTTGCAGTTCATCGTGATGCAGCAGACCATCTCTTGCTTCTTGCAAGGCTTCAGAGGATACCCGAGGCATGGTGAAACGGTAGGGAATTGGCTAACATCACTTCACACTCGAGGGATAACGCTTCATGGACGGCAGGTCCCGGACTGTGTCAGCTTACAGTGAGCTAGCTATTGCTCCCTGTGGACGTACTCCTGACAGCTGGTCAGTTCCGTATGTGGGACGCTAAAATTTGGGCAGTCTCCTGCAGATGAACCTGGTACAGACACTATGCCAGCACACCACAACCCCGCTCTCCCATGGGGCTCAATCGCCAGGTCTGATCGAATGAAAGACCCTTGGCTCTGTGTAACATGTAGGCAGGATAAAGTTGAGACTCAGCCCCATTTTCCGTCATCGGCCGAAGAGGAGATGGAGCCGCTGAGATGATGGACCGGAATATTTGAAGAAAAGAGCCCGCGCGTACATCCCACAACTCCATCTACAGGAATTTCTCAGAGCCAACGTCCTATTGCCTCTGACTCTGCTCGACCTCACCGAACTGTGGCCAAACTCAAAGTCCATCCGTCAACATGCGTATTTCAGCCTCAATTTCTCTCTCTCTAGCCATGCTGCTGTCTCTCTTTGCCATTGCCACGGGCCTTCCGACCAAACTTGAACCAGGCACGTCGTTCTGTATTTTTCCAAACCGTAAGGCTTCTGGCTGACCGTCGTCCAGAGACAGACGCAAGCGTTGTCCGCACTCCGCAGGTTCAGCGGGATGAAGGGATCCAGGACGCCGACGACTATGTCCGAAATAGCTGGTCCGAATAGACTGCGACCAAGGAATGGCAGGAGTACCAGCGAGGGTTAGGGTTCTCAATGTGGTGCGATAGTATGAATCTCGTATAATGCTCCTGGGGTATCGTGTACGAGAATTACAATCATTGGTTGCCTATTCGCAACGTTCGTACTACTGTAGACCAATCCACTTCCGTACCATAGCCATGTAATTGTTGGGCAGTTCATACTCTTGGATAAGGTGTAACCCACGGTATTGATCAGCATCATGACCCCACTCACAAACAATCTGAAACCCTAAAATGCAGCTTATACTCTGGGTACTCAGACAACAAATGAAACAAGCTCGGCTATGCTTTCTCCACGTCAGCCTGCAGGATAAGATCTGCAGCTTGCTCCGCAACGGCGTATAAAGTCGCCTGCGGATGACCCCCTATGCTGACGGGAAGGATACTAGCGTCCACCACCCGCAGATTCCGAACCCCAATCACGCGCAGCTCCGTGTCGACAACCTTACCCATGGCGGCTGTGCCCGCAGGATGGTGATGAGCCATTCCCGTAGCTCTAATACGAGCGTCGAACTCCTCGTCAGAGGACTGCGACGTCAGAGCTGGCATGTCCGGTGGGGGCACCTCGCATTCCACGTAATTTTTGAGAGCTGAGGTTTCCAACAGAGCTTTTGCTGTACGGCGAGAACCGTAAGTAAGCACTGCCCGGTCTGTTTCCGTATCGTAGTAGTTGGAATCGACGAGGGGCGGATCGCTCGGCGAGGCTGAGCTGATACTGACGGTGCCACGAGACGTTGCGGAGAGGAGCATGACCGACGTCATGAGGAGGCTGCCATCGGTGGGCATGCCGATCGGGGCGTACAGAATCAATGTCTCGACAAGAGGTCGACCCGGGATCAAGACCGATTCATCGGTGCTTGAACCAAATCGTTCCTTGTCCTTCTGCACGGCCGGGTCAAGCACATCCCGGGGGACTCTTTGGTTGACGGCCCAGTCAACGGGAAAGCCTTGGGTAAGAGCTGGGTGAGAGAGCTTGGAGCTCCCTAGCGCAATGCCACGTTCTGGCTCGCGCAGCTTGTACAACTGATAGAGCGCAAAATGGTCGATGAGGTTCCTGCCAACCTCGGGTGCCTCAACGACAGACGAAATCCCGTGCTTGGCCAGGGTGTCCCCTGGCCCGATTCCGGACAACATTAGAAGCTGGGGCGTACGCAGTGCTCCAGCTGCCAGGATGACTTCCTTTCGCGCTGTAAAGCGACGGCCATCTGCAAGGAGGACTCCAGACACAATGTTCCCTGGCCCACTAACCTCTACCTTGTGAGCTCTCGCCCCGGTGATACACTGTAAACCATCAAGACTGTAGGCCTGGTGTGCAGCCTGACGCTCTCCGCCTTGCCAGGTTTCGAGGAATTCCACCACCCCGGACAATCGGCCAGTTCCGGGTGCAGGGTTGTATTGTTCACCAATCTCAATCCACGCATCCCGGACTGGCCCTCGCATCGGATATTGCCTGTTGGGATCACTTGCAGACACTGCGCATACACGCACAGGGCCCTCAAAGCCATGCTCCTGGACGTCGGCCGTGCGATCGAAGAATGACTCCGACCGGCGGAAGTAGGGCAGAAGGCCCTGGTATCCCCATCGCTGGTCTCTGACAGTTCTCGCCCAGAGATCGTAGTCGGCCGAGTCTCCTCGACTCCAGCCGCCGAAGTTGATCGTAGTCCCACCCCCGAGGGCCTTCCCAGCGTGGACGGAGTGAATTCTGTTCCCGGTGTTTGGCTGGGGGGTAGTGGAATATTTCCAGTCGATGTCGGAGCCCAGTAGAGAGAAGAGTGGTGGGTAAGTCTTGACGTTCGGGTTGTTCGAAGGGTCGACGCCTGCTTCAAGTAGCAGCACGTTCAAGGAAGGGTCGTGCTGCTTGAGTCGAGAGGCAACAACGCAGCCAGTCAGTCCTCCTCCAACGATGATGTAGTCGAACTCAGGAATGGTCATGATGAAGACTGATGAGGATTGCTGATGAATGGAGATGATGGGAAGTTGGAGGAAGCGTAGTGTTATTCTAAGGTTGAGCAACAAAGGAAACACTCGGCCTTAGCTCTAAAGTCCGCCCGAGAACCGGCTTTGTTTCAGTCCTTAAGTAACTGGGAATCCTATCTTCGATTCCTGTCTGCTGTATCACTGTTCAAGTGTGGCATCATGTCTTCGCAGACTATTGTCCTCATCTCAGGTACTTTCCTCCCCGCATCACAGCACTAAAACTCACCAATTCAGGTGCAAATCGCGGCCTGGGATTTGAAGCAGCAAAGTGCCTCGTTCATCTGGCCAATTACCATATCATCCTCGGTAGCCGTGATCTTCTCAAAGCCGACAAGGCAGCAGACACTCTCCACGCCCTGCCCAATCTCAAGTGCAGCGTCTCTACAGTTCAGCTTGACGTGACCGACAAATCCTCCATCACGGCCGCAAAGAGCTACATTGAAGCGACCTTCTCCCGCCTCGACATTCTCGTCAACAATGCCGCCATCTACCTTCTCAATCCCACTTCTTCCGTCGACGCTCTCCGCGCATCCTTGGACACTAATGTGATTGGCGTCGTTGCTCTTACTGAAGAGCTTCTTCCACTGCTCAGAAAGTCGGCAAGCCCTCGGTTGATTCTAGTCAGCTCCTCTAATGGGTCACTGGAATATAATTCCGACCCAAGCTCCCCGCACGGAGGGACCTGGGCAATGGAGTATCGCGTGACCAAGGCGGCGTTAAATATGCTGCTTGTGCAGTACCATGCTAGTCTAAAGGAAATCACAGTACTCGGCGTTGACCCTGGGTTTAGTGCGACCGAAGTTATTGGGGACGCGGACGCGCTGAGGAAGATGGGCGCTGCTGAACCAGAGGTTGGAGGGGAGATCATTGCTTCCGTTGTTAGGGGAGAGAAGGGTCAGCCTGGACGGATATATGGCCCTCAAGGGATTGTGCCGTGGTGATGTATAGTGAAGTTGACTGCTATCTCATCTATCCTTCATCTATCTATGGACGTCCAGTACCAAGATTAAACCATTGATTGAATACGTTCTCGGGGTCCACCCTGGCCTTGATGGCTCTCAGTTGTCCCACGTTTTCTCCGTATATGGTCGTCAGGTTCTCGTCGCCATGGGCAAAATTGACATACCTGTCTTTGTTAGCTCTGAGCAGAAGAATCCATGCGGGCAACTTACACAGCCGGATCATCCAGCCCATCAGTCTCCCACCACAAAGCTCGCATTGTCTCCCCCCAAGCTATCGCGCTATTTTCCAGCCCCTGGTCATAGTACCATGGTATAGCGACAGCCTGGAAGTTGACCCTGCTCCGCCCCGGAAACGCGGCGGAGTCGTCCGGTAGAGCACGGGCCCTGTCCAGCGAATACGCTTCCATAATAACAACGCTGTTCTGCGTCTCTTCGACCGCCGTGAATGCAACATACTCATCCCACGCCCTCTTCCAGGTCTCTGGCACTAACTTACGTAGGGCAGCAGAATAAGCCGGCTTATACCCACCGCTGGTGCAGAAGCCATCTGACCCATCATTCCAGCGGGCATACGGCACTTCAGCAGTCTGGTCTTCAATCGGACCGATGTCAAGAAGGGATGCAAAAGCTGCTCGCCCTCGTGCCTCGCCTTCATCGCCATAGTAGAACGGCGTAGCGATGAACCTCTGCGTGCCGTTCACTGTCATGTAGTATAAGAAGATGTTCATCTCGGGCGTGAGAGTCAGCTCCTCGATAGCCTGCACGACGGCCTCTACCTGTTCGCCGCTGAATACAAGCTGTCCCATCCACGCTGTGATATTAGTCGCAGAGTCCACGGGGTACGCCTTGAGGGTTGCCGAAGTGACAATCCCGTAGTTAGGGCCCGCGCCGCGGAGCGCCCAGAACAGATCATGATCCTTGCCCTGACGGCCAGGCGTTACTGTATGCACTTCCCCGTCGGCAAGGACTACCTTCAACTCCAAGACATTATCAACCCCGAACCCGACCATGCCAAGAAGGTTACCATACCCCCCGCCTAGAATAGCGCCTAGGGTCCCGACGCAGTTGCAGTTGCCAGTAGGTATGAGAGTATCATGCTCGACTGCTGCTGCAACCGCTTCACCAATGGAAACCCCGCCGCCAAGGGTAACCTGCGTCCGGTTGGCATTGAATACGACCGTATTCAACTGCGTGATGTCGATAAGCAGCCCGCGTCTATTGGGTCCCAAGTCAAATGTGTCCGCCCAGCCATGGCCTCCATTCTGGGCCAAGAATCGGATTGAGTTTGAGACGCAGAATTTCACCTGCCCGGCACAAGTACATTATAGTCAGTGCAGGCCATTTTCACCCCCATCAGACTGGCAGATCAGCGGGGGATCAATCCATACCGTCTTTGCGACGTCCTCCTCAGTGGCTACCGACACCACGACCCCCGGCTGGGGCGCGCTGTACGCGCTCCAACGTTCAAAGTCCGACTCCACAGCCCCAGGCTCGGTTATAATTGAAGCCAGCGAGGAGAGCTGGGGCCCAAGTTCTTGTGCGACCACATCAGGCCACCTACCGGCTGCCCAGACGCGCAAGGTAGAAAAAGAAAGGGTAAGGGTGAAGGTAAGTAAAAGGTAGCCGGTCAAGAACAGCGCCATTATAATGTCTGGGATGGAGATGTTGTGTCCTGTGTCTGAGCAACCTTGCTTGGTGGGCGCTTTTATACAGACCAAGTGCAAATCTCTCGTCGGAGATTGAATACGAGTTGAGCCCACAGACCATTGCTATTCTTGTCTCTCGATAAGAGACAAAACGTGCCGAGAGGATAGCCAGAGTCAGGACACATCGTGATGAGACTGCCCCTCTCGCTCGTCAGCCCGATCACGGGTCTGATTGGATTGGTTGCACCGTTATAGACCCTAATTCTGCTGTGTAACCCTACCAAAGGCGACAAAATCATGTGGCACGCATGTGTAATATAAGATCCATGGTCCTTCCTTGTCAGCTGCGTAATGCGACGGTATACGGAAATGAACGTTCCGTACCGTACCATACGGATGAGGGGGGCTCTGAATTGTTACTGACATGAGAGCCATCGCAGCTAAGCCCTTCCGCCCAACGTCAGCCGCTGTACAGAGTAAAAATAGGGTGCAGAGTATATGGTAATCTTAGTCTTTGCTCCTCCTCATCCTCCTCCTCCTCCTCCTCCTCATGTCCGTAAGCCTAATCTATCGCTGACTGTAGATGTTTCTATCACCACTACGACCGCCAGGATGCCCACCGATTCATACTCCAAAGGGCTGATGATCGCTTTGGGGATCACCTTCCTGATCTTTCCCTGTATATTCGTCGGCCTTCGATTTTGGGCCAAATGGCATCAGCGACGGAGCTTGCAGTGGGATGATTTTCTGATATTTCTGGCACTGGTAGGCTTGCATTCGTCTGAGATAGGTGTTTGGTGGGCTCTGATAGTGCTAGACATTCTCGATAGCGTGCTCGATTACCCAACTTATAGGTGAGTCCGTGAAATATCTAGGGAAATGCGGGTAGGGGTAATTGAAATATAGGCGCTATCGACGGTCAGCTAGGCCAGCATCAGCGGACAGATGAAAACAATCAGCCCATCCTAGATGACCCTCGTTTTCTGATCTATGAGAAAGTATTCATCCCTACGACCCTTGGGCCTCAGACAACGCTACTAACTAGACCAGTGCAAATTCGCCAGCCAGATGCTCGCCGTAATCGGGCTGGGCCTCACAAAAGCGTCCATTCTCATTCTGATTCGAGGCATCTTCTCTGTTTCGCGTCCGTTTCGTCATCTCTGCAACGCTATGCTCTTTGTCGTAGCGGCCTGGACGATTTCCTTCTTCTTCAGCAATCTGTTCACTTGCTTCCCCGTCACCCCGCTCGTTGAGCCGTTCTACGGCAACAAGTGCATCAATGGACTGGCCATGTGGTATGCCGGCTGTATTAGCGATGTTGTTGTCGACCTGATCATTCTCGTCATACCGCTGCCGATGATCTCGCAGCTCAAACTGCCACTGAGGCAGAAGGTGGCAATCGGCGCCATCTTTTTGCTGGGCACGACGTACGTCTGATCCTTCCTGACTGAGGTATAGCAGATTGACAATGTGGATAGGGTTGTTGTCATTAGCATCACGCGGATGGCCATGTATTTCCACGTGGGAACGACGTTCAGGGAACACTATAACGACATGACTTGTAAGTTACTTATCCTTGTCTCTGCAAATCCACGGTATCATGCATTGGATCTCATTCGCGCCAGATTACACCTCCCCTGTCTTCTTCTGGACGAATATCGAGATCTCTTTGGCCGTGATCTTGGCCTGCCTTCCGACTCTGCGGCCCGTTTGGACTGTCCTCTCCGGTGGCCGTGCAAGGAAGAGCAGTACGTATCGCCCTTATGATGAAATCGAACCGGAGAACAGCGAGCGTATGAGACGCGTCAAGCCCACGCTCGACACTATTGACCGGCTGGAAAGCAGTATTGCGCTGGTCAAGGTTCCTGCGGGACCGAGGTAGGTAGGCAAAGGCTTAGATCTATATTGCATATGAATCAACCGGTGGACCCAGGATGGAGTATCCATTGATTGTATATCTATTAATTAGCTCAGTTACAGTCTTACGATTATGACTTTCAACAACTCATATTCTTTCCATCGTGTTGACTTGAACGAGTTCATGTGCCATTAGTTTACATACGCAAACTCGTCAGCTACACCCATCAAGATGTTAACGAATGATCCCAATCCCAATTTGCTAGCCATTCCCACCTCATTCCGTCTTGTGAGGAAATATTCGTTTCATTGACCGGTCTACTATAATTCGCAGGCTTCTCTCTCAAATCGCCGTCTCGCCTGAGCGTATTAGTCCAGGATTTTGTATTTGATGGCCCAGCTAGTGAGAAACAAGGGCCCAAACAAGTGGTGACGCCTCTGCAGATGTCGAGTAGATCGGTAGACATGTGTTCAAAAGTAAGAGTTATAATGAGACAGCTTTGTAGAAATACTGGGGATTAAGACCCTTATCTAATATTAGAAAACAATAGTGTGGACCGGATTCGGCCCATTGTACCGTCCGCCTGTCACGGGCATCCCACTTCCCCTTGTAGCATAGCGCCGATCTCTCGGATAGCGTGGATCCTTGCCGCTTTTAGTGCAAAGCCCTGCCGCCTCCAAGCTGCTGTTCATCTACTCCATTGGAGTATATACAGGCTTGACTTCCTCCTTGAATCACGTAACTTTCTCCCCACTCTCCCTCTTCCCATATCACGGCACGTGCTCCGCCATGTTCTTCCAGATGTCATTTCACTTGACTCGCATATTTAGTCAATGTGAATGCCTAAATAACAATTAAATATCACAATAGCAGACAGCTCAATGAGTCATGCATCGAATCCACACTTTTTTTTTTCTATTTGAGACTTTGAACCTGCCGAGACATGCTAAGACGCGCTAGCTAGCTCTACTCCTAGGAGACCTCGTATTTCTTAATCGCGCAGTTATCTTGTGCTTCAATCATTGGACAGCATGGGTGATCGACCTCGTGTTCGTGTTCTGCGATGTCAGCTGCTGATCGAAATTAGTGCGGCTTTCCAAGAGCTGTCCAGGATGAGGCTCGAATTAAGAGCAGCCCTTCCTCCGTAGTTGGAATTGCGCAACTGTGGAACTCGTACGAGAACTTCGATAGACCTCGAACAGACCGCGAATAGACTGTCCTGCGGGTGTAGCTAGTGGTCAAGATGTACAACGCAGTCCATCCGCAAGAGGCACCTCAACAGATGCCCCAGATCCGCGCGATGGGCTCGGTGGCCTCCCCGATCCTCCTCCCAATCTCGGCGACTGGGCCTGTGCCCCTAAGCCTCACACTCGCCAGCGACAACCTTTCCCCTAACGCCTCGTCGGCCTTCAGCATGATCCCAATATCCATGGACGTTGAGGAGGGCGCTCCCCAGCCGGAGTTCAGGGATATCCAGCCCTGGGACTTAAAACACCCCGTCGCCGTCTATGCAAACAGAGACGGCAAGCAGCTCCCCGTCTTCTATGACGCCGCAACGCAAGAATACTACCTCTTCACAATCGAGGGCGCAGTGTTACTACATAAGACGCCTACAATAACGATCAAGAAAAGGCAAGCCCGCCAAGTCCTCGGCCGGATTTCCTATTCCCAAATTCGGAGAATCACTGAAACCGAGCTTGCGGAGAGTATCATGAAGGGCATAGATCTTCCTCTCTCAAGCTCGCCGTTGGTGGATAGTGTTTCGCTTTTAAGAAATGCCATGCATGACTCAATCATCGTTACGAGGAATAGTCGGCCTACTACGTTCTTCCGGTTCTGGGAGGATAAGGATGTTAGGGACTCAGGTACTTTGGGCTCAGACAGCTTGTTGATGTATCTGAGGCCGTCGATGGATGGACTTGTTGGGCATAGATGTGATGCATTGTGGCATTGTACGTCTACACTACTCTACTGGATCTCCGTTCCTACGAAAGCTTCCACTCTCGACTAACAATGATGATAAATAGGCGGGAATAATGTCATCTACTGCTCCAAATGCACCTCCTACCGTTTACCCTCCACCTGTCCTACATCTGGGGACGCAGACAAAGCCGATAACACGCTAACCTTTGGCCCACCCATTCCGGTGGGCCGAGTAACAGTAGGAGTCCATATCACCCGCAAAATATTTGACGGGTGTCTCCGACCAGATAAGAAGGGTCTCAATATCCCTCATGCATACCAGACTCTCTCCAAGATCTTTCACAAGCCTACTATTGATTCTATCCCAATACCACAGACTTATATGGTTTCGAATTTGCTCAAGGATAGTCTGTTCGTTGTTGCCGATATGTTCCCGAAGACTGCGGCTGAAAGCTGGGCAGATTACTTTGATGTTGGTGGTGAGCATGCACAGCAGGGGATGTCCGGCATGACAAATGCTGCGGTGGGTGTAACAGCCGGCAGCGCGATTATTGGGACAGGTGCGATGGTTGGCTTGAGAATTGCGGAGGTAGTGGGGGTGTAACTCATCCTAGCGGCAAGAGCATACAGCCGACGGCCACAGAAACTAAAGCCATTTGCAACCGGGACAGCTCAGAGAAAATGATGTATCAAGGATGTGAACGTAGGAAACGTGGTAAGCGATGCTAGATGACTGATGCACCCAATAATAGGCTTAGTTGTGGTTACGAAGATAAGAATCGGGGCAGTGGGAAATACTGCTAGGATGGCTCTACCATAGCACGCGCCAAGCAGAGCAACTGCTTCTGACCGACCGACCAGTCCGTAGAGGCAAATTCCGCCTCTAGACCCCCTTTTGCGCGGATCTGATCCCAAAGGTGTACTTTTCCAAGAGCTTTGATTATATCTGCATCCCCAGCGACACTCTGATGGGGATCCAAGTTGACGCGGAGGGTGGTGCCGTCCATAAAGAATGGATCCTGGAGTACCACATTGATGCGTGAGCGGAGTGTGCTTTTCGAAATGCTGCGATGTTGCATCCGTCCATCAGTATGCGTCCGGCCTGGACGCTTAGCATTTGTAGTATCGCCATAACCAAGGAGGTTTTCCCACTCCCGGACGGACCGCAGAGGGCGATCTTCTCTCCCGGTTTGATGCTCATATTTAGGTTCCTAAGTATGGGGACGGTTGGCTGACTGTTATCATGGCTTAGCCTAATTTCCATATGAGTAATGTAACCACACCTACTCGTATCCAGCAGTGAGACCAGTGATCTCAATAGCACCTCTGTCGGGCCAATCATGCGGTAGGCCCGACTGGACAATGGACATGCATTGTTCCTTTTCCGAAGGGGTATCCTGCGTAAAGCGGAGCACACGTGTGACAGCGCCGATGGAAATTTCGGTCATTGTCCACATCTTAATCGCATTAGCAAGGACTGGTTGAGCGTCAAGATGAGGGTAAGCGCCACGCCAATCGCTGCGGCCTGGAAATGATCGCGCAAGGATGCAATTATGGCGATCAAAATGACCGCGACAGCTCCGACAACAAGGTCCAGCACTAATGTTAGCCATTGCTGTACGCTGTACATCATGTAAAACGGTCTTTGTGAACGGTTCAGAAGAGCATAGTTCTTCTCCCGTAAGTGGGGTTCCCATTTGAAGGACTGGATGCTGGATATGCCGCGGATTGTCTCGAGAAAGTGTGTGTATAAAGGGGCCTTGGCCTCAATATCTAATAATCGTACTTGGCGGGACGTTTGGAGGTAATACGACTGGATGAAGAAGAGAACCAGCCCGAGGAAAGGGATCGTGACGGCTAGGTATTTGCCAATAATACAGATAATAAGTGTGTTAATAGAGACCTCCATAATATCTGTTGAGCCAGTTAGTTCTCCGTATCACCCTCAAACCAGTACCGAGGCTCCTACTGGTAATGCAGTTAACAGCATAAATTGGAAGCATCATATCAATGAGCTCTAAGTCTTGACCAAACCTATTTAGCCAGGCGTTAGTAAGTGCAAAGACGAAATGATGATCGACGGGCGCATGTACCTGTTGGTTATTGACCCTGTATCAACGCTCTGGAAGAAGCTAATCGGCGCTCTACACTGCGTTAACGCAATCATATGATAGGAAGGATGCCGGCTTACTCAAGCGCTGTCTTAAGGAGGTCGGAATGAAGCTTCAGGGAAATGTTATTGAGGCCTCGAACAAAGAGTAACCTAGGGTAATGTATCAGCGCGTACTAATAACACTGTCTCCAGAACCGACCAGCAACCAGATACCAGAGTTAACAATGTCAACCCGATCATATGCCGTAAACACCAAGATACATTTCGAGTTGTTTGTTGGGGTACTCTTCATTGGCCTTTACCCACCACTGAAGCCACAGTGCTAAAGAAATTAGCTTTGTATCGGTAAAATATACCGCTAAGCCAAAAAGGCGTCATGACTTCCAAATTAGTCTTAGACAGTCATATTTTCTACTCGACACTTTGGAACCCGAGAGTTGGCACGACTTACCCTGGAAGCTGTTGCAGAAAGCCTCGATAAGAGTGAAGGCTAAAAATGAAACTACAAGGCTAGATCCCGCGCTCCGAATATAATATCTGTAAACAGACCCCGGCCCAGGTCCTTGCTGCTTGATGCCGGTGGTACTATCATTGTCCGCAAATTGAGCTTCAATCTTGGACTCTTGCTTTATCTCGACAGGCTCAGAGCAACATTTTGATACCTCGATGATTGGTCTAATGGGGAATTTCCTCTCTACATTTTGGACCTTCACGGCAATCATACATCTTCTCTATGGAATTACACAAGGCCCGCGTCATGGGAGGGCCCAGAACCCACCCAGGGGATGTCTTATCCTTCAAGTCGATGACCTCTTAAAACCAACGGATTTTCTGCAGATGTGACAGGATCTGCGCTCCCCGCAAAATATGATCTCGGGGCGCCGTGACCTTTGCCGTCGCTGCTGAAGAGCATCCCGGCTCTGCAGTAGCGACTGTAGCTTCATACTCGCTGAATATACCTTGAGGCGAGACCAATCCAAGAGGACCGGACTGCAGAGTTCGTTTCTCCTTTTCAGTCTGGTCACATAAGATCTTCTCCTCAGTAGGCGTACTGAATATTCTCGGATCCAGACGAAAGACCAATTGGTTGTCTGGACGCCGCTGCCGTCGGGGTCTCCGCGATGTGTCCGTAAGCCGGGAGGATTGCGCACGGGGCTGCGTTAGTGGAGCAGGATGATAGAAGCAATGTCCGGAGTGGCCGTTACTTGGACACCGTCCGCAGACAGGACTTTGGTGGTCGCATCGTAACTTAGCCTGGCGACACGGCTCGCAGGACGAAAGCCGCCCATTGCGGCGGAGAGTGGTCCTTGAAATAGAGCAAGATGATTTCACAACACAAGGAATAGAGGAAGTTTGGAGGTTGAAAAAGGTATTGGATCCCCGGATCTCGGCATCGGAGTTAAAACAGCTGCTTGCCTTTTCTGGCAACATCTGGCAGCTGAACTCCGAAATAGACGCGCCCAGGCTCTTTCGTATCTTGTTTACTGAAACAAATTCCCGCGAGGAGCTAAGCGAAGCATGTGTGAGGGCCTATAAGAAGAGCTTCGAAAATTAGGGACCCCAAACTAAAAAGTGGTCCCAACATTAGTACCAATTACTACTGGTTGGTGCTATATCACAAGCTAATAGGATAATGGGCCGAATCTCGCTCTCCTGACATGGGCATAGGCCAGGTAAAGCTTCTTCTGGGCTTTTATGGATCTTACCTTGTTCAGCCTTGGCATATGATTGGTCAAATCTACTCCAGCAGATTTGACGTCAATATCGCAAGTTTACTGAGGGATCAAGTGTTCAACGGTGAAATCGAGGTAAACATTGCTTTGTGGACTTTTCCAGAACTAAACTGGCTACTTAACTGACCACTGCACGGCCATGTCCATGCTTACTGCCATGACACACTCTACTTGCTCCAGCCTTGCCTACGACTAAGTATACAGGCGTAGACTATAACACACGAAGAAGGATTCAAATCCGTGTACGCAACCAAGATTTCGTTCGACATATTCCCCGGTGCGAAGGGGCTCATGGATTGCTAATTCAAGGCAAGGGTAAAAAGCAGATACGTTCCGACGCAGCTCAGCTAAATCGTTCTAGCTCTTCATCCGTTTAAGAATGTCCCTCAGACGTTCAGATCATTTGATAACGAACTATTCTCAAGTATTTCCCTTGATGGAGGCAACAAGACTGGTGCCGTCTTATCATCCCATTTGTTCCTACCTGAACCCTCGTGAATAACTTTGAATGTACCACCCCTGGTCAACTATGAGCACTGAGCGAATATTTCCTCAGGTAGTATCGGTAAGGCATCTGAGATAGGAGATTGGTGTAGCGGGACATCCATTGACTACTTAGTGATGCACTGTTGTCGCCGCATAGGTAGTCATGTGCGAGAAAGTTCAACTGTCGAGCAGAAACAACGTCATGATTAGGAGAATATGCTGTTATATTAAACTCTTTGACGAATGTGACTCGAAATCATATAATGAGAGCGGTTATGACGGTCGAATTATTGTTATCGGAATGTATCCTTAGGTCGCGTGTAGCTTTATCCTTTCCAAGAACTTTGCATGCTTGGACCCAAAAATAGCTTCGCTGTGCTCCAGTTGAACCGTTAAAGGCACTAATACCCCTCACCGAGGATTACACAAGACTTAGAGTTTTCGCGAATATGCTGGCCATTGGTCTTCTCATCTAGCCCATTTTCGATCCCTGGGTTTTATACTTGAGTCCTTGAAGACAAATATATCATTATCTCTTACTATAGTATTTTAGATTGTTTCGTGAAGCAGGCTAAGCAATCTCTTGATAAAAAAGGATCAAGTATAGGGTGAGTATAAATATGAAAAATGAGTAAATTATCTTGAGCAGATCAGCCTTTAGAGGGCAAGCAGATCACCTGACTCATATGGCTCTCTCTCTAAAAGCGGCAATATCCGGCGGAGCAGGCGCTGATTGTAGTTTTCTGCGCTGTAGAAGTGCCTAGCACTGCTCATAATTTGGATGACGGGATGGAAATTGATATCTATATTCGAAGCCCTAGAGATGGTTGAGATTGTGTCATTAGTCAGTGCGGCTGATTTCATGTTCTCCAACCTGTCTTCAAACACTGAGGAACAAAGCTGGGGTGCGACAGGCTCGAATTGCTTGCATGAAAGCGCCCCCCTACTACACAATACCCGATTAGTCGAGATCTAAACAGTCCTTGTTTGTAACTGAGACGAATGTGTTATCTAATAATACTTGAATTCCATCAGGGAAGTTTCAGGGTTATAAACAATTGTAAGATTTGATGGAAAGCAGTACGCTGCAAATCCGCAAGGACTGTAATTGCGGGCGAACGGGCTTACCACAAGACACACTCATAGCTGCAGTATCTAAGACGAAACCCGCAAAATGGAAGAGAAGGAGATGTAATAATGTGCAAGTCGTAATATGAAAGGAAATGGCAATACTCAGGCAGAACAAGTAAGGAGTAGGGGAGACATTAAGTGTATGGGGAATCAAAACGTACTACAAAATGGAAAGAGGCAACAGAAGAAAATGGATCATAAAATCTCCAGATCTTCAAACTCCACGACCAAGTAGTCGCCAGTAGCAGGCGCACTAGAGCTCGACCCTGTTCGATGCGTCCTACCCCAAACCGTACTGCTTCTCTGAATATTTGCCGGCCGACTCGCATACACACCCACATATATGAATTTGTCCTCGACCCCATAAAAAAACCAGGTAACCTCGCGCATCTTCTTCCACGTTTCGGCCACTTGACCTGGCGTCATCGCATACGGCGAGACCGAAGGAACCTGATACCAAACCCAGAGTGAATGGCCGACGCGTTCGAGCTTGAGGCGCACAGAATGGATGGCAGACGGCCCTCGATCTGCGGCGCTGAGTGGCGCGAGGGACCAGTCAGCTCCGTCTGCCGTTGCGCTGACAGATGAAACGTTGACCGTGCCAGATGCAAATTCCATGCCTGCCTTGACCCACTTACACGGCTGGGGATTCGGTGACGCACCCCCAAAACGGCGCGTCCGCGCCAACGGCGCTGTACCTGACGAAATAGACTGGGGTGCGCCCCCGGCGAAAATGACCAATCCTCCCTGATCCCATTCCATCTCAAAGTCCGCCGTCACCGTGACCTCGGCAACTAGGAACGGATTTCGTAATGACGTAAACACAATGGGTGCTGTCGATGTATCCCCGTTGGGCGGTTTTCTCCAGAGGTCGGTATTGGGCCCTGCTCTCAGGGTGAAATATTCCATGCATTGCGGAAGCGTGAAGTCTGCCGGCAAATTCAATGCTGTAAACGACGAGCCACTGGGAGGCATCTTGACCACTCTAAGACAAGCTCGCCTTTCCGTCGTGCGCGAGTCTCTCCTCTACTTCTGCGAGTGCTGCTCGGTGGCCGAGTATATTAAATGGCTGAGCGCATCAAAAATTGCCTCCCTTGTGACTTGTGCTCTTGTTACCCCAAGAACTCTGGGTCGAATACAAAACGCCTGAACTGTCCCAAATCGACTGAGCGATGCCGCGAGGACTAACAAGGAAGGACAGGGCAGGTTGCCGACGACCTTTTCCTTGTGCGCGCAGCGCGAAGTAAGGGAGTCCCAACAATAATCCTCCACTCGGAGTCCTCAGTATGCTGTGGCGTCCTGCGTCAGCGAGGTGATGGCTCTTTTGGCAAGGCAGGAGCCCGCAACTAGTGAGTCCGAAGTCGAATCCGAGCCAGGTGATTGATGAAGAAATTTGACTAGAAGAAAAAGAAAATAACGTCACGAACTGCTCAAACCCGGGATCGTGGTGTAGAAGTCGCCGAAAACGGACGTGGGTAGTTGCGAACCACAAACAAGCCGCAGGATCCTATATCGAGCCAGGCCGCGAAATGTGACGAAACCCCGAGGGGAGAACCTGGCCGTGGGCCGCGTCACAGTCATGTTGGCTCCTTATCAATTATACGTCTCGGTCCGGGGCGCCACTTTGAGTCCTTATGATACGCTGAACCAGCCCGCTGGAATGGGAGGGAGAATCCGAGTTCCCGGGTTCGCAAGAGAGACCCATCATGGTGGCTTACCGTTCCCTCCACTTGTGCTGTTTTTCTTTTTCTTCGTTAGGTTGGAGTCTTTTCATTTGCTTTTCCTCAGAACTGGCCTTGATTTGCTCCCCGACTGTGCGTCTGTGCAGCAGTGGCGGGATTACTGTCCAGACTACATTCCCGAAGGCAAACCAATTGAAGTCGAGTCCACGCAAGAGGAACGGGAACAGTGGCAAGCTTCGAAGCCAGCAACTGAAACATATTTAGACTGTCGATGGTCTGACGAGAGACACCAGTGGATTACTCGACAGACGATTGGACGCATCGTCAGCTGAAAACCGCCTTGGGTCCCTGAACCCCGTGACTTTCAATTGCCAACTCACCGCCTTTGGGGGGCTTTGGCCGCCTCAGTCGGGCTTCTACTCCCCATCCCACCATCTTGTCACAGCTGAATCACATCCTGCAGCCCTGTTATTGATCCGGGATCGCAATCTACAGAAGATAGCCTATTTTGGAGACTCCTATTGGCTGCCTGGTGTACTACGAAACTGACTATCTCTTTGCTCCGCGGACTACGATAGGCTGTGTCTGCCGTCCTGTTGATGGTGGCGGGCGTGTCCGTCCACCTAGGCACCTACCTGTTCCCTGCCATCTATAAAGGATGAAGGATGAACCTTACACAGCCCCGGCCCTGCACCCTGGTCCATGAACCGCGTCCTATCGAGGTCCACAAATGAATACTCTATGTGGATATCCCTTCCTTTGGTGACCAATTAATAATCACCCGTAATACCACGTCAACTCCTGCCCCATACTCTCTCTAACGACGTGAAAAACCCCATTTTTTTTTTAAAATTTACCCAGCATTTCCAGGTTTCACTTAACCTTGCATTACTTATACATGCAGTGCTTATACTTGCAACTCACGAGGGTGGCTAGGCATTGATGCAGACTAGCTTTCTATTCAGTACGGCAGGAAGCTCGATCATCCAAGTGTTATATATGCACAACTTCTGTCTTAACACGAAATAACCGCATCCTGCCGCGGGACGCCTCACTCATGCTAATACCTTAATCTATTCGAGGCGTCCCCCCTTGAAGTGGTCAGCAGCTCTCGCTATTGATCCCTCCTCTGGTGCCTTCCGTCTCTCCCATCCGCCTGATTCGCAGCCCCCTCTTCCTGGTGTCTGGATCCTTAGCTGGACCCTTGGTAAGATCTAGGATAAGGTCTTGAACAGTGGGGATTACTAGCTCTTGCAGCCTCAATCTAGCACTAATCTTCCGGCGCCGTCCGCTTCATCTAGCCCGGTGATACCCTCGGGATGGTCAAAGCCGTAACATGCTATTTCTCGTGCTATAGATGCTAATTTCGGTGCCAAGTATGAACCCGACAGTCGTTGCAGGTCGTAATCTCTGTTTTTGAGCACCAGCTGAGGCTTCTTTCTTAGGCTACCACTCTCCGTGCTTGAAGGTTTGTGTCAGTGAGAAACAAGGGTCTTTCCTTTTCATCCTTTAGTGTCCCCGTTGAAGGTTGGCTTTTCATGCAGTGGGCATGCAGAGTTTCGGTCATAAAAGCTATCTACTAGGCTTGGAACGACTGATTTAGACATGGCCCAAAGTCGTATGGGATACTCAACATATCGGGTCCGACTTTTTTGGAAGAACGGCTGCAGCTCCTCAAGATGGACAATTGCGTTATTTCCTAGGTGTTATAGCAGCGGCACAAATTTCGACACTTTGTCACTTGGCTGCTTGTAGCTTTCCTGCTTGATACCGCTCATCAGTGATTTTGAATGCACGCATTACCCTAGGGGTTCCCCTTCTTGCGCCGATTGCTCGTTCTAGGTATAGCTCCCTCATGGTAAATTCCTGATGACTTACTACATGAGACTCGAGAGTCCATACGGCCAGATTGAGAACCTTCAATCTTGCTCCTGTCGAAGATGATTCTGACACAGGCGCAAGGAGGTGACAATCATAAGAGCATAGGTTGATAAGCTGATGAACGCAGGCAATCGTGGAAAGCAGAGACAAGCCCAAGTTTACCCTCCAAATTCACCCGAACCTCGATGACCTGCTTCCTTGTGTATTAGCCCTTGGGATGGGACTCGTATTGCGCTAGGTTCCTGATAATGATACCACTATGGCATCAACTCAAACCTCGTGCTCCTGTATCTATCCTCTGTCATTGTGTACTTCTCCGAAATGTCCACTGCATTTTGCTAAATCACTCACCCAGGCAGCGCTGACAGCACCGTCTCCGTGGTGCGTTTCTGAGCAGTCCTTGGACGGGATCCGATTCCCGTCTCCGTCCCTGGACCTTACCATGAGCGGAAATTTCGAAGTATAATCCTGGCCCAGGCGTTAAATGTCACGCGATAACGCTGTGCAACACCTGGAGCAATATACCCATCGCATTCCGATCATACCTAATTGGATCATCAATGAGATTCTAATAATTTCAGGTTTATATTGCCTGGACTAGGCTCAAAGTACGCCTGGTACGCTAGTCATTTGTGACGATTCTGGTGGCCCTCTATCGAGCTCTCTGCTCGGTAATGTGACTTTCAATCACAAATTTGGTGAAACATTGCTTATCGGGAAGAGCTAATGTGTTGGATGAGCAGACAATCTGATCTGATACAGCCTAGAGTGCTGGTTTTGCGGGCGTCACCGATCTACCCTCCAAGACACCCCGGCTAGCTAGGCCAATGAGAAGCCACTTCTGATACAGCACTGATGCACCAAGAAGGTAATTGGCTGTGACAGGTAACATATGGATGACTACCTGTTGCTTTGGTGGGCGCTTGATCTCCATCGTTCTCTGCTCTATCAGTGAAGTCAACCAGTCATGTCCAAGCGGCTCACAGCATTGCAACCCAACGCGGGCCGATCATCATGGTTCACGCGGCAGTTCCCGCCCTTATCTTACAGCGTCAACGTGACCGTCCTCTGGCCGCAATAACATGACTCTGGCCGCCTCTTCTCGGCACTCGGAGAGTGGAAGCCTATCGGATTCGTCGGATGGAAAATGCCTACTGAGTCGCCATTCACCAGTCTGTCTGTGTTCGGCAGTATTGCTGAAGAGGCGTATATAAGAATAGGAAATAGGTCGATATCGCTGGCCCTGACTCTGAGTCTGGATCCGTCTCATATATTTTATCCATCATTTCCTGTTAAGATAAATACCCCAGGCGCGCGAAACGGCTCGAAGTAACACATTGTTACTCCAACCACCAACTCAAGTCGGACGTTCCCACTATGCGGCATTCAGTTTATTCTTGGCTTACTCTGTCGGCCATGCGCGGTACAATTAGCCCGGTGGAGGCGCTCAATCTCACTGCCCTCTATGGTTCAGGTCTCTCAGACAGTGCGCAAATATTGGATGCATCTGAGCCTGGTTTCATGAATATCACGCCACGATGGACCCAGTACAGGCCGCCAATCTACTACGGCGCTATCGTCCCAGCTACTGAGGCCGACATTCAGCATATCGTGCGCACCTCGGTAGAGCATGATATCCCGTTCCTTGCCACAGGAGGCGGGCATGGCCTCACGACAACCCTGGGACAGTTTAGCGGTATCACGATTGAACTGACCCGGTTCAACACCGTCAAACTAAACAAGGAAACAGGTCAGATAACTCTCGGTGGTGGAACGAGGTACTCTGATATCTACGAGCCCATGTTTAACACGGGGAAGATGATGGGGCTGGGCAACACCCCCTGCATTGGGGCAGTCGGCGCAACGCTAGGGGGTGGAACCGGGATAGGGCAAGGCATTTACGGCCTGGGGCTTGATGCCCTGCTGTCCGTTCGTCTGATCACCGCCACAGGTGACATTGTCGTTGCTTCTAGGACTGAAAACCAAGATCTTTTCTGGGCGATTCGCGGCGCTGGTGCTAGCTTTGGAATTGTTATCTCTGCGACTTTTCAGCTTCATGATGCAGTCAATGGTGGCATTGTCGCACTGACCATGTTCACATACTCACCAGAGCAGAATCGGTCTGTATGGGAAGCACTTCAGTCTTACGATGAAAATATTCCAGACGAACTATCCTTCAATCTTGCTGCGGTAGTAAATGCGACGACAAGAGAGGTACACTAAGCACTCCAAATTTCTTTAATTCAAGTCCACTAGCAATTCCTAACAATTGCCCACCGCATATATAGGCTTTCATCGTTGCCGAATCAGAGTATCACGGTCCACCGGCCGAAGCCGAGCGTTTCCTGCAACCTTTTATAGACATCGGACCCACCTCTGTCCAATCGACGACTTTACCATGGACGCAGATTTACGACACCGTCCATAGCACGAACCAAAGACTTTGCACGCCGGGGCAATATTTGAACGAATACACCATCGCCCTCAAGCGGACAGACGTGGACGCCTTCACGGCTTATTACAATGAGTTGTATGCCCTTTGGGTAAGGGAAGAACGTTACGAAGGGGACTGGATCATCGCGAGGTCTCCCATTCGCGTTATGAGACTGGTTTCTGATGAGGAGACGGTGTTTCCGCATCGTCACGCCATTACCCATCTGTATGATCCTCCACTTCTCCGATTGTCTCTCGTCTCAACCACCTTAGCTCAGAATGACTGACCTGGTTCCTATTCAGCCTCTTCGGCAACTACTACAGCAGCCCGTCACTTGATTCAACCATAAACGCATGGATGCGCAACGTCCGCGCGAGATTCCAAGCCACGAGTGGCTACGACAGGCTCCACGCTTACACAAACTTTGCACAGGGCGACGAAGGACCTGGGGCGTGGTATGGCTCTGCAAATCTGAAGCAGCTTAGGGCGTTGAAGAGTAAGTGGGATCCGGATGGGGCTTTTAATAATTTTAATCCGGTGCTGCCATGACTCAGCTCTGATGTCTTAGTGCGATGTTTGTTGTGTAGTGTAAACTAGGTACCGCAATCAAGCAATTCCAGGGACGGTCAATACTCACTCGATTGTCGTTTGCGCTTTTCTGGGTAAATTGGACGGATAACTTTGCTATGCCCTCCTCACGCTCTGATGGTTGAGTTTGCCCTCTTACAGTAGACGGAGCGTTGTAGCTGATGTTGGAGTTATATGTTGGTGTCTATATACCTCCACATACCCCCACATTCTCACCCAGAAAACGATAATGACTGTAGGATAAATCCCAATGATAAATATATAGACTGACCTATTTGCTCTAGACGTCGAAAATGAACAGCGATGGGGTTAACAAGTCAGAGAGTTAAATCCCTGATTCGGAGGTGTTAAGCAGGGCCTCTGGCTTACATATGAAGCCGCTTAAAATGGACGAGACCATAACCGTTACGGCAGGCCACCCCATGGCGCGTACTAACTATTTATGTCGTCGCGGACAGATATGAGTAAGACTTTTGAGCTCCCTCATTGGCTCGATGGCGGTACAATATTGACGGTAGTAGTTTGCCCATGGCTTATGCCGTAACCCTAAAAAGACTATCGCTATACTCAAACGCACAGGTTAGAGTGTTTGCTTTAGCGAATAACTTCGGCGTTTTTCAGGTCAGGGCTTAAGCCGCTTAATTCAGAACGTAATCATCCTAAGCTTACCGTCAACTACGTATCCCTACTCCACTGTTAGTTGAAGCTCGGTTTCTTTCTTTTTTTCAGCCCCGCAGAATACTCGTCAGTTAGGCCGAAAGGTTCGAAGTCTGCAGAACCTTATTTCAAATTGCAGCTTTCTAGTAGTTCTATTGCTCTTAAGATCGCGCCGCAAATGGCACTTCAAACCGAGAAACATGCAGTTAGAATTAGGACCTAGCCATGCTAAATATTGATACTTACTACAATACAGTTTCTGACGTGAGTTGCCCACTTATTAAAGGTTATGATCTGAACATGGGTCGCGCGTGCATGCCCATAACGGTCTGCGTAATTTGGTGTGGTTAGTGGGGATAGGGCAGAACTCATGGTAGACGAGATACTTCTCCAAATTCATTGAGCAAATGTGCAGCAAAGAGCGTCATATTACGTACTACTTCACTTACCGCCATACTTATCAGATCCATTACATGGTTCTGCTGAGCTCAAGACCTTTATCCAGAAACATTGCAACTATACGAGGCACGTCAGAGCAGGAATCCCGTTGATAGTAATAGAAGTCGTGAGATCCCCACTATACTCCTGCTAAATCAGCAGACTCCAGTGGTCATGAGGATCACTAACTTGTACATAGGTTTTATATGGCGTAGTTTGAATACGAGCTTATGTTATCGCTATTCTTCGTACATGCAAATACTGTACGAGCAATTACTTGTAAAGAAGATTGTATAGGAGACTAAGGCATGGCCGGGGAGTGTTCACAAGCAAACATCAAGGGCTGAGGGTTCGGATCCTAAGTCCCACGTAAGCAAGCTTAATCAGAAGGCCCAACCTTATCTGGTTCTCAAGGTTTATCAATCGACGCTAAAGAGCTGGCGTGGATCAGCGAAACTTGAAAAGCGGCCCTTCTAGAGGTTTCAACCAAGGCGAATTTTTAGACAGTCAAAAAGTATGGCTCCTGTCTCCCGGCGAGCAACCTGCAGCAGGGATAGCTTTGCCAGCTTCATGCTGCGTTGGCATGGATGATCAGCAAATCAGGATTGACCTTGGTTCTAGGGCGATCTTATAATCATCTGAAGGAGATGAGGCACGTGTTTACTGGTCATACTGGCTAGTACACAGGTTATCGAGAGGTGAGAGCAGATAATACAATTCGGTATTTGAGGCAGCATCTAAAGCGGATACTTATCTTCTAGTTGGAGTCTAACCACCTAGTAGATATACAGTCTCTGACGGTATACCTTCATGGGCAGTGTGGTGACCATGTGGCCTTGGGACTGGCGAAGTAGCAAGGTAACAATTATCACGCAGAAGTTATGTGAGCGCTTTTAGGTTCAAATTTGACATCAGAGAGTGATTACCCCGGAGTATTTCATCTTACTCCGCTGCAGTACATCTCCTTAGGTCTAAAAGGCACTCGAGCATAATTCCTCCGTAGTCATCATCTCGCAATCTTCACGGTTTTACTTAGCAGCTTCTTTTCTTATTAACTTACCACTGTATCTCGTCACCGTGAGCACAACCGCCTTCAGAGCAGGATATTATAGCTGCCTTCCGCGTGCTGGTCTCGTCCCTGGTAAAGGGTTTGCAGGTTGCTTAAAACCGATGGTTATTGTCTGTTCAGAATTGGAGCGAGTAAGGTTGTCGTGATCCAATTCGTTAGTCCAGGTTAAACCGCTATTCGCGTGTCGGCAATGGGGTTACCCTTTCTCGTATTGCCTATAATGCACGAACCGCCAAGGGCGTTGGCAACCCTGAGTGGAAATACCGGCCTATGACCCGTTTTCTTGAACGATCATCAAGTGCCTTTTTGTTTTTTGACAGTATATGTATGGACCACCTCAAGATAAGACGAGTAAATTCCTTTATGCTGTCCTCCGGCTCCGGAATTCACCAGCGCCGCAGTTAGGGTTCTTATCAATCGATAGAAGCGCGCATTGGACAGCTCAGCTGACACTAAGAAGAAGCATGGGTATGTCGTATAGGGGCCATCTCCCCTTGAAGAACTGCCTTGTCGCCAAAATTGTAGTTGTAAATGATTCAATGATTGAAAGAAAGGAAGTTGAATGGGAGCCGGTCTCGTTTGATAACCCTAGTACAGCTTGTAAGAATAGTTTGGCTGAGAAAATGCAACCACCTAGTTCTTCCTTTCTGAAGATGCCATGGTTTGTGAATTAGAAGGAATGACGTCTGCATACTTGAAGATTGACTGCACTTAGAGGAATAGGCCAGGGAAATTCACCTATTAGCCGAAAATACCTGTCCGCCGGACTATAGCCCCTCTGAAGATAGTGTAAACGTTACTCCGCATTTTGACGTAACTCTCACCCTGTCTTCAGACTCGAACAGTTCCTGCAGAATACGGGGCGTGGAGCTGCCCCCTAACGTTCGGCATCTGGTCGGAGGGTTTCCGTACAAATTAGAGGTGACGAGATGAACAAGATCCTTAATTAAGGACTTAATAGTAGATCCCTGCGGTGCGCGTTCTCTCAAGACGTCGGTTCTTTTATCTCTATTTAAGCGAGATCTAACCCTATATATCCATCCTACATTGCATTTGTGACTTGCTATATGCGAGTTGGCCGGTGGTACTCCTACCTCAGCTGAAAAGGCCGCCTCTATAGCTACGACAGACTCGTTGGGCTGATTGAAATATTACCTAGTTGATTGTAATCCCGCGGCCGGCTTCCAGAGAGACTGCCTGGACCCTGTTAGGAAGTGGAAAATCCCGACAGCGCCAAGGTGTGGGGTTCGTCAGCCATTGTTACCTTCTACCACGCGCCAATCTCCGCTAAACATAGCTGTATTCACTACTTGGCGTCCTGGGAAACCCTACCTAGGTTTGGCCAATCCTGTAAAAGTTACAAGGAGCCCTGTACCTATAGCCTTTCCATTTTAGCCTAATACATAAGAATAAGTCAGTCTTCGGTGTGAAAAAAGATTAGACGGGCAAAAGTACTTTCTAGGATACCAGGTTAAATTCCAACTGGAACCCTTCTTTGCTACCATACTTAAACTCACCGAGGTAACACGATTTCAGACTTTAAAGTCATTCATGCTATCTTGTTAAAAAGTTCACAAACTCAACTTGAAAGAATATCCTAATGGCACTCGGCAGCGTGGCCTTGAGCCAATCCCTTTTGCTTTTAAGACTCATTACTTGTGTGGGGTTTGCCAGAGCCGACAATCCAATTGTCCAGGACATCTATACTGCAGACCCGGCACCTCTAGTTCACGATGGCCGCGTCTATGTTTTTACTGGACATGATGAAGATAGTTCGACCTGGTATACTATGCGCGACTGGCGTCTTTTCTCGTCGGCAGATATGGTGAACTGGCAACACCACGGTTCGCCGATGGACCTAACAACGTTTTCCTGGGCAGACAACGATGCATGGGCCGGACAGGTTGTTGCTCGCGATGACAAGTTTTACTTCTATGCACCAGTGCATCATAGCACAACTGGTGCCATGGCTATCGGGGTTGGTATCAGTGATAGCATCACTGGCCCATACACTGATGCACTGGGCCATCCTCTAGTCGAAAACGGCGAAATCGACCCTACGGTCTATATCGACGATGATGGTCAAGCCTACCTGTATTGGGGTAATCCTGGTCTGTGGTATGTGGAGCTGAACGAGGATATGATCTCCTACAGCGGGAACATCAGCCAGGTCGAGCTCACCGTAGAAGGATTCGGCAGCCGAGACGACGCGTCTTCCGACAGAGAAACCGCATTTGAGGAGGGGCCCTGGCTCTATAAGCGGGAGGATATCTACTATATGATTTATGCAGCTACATGTTGCTCTGAGAATATTCGATACTCTACGGGCTCTAGTCCTACTGGCCCCTGGACATATCGGGGTATCATCATGCAGTCACAGGGTGCGAGCTTCACCAATCACCCGGGGATCATCGACTATGAGGGACGATCATACTTCTTCTACCACAACGGGGCTCTTCCCGGCGGCAGCGGCTTCACAAGATCTGTGGCTGTCGAAGAATTCACTTACAATGCCGACGGTACCATTCCCGAGTTGAGCATGACAACTGCTGGTCCGGCACAAATCGGAACCCTCGACCCATATCGCCGCCAGGAAGCCGAAACGATTGCGTGGTCTGATGGTATCGAGGTGGAAGCCTGCAGTGAGGGTGGCTTTAATGTCGCCAATATTGACAACGGGGACTATATTAAGGTGGCAGGCGTTGCCTTTGATGAAGGCGCCTCTAGTTTCACTGCTCGAGTTGCATCTGCAGGCAATGGTGGAAATCTCGAGCTGCACCTGGACAGCAAGGATGGACCAGTCGTCGGTATCTGTTCTGATCATCCGACTGGAGGCTGGCAGGTGTGGGAAAATGTGGATTGCCCAGTTAGTAACAGTACATCTACTCACGATCTGTTCCTTGTTTTCACCGGCGACACTACCGGGTATCTGTTCAATTTCGATTGGTGGCAGTTTAGCAGATGACCATCTACGACTGCGGCAGCAGCTGAGGGAGAAACAGATCTTTATAAGTACTAAGCATACTATGGACTTAATGGCTGCAGAGATTCAAAATAAAGCCGCACGTCTGTTTATCATGCTTTGATACAAACCTGTTGCACGCTGAATGGAAACGAATTCACAACGCATTGCAATTAGCTTGACATAAACCTAGTCCATAATTCCAAGTGTTCTCGTTATTTGAAGACAGCTACCATAATCGAGAAAGGTTAGCATGAATGGTATAGTCCAAATCATAGTTGAATGATTGCACTTGTTCATTAGTTCAGGGAGATATTTCAGGATAATGCGCTACACTTACTGCCGGGCTCTCTGAACCCTAGTGAACTACGCAATTACCAAATGACACGGAAAAAAAATTAATGGGAAGGGTTTAAGAGAATGGTGTCCCATTAACTCTCATTGTTCCGAGCCAAGTATGGTGAGACAAACTAAGCCAGCTCAGCCCTATCAGAAGTCGGGGCCCCGGACATGCATTGGAGTTGGGGTAGATGTAGGGTGGGATTTCGACAGGGGCTGTCTCATCCCTTTTAGCCTTCCCAACATATTAAACGAACGCGCCTCGGTTATTACAACGCAATGATTACTCCTGATATCTCTTCTTTGTCGTCGGGAATGCCTTGCTTAGATCTTGTAAACACGAAGGATGGAGATCATAATAGCCATCTGCCTCGTCTTAACCAAGAATTGCCAACCTGAGTTATGTTTTCAGTATAGATCGGCCTACTAGTAAATACAAGATATTAACCGAGATGCACTAACAGCCAAAGCTCTTCACGGGGTCCTTCCGCAGCTGACCAGCATTGCGAGGGGTCTCTCTACAGAATGAACTCGGATCCACTTCACACCTGAAACGTCCTTCACGCCTCCACAGCCCCGATTATAACCCCGGTTCTCGCTGACCCCGCTTGCTCTTAATAGTGATCAACGGGTTGAGACAGTGTGGTAAACGGAGCGGTAGAAAGGTAGATATTTAACCAGAGGCTAAATGCACACAATACTACATTAAATGACAGTTGTACTGACAGACAATCATATAAGGCACCATCGCCAAGCAGCTATACAGAACACATCTGCCCAAATCAACGAAGCAAACTACTCTGGTTTGCAGCTGAAAACCCTTCCTGCCGAGCTGCAACCCCTTAGTGTACCTTCTGGATATTATGCGAATCGACCTTCTCTTTTGGGAGACAATATTGAGCATGGCTCTCCCAGCTGTTGCCGACATCTCGAATCCAATTTTTTGGGCGGATTTCGCGGACATTGATATTATCCGCGTCAATGACACATTCTACTATTCCGCTTCCAATATGCATTATTCCCCGGGCGCCCCGATTCTTCGCTCTTACGATCTATTGAACTGGGAGTTTGCTGGACACTCGATCCCAGAATTAACATTCGGACCGAACTACTACCTTGACGATGGCCAGCAAGCCTATATTAAGGGTACTTGGGCTTCAACATTGCAGTATAGACCAAGCACATCTACCTTTTACTGGATGGGCTGCATTGATGGTACCACGTATATTTACACCGCCCCTGATGTCGGAGGCCCCTGGACAAAAGCATCAACCATCAACACCTGTTACTACGATTGCGGTTTGCTGATTACCAGCGATGACAAGATGTATGTTGCGTATGGCAACAATGGAATTTCAGTTGCCGAACTCTCAGAAGACGGCTTGGGTGAAGTTAGCAACCAATTGGTTTTCCCCAGTGACGATGCTGGCTACCTGGAGGGCTCTCGGTTCTACGAGCGGGATGGAAAATTCTACATATTCACAACACACCCCGCGAATGAGGAGCATGTTCTTATGTCTAACTCCGGGCCCCTCGGCCCCTACGAGCGTCGCTTGCTGATATCTAATGCTGGAACGCCTGTTGATGGAGGGGGGTACCCCCATCAGGGCGGCATCGTCGACACCCCGAACGGGGACTGGTACTACATGGCTTTCGTTGACGTCTACCCCGGCGGGCGCATCCCTGTTCTGGCTCCAATCATATGGAACAGCGACGGATGGCCGTATGTGGAATTGGTGGATGGTGCCTGGAGCGTGACATATGACGCACCTGCTATTAATCCCCCGTCAACCCCTGTTTCATCATTCGAGCCCTACACTGATACTTTTACCGTTGAGAAACTCTCGCCGCAGTGGGAATGGAATCATAACCCGGATAATGCGAAATGGTCCATCGGAGAAGGCGTGACTCTCACCACCGCTTCGCTCACAAATGACCTCTACGCGGCGAAGAATACATTGACTCATCGAATCCTCGGTCCTAAATCTACGGCTACCATCCACCTCAATATTAGCTCCATGGCCAGTGGTGACCGAGCCGGCCTCGCATTGCTTCGTCATCATTCCGCCTGGATTGGAGTCGTCAATGACGGAAGTACAACGCGCATCGCGGTCACAACGGGGCTGGAGATGGACTCTGAATGGAACACGGTTTCCACCGGGACTGAAGTTGCCACGGCTGAATACTCGAACAGCGAAGTATGGCTCCGCGTCGAAGCGGATATATCGCCCGGTGCAGGCAGCGGCCAGTTCTCATTTAGTGGCGACGGTACAACCTTCACAGACCTTGGTGGTTCATACACCTTGAATAATAATTGGGAGTTCTTCATGGGCTACCGCTTCGGAATCTTCAATCATGCGACTACTGAGCTTGGAGGAAGTGTGGTGCTAAAATCGTTTGCTTTGTCTGTGTAGTTGCTGTCTTCGAACTGTGCTCGAGTTTAGTACTCGCGTTGTAACAATGATCCTGCTATAAAACGCATTGGTAGCATCGGTCATGTTGCTGTCCTGCGGATTGTAGTTTAGGTATCGGCTAGCGGCCTAGGACCAGGGATTGTTAGATAGGCAGCAGCGTCATAAAAGTAGTCTCTAAACTGGTTGAAAAAATTGTAAACTTGTCCTATTCATATATTATGTCTAACATGTCTAAATCTCATAAGATTAGAGTAGGGATATAGTAAGACTGCCTGGTGCACTTCTTAAGCTTTTAGCTTGAGATTCATAATAATCACTATTAGTTTAGCGGGTAAAGGAAGTATCATTCACATATATACATCTTTTTACTCCCCAAACATTGCTAACTATGTTAAGGTGATATCCCCACTCCACGCAAAAGTACTATAATTATACAAACGTGTCTACATGAAGTTGGCCTCATTTCTTGACTCTTTTGTAGGACCATGCCTTTTCTGGGAATAAGAACAGGGTAATAACACTATTGAGAGATACTTTCCTCAATTAGGCCTATGATACGAGGTACGATTGACATATTATGGCTTGTTATTTGGCTTTGACTAATGTATGATAAATACACCAGGTCATCAAGATCAAGCTACTATAAGTGAGATGAATGATCGTGGAACTAATTATCTACCATGACCAGCCTTTAAACTAAGTCACAATTCAATAGACACTAGTGGAACTAGACGAGGGACAGGGGTCCAGAACAGTCCAAAATTGAACATATACCCTGTGATCTTTTCGAGAGGTTACTGGCTTCACGGGATGCAGTACCAGGGAACTTGAAAGATATTATGTTGAATCCATGCAGGGAAGATGCCACGCGTTCTAGCGAGGCAGAGGGAGGCAATACTAATTAATAGCTCCTTTAGGAATAGTTGTCAGCATTAGAACTGGCAGAGCTTGAAGATCGAATCGAGATTCAGGCCCACCGTACGTACTAACAAATCACCGGGGTCAACCATTGTAGGCCCGGCTGTCACGGGCGAGTCAGCTGGCGACGACCTGGCCCTGTGACACGTGACCCCAATCCCTCAATTCCCCAATTCCCACGTAACGCGGACGGGCGCATTCACAAAACCACGACGAGGGGAGAACAGGGCCCCCTACTGCTCTAATAACTGATCTCTTACGCTTTGCTCATCGATCATTCCCTCCACCCCATGGAGGTGGATGACTCCCCCCCAGGCGGAGCCCGTCCGGGGACTCCGCTCCTGGGTGAAAACTCTGAACCCCCCTCAGGACCTACCACCCCGACCCCCCTACCCCGGAACTCCCTGAAGAGAAGGGCCTTATTCTCCCCACAGAAGACTCCCACTGCAGCTCCGGTCCCTGTATCCCATTTGCCGCAAGCCCCATCAATCTGCGAGCAGGTCAGCATGGTAGCAGATGACCAGCTAGTCCTTCTTAATGATTGGAAACTAGCAATGACCTCTCTTGCTAAAGCTCTAGATCTAACTGTCTCCTCTCTACAGGGCCGCCCAAGAGACCTGGCCCGGGGGCTTGCAGCCAGATTTGTTTCCCTAGCAAAACAGGACTCCCCTCAGCTGATTCCTCTGATGACAGCAGCTGCACCCCCACAGCCATCCAGGCAGATAGAACAGCCAAACCAACCTCCCACTCCTGAAGCTTGTGAAGGCCCCCTGAAGAGGCAAACCTCGCAGCCTACAACCTGGGCATCCCTGACAGCCCCAAGAGCTGGTCAGGGGAACTGGCAAACTATTGCCCCAGAACACTGTATGCAAGCCAAGCAACCAGCACAACAAAAGCTGAAGTAGCCAAACAAGACTGACCACCACATCTTCCTCTGCCTCCTGGCCTCCTCTAGCCTCTGGGCTATTGGACTACATGGCATCTGGGTTACCCTTGCAGGGAAAGTTCTGGACAGGATTGCACAGGTACAAGTAATATTAATAGGATATGTAATTACTACAACTAAACAAGGCAAGGTCTTTTTACTGTCAGAGAAGGCTGCAAGCCTAGCTGGGGATGGATACTTTGAAATACTAACAGAGTATTACCAGGTTATCATCCCCTGGATCCCGAAACAACTCTGGTCCCTGGATAGATAGATAGATACTATAATTACAGATATCAGCAATGAAGCAGAGCACATTACTGGTATTAAACTACTTATAGCCAAACTCTCAAAGTACCTAGTAGAGAGGGACTCTATTACAGCAGTCATAGCCTTTCCAAAAAGGCTACAACACCCCTTGCAACTCTTTGGCCTGTCTGGCCTATCAAGGCCCACCTGCCCCAAGCAAAGGCCTTTGCAATGCACCTGATGCCACTGCTTCCATGATATACAAGCCTGCTGCTCCAGCAAATACTATATCTCCTACAGATCCTCAAAACAGGAATATAACTGCTATATGCAGTATATTAACTGCTGCGGCCTGCATGCAGTAGACTTCTAAAAATGCCCAGCCAGACTCTATATCCAGAGGAACACTATTACCTGCCTCTCAAAAGATGCTCTAGCTGCTATCTGCAAGGCAGGCCAGCTTGTCTTCTAACAGGAGCAGAAGAAAGCAGAAGAAAGCTCTAAATAATAAACAGATAATACCTATACTACAAACCAGCCTACAAGACAGCTCACCCAGGAGCTCTTAAACCAAACCCTGACCTCCCCTGAACTATGAAAATACTATAAGCTAATATAGGAAGGGGGGGTGCTGTATATGACGTGCTACTCTCCTTTGAAGCAGATATTATTCTTATCCAAGAACCTTGGACAAATACAGCAAAGCACCTAACCAAGACCTACCCACAATATCAGCTATTTAGTCCCCCGACCCGATGGACTGCCAGACCCAGGACTCTAATATATGTATAAAGGGATCTCCCAGCCTATTCCCTCCTAGAACTAATCTTACCAGACATCACCATAATCTATACAGCAGGCCTTACTATTATTAATATCTACCGCCCCCCTAATAACCTAGTTGCCCCTGCTGGTGCTGGCTCAATACTTTTTATACTTTCCATACTCCTAGGATATACACCCCCAGAGAACACCATCCTAGCAGGAGACTTCAATACCCAGCACCTATTCTGGCAGCTAGATACTGAGTCTTATACTGTCACACCTGGCATAACAGGATTATTAGACTGGCTTGATGCCTATGAGCTGGAACTTCGCCTCGAGCCAGGCACCCCCACCTGTGGACCAAACACCCTAGACCTTGTCTTCTCTAACCTACTACTAAGGGCCCTAGTAGAAGACCATCTAAAGACTCCAAGTAACCATGCAACAATTAGAATAATACTGGAACAAGAAGAGCCCCTGCCTATATACAAGCTTAGATCTACCAACTGGGAGAAAGCCAGAGCCCTGGCAAGCCTGCCTGACCCAACCTTACTAATTAACCTACTAGCCAAACAACTGGTCCAGATATCCCAGCTTGCAATACAAGGTATATCAAGATACAATACTTGCAGACTCCCCAGGACCCTATGATAGACTCCAGAACTAACAGACATACTATACCAAACAAGATAGCAATAAAACCCTGACTATAAACAGCTCTGGAAGGCCATTATACAGGCAAAGGCTGAATACTAGAAGCAGCAAATTGAACAAGCCACAGTACCTATAGATATATTTAAACTTGCTAAATAGATATAATATCTAGACCAGCTTACTGCTTCTCCCCTGAATATACAAGGGGCACAGGTTACTACCCTACAGGGCAAGGCAGACACCTTCCTTAATCACCTCTTAGAGAAGGGGGCCCTGCTTCCAAATCAGACAGAAGAAGGACCCCCAAACAAGCCCCTGGGCTTACTACACCTGCCAACAAAAGAGCACTACTGGGCTGCTCTCTGTGCCCCACCCCCATCTGCCCCCAGGGAGGACAGACTTGCCACCACTGCTTAGAGGGAGCTCTGGCCTGTACTAGGGGTATACAATCATACAATTATACTACAGGTATATAGAGGAAGGCTGCTTTCTACTGAGCCTGAAGTCAGCAAAGGTAATAATATTACCAAAACCAGGAAAGAGGGGCTATACCCAACTCAATACCTGGCAGCCAATTAGCCTCCTCTCTACTCTAGGTAAAGGCCTAGAGCGCCTCCTAGCACAGTAGATAGCTGTAAGAGCAATTTAGGCAGATATACTAGCCCCCTGCTACTTCAGGGCCCTGCCAGGATACTCTGCTATTAACCTGGTCCAGGTTCTTGTTTACAGGGTAGAGGAGGCCTTTTAACAGGGAAAAGATGCTTTACTACTCCTACTAGATGTAAAAGGGGTATTTAATGCTGTAATATACCAACAGCTCCTTTCTCACTTACACCTGCAAGGATAGTATAAAGGCTTACTCCAGCTACTTAAGGACTGGCTTACTGGCTGCTCTGTATCTATTTATATTAAAGAAGGCACTGCCACAGTACTAATTAAAGGCAGACTCCCCCAGGGATCCCCCCTATCCCTAATACTCTTCCTGCTATATACAGCAAGAATAGTCTCTACCTTAGAAGGCTCTTTCTACTATGCAGATAATATAGGCATATTATTAACTAGGAATACCCTGGAAGAGAGCTCACAACAACTGGTAGAGGTCTACAAGCAAATTACTGCTCTAGGGACAGAGACAGGCCTCCCTTTCTTAATAGAGAAAACAGAGATATAATACTTCTCTAGAAAGCAGCAGCAGCATCTCCCTATAGTTACTCTACCTGGTATAGGGGAGATTACACCATCTTTATATATACAGTAGTTAGGAGTTCTTCTGGATACAAAGCTTACTTTTAAAGCCCACATTAATTTGGTCTTTAGCCGCGGGAAACAACTTGCCTAGCACCTAAAGAGACTTAGCAATACCCAGTATAGCTGCCCAGTAGCCTCCATGCAGGCAGCAGTTATATAGTATATTCTTCTAACAGCTCTGTACAGGGCAGAAGTCTTCTATACAGGCAAACAATAAAAAGGGATAGTTAACTCCCTGCTTTCTCTCTTCTGCACAGCAGCCCTAGCTATTATCCCAGCCTACAAGACTACCCCTACTGCAGCACTCCTCTGCAAAGCAGACCTACTAGACCCAGAAGCTCTACTCAACAGCATCCTCCAGAGGGCAGCAGTGAGATACATAAGCCTTGATACTAAATACCTAATTGCCTAAATAGCCGCAGAGACTACCGCGGGCAGGCCCAAAACCAGGCTTAAAAGGATCCTACAGCTCCTCCTCAGCCCCCTGCCAGAGCATACTATAATAGAGCTGCCTCTCCCTCTATTATACATGCTCCTAATAGATAACAAAGGCTACAGCCCTGCCCCTTTACAGATTTTAGTATACTTAGATAGCTTACAGACCAGCCAGGGGGCAGGGTATGGCTATGCAATCTACTTTGGCCCTATCCTTGTATCCAAGGGACATGGTCCCGCGGGCCCCAGGACAGAAGTCTATAATACAGAAATTATAGGTGCTGTGGAAGGCCTATGCGCAGTCCTGGGACAACCATATATTGGCTACTCTACCTAGCTAGTTATCCTCCTAGATAACCTAGCTGCAGCCTCCCTGCTAGTAAGCTATAGGCCAACCCCTTACAGACATGGTCTGTCAGAGACCTTTAGCCAACTAGCCGCCCAGTAGATGGAAAGCCCTTTAATCCTAACCATGCAATGGAAGCCCCTTCAGGTCTGCTGGATTCCAGGCCACTCTGGAATTGCTGGGAATGAGCTGGCAGACAAGCTTGCTAAGCTAGGGTCTTCTATATACAGCCCTGACATCCCCCCCTCCCCAGTATACCTATAATAGGAGGCAAAACAGTAGCTCTGTACAGAGATATATACAGCATATGCTAATAAGGTGCCTGAAACCTACAAAGCCCTGAATATCAGACCCTATACAAAAGAAAGCCGCTCCCGCGAGCACAAGCTGCCCTGGTAGGTACTTGGCCGACTCATCGCCGCCTGTACAGGCCACAGAGACTTTACAGCATACTACCAGCGCTTCAACCACTCAGACTACCTGGAGAGCTGCTCTTGTGGTAGGACCAAGACCCCAGTGTACTTCTTCTTCTGCCCATATACCAGAAAGCGCTGGAAAGATAGATGGAGATGTATAAGGGACAGCCTGTTAAAAATAATAGACTGGCTCTTAAGTACAGCTGCTGGGGCTGAAGAATTCAGCTGTATCATGCAAGAATCATCCTTCTTCAAGGATATATGCCCGAACTGGGCCTGCCGGAGTGCTTGATAGTGCGACAGTCCACACATCTACCTGGATAAAGGGTCCGGCCCCTCCCCCCAATCTATAGGTAGTCGAAACGGGCATCTGCCCTCGAAGACCTAGCCAGGGCAGCACTGGGTGCTTCTTCTGCTCATTTCCAACATATATTGTCCATAGTTGCTGCTTCAAACCTGTATCTAGCTAGTTCCTAGGCAGTTTTGTTTAGGTAGCACGTCCAGATGCCCCCTGGGAGGCCGCAGATCACGTGGGCCACGTGATCCGCCGAGTGACGTTAAATAATAAAACAAAACAAACAAACAAAACACACAAACGAAACGAAACGAAACGACAGCCAGGTCGTCGCCAGCTGGCTCCGGCGTCGGCCCGTGACAATGGCGCAGAACCCTTATATATTTGGTCAAAGCAGCTATCTCTGTGTCTGAGGCCCAGGCTATACTTGTAAGAATATGTGATTTAAACGAGGTAGTTAATACCTTTTAGAGCTGCCTTCTGCAGTAATCAAGGTATTCTCTCAAACTACTACGAGTAATCATAGATGTCCTGTCAGTATACATGCATCTTTGACTCTATTGCAGATATACAACACAATCCATGCTTCACATCCTCAGATACTAGACAGGATCAATATCGGCGCATTGGGACTCTATGAAAGACAAGTTTTGTGCCTGCACGAGCGCTGGGTATAGATTTTTCGACATAGATAGCTTGATAAAGCACACCCTGAAGCAGCACCTGGCTAGCCTGGAACCTTCTCTGGAGAATGAGAAGAACTAAATCTATCACCATAGTTCGACAAAACCAGCAATCGCTGCGGTGCCTCCTGAATCGAGGCCACACCGTACCCTGGAATGCTGGATGATGCTCAGCGGAACGGGTATCCCATACAGCAGATTTTGACTTATGTACTAGTTTGCATATATGGTGAATTCTTTAAAGTAGTTCTGCAAGTATGTGTCCTCAATGCTAATTGCTCTCATACATAGTCTTTTTATGTGGCAATTTTACTGCCCAATAATGGGAAATAGATAGCTGCGCTGCGTATTCTGGTTTTCAGCAAAGCTTTGATGTTTTATGTAGCTGATAATCTGCCTGTATGCCGCCTTCGGATCCCAGTTGAAGATTTCTTGCGTGGAAAATTGTCTTCCTTTTGCTTATACTCTTGAATTGGAGCCTGACCTGTAAGGGGCAGAGTACCTAGTTTCTTGCCGAATGGAAATCACACACCGGCTGGGTTGTATAGTGGGTGACTTCGTGATAATCAAGACTTTGTATAACCTTGATGCGATAATCTTGCTTCTAGTGGCTTTCCTCTAGAGACCGTATGTGCAGCATGTGTTTTTCAATTGGCTTTGGTGAGTTATCGTGCTCTGTCAGCCGCTTGCGCTTTCGCATTGGCAGGAAGGCACTGTGCATCTAGCCAGGTACGAGGCTGCTTCACTTATCTGGGGCTATCGACGGCAGCGCAAATCGGTCCTTGTTGAAAAGTACTAGCGATATTGGCACATGTACCAGATTCCGGCTGTAAACAGTGCTTCCCGCGGGCTGCCCTTCCCCATGGTACTGAAAATTTCCTTTCATCGCGATAACCATGTCAATTACAGCGTTGACGTCTGTATAATAGCTTATGTGTTCATATACCTCTGCTGTCTCCACCGCATACCATATTTTCTAACGAAACTGACGGCCACAATACCACATACTGCACTAAAGAGTCCAAGAGCCGTAAAATACCACCCTAATCCTGCTGCGTCCACAAATGGTTGAAGAGTAGTGACTCCTATCGCGGCCAATGCACATCTTGTTATACTTGCACTTGCTGCTGCGGTGCTAGGGTTATCTGGGAAAACATCTATCAACAATGTGTTATAGATCGTGTAGAAGCAAGTGCTCCAGAACCCCTGAATAAACTGCAGAATCAACAGAACTGAAAAGTGCTTTTTATAATTCGCCGTCCAGCCGTAAGCAAGCAGTGTGCATGTCGATATAACTAGGAGATAATAAGTACCGCGGGAGCGTGCCAGTTCAATTGGGAACTGTTGTATGTTATCACCGGAGACACGGTTGATAGGCTGATTATGCTTGCGGGCCGTGACTTTGTAGTTATAGTCCATCATCCTACCGTTGCAGTAGCTGCCGACAATGATACCTATCCCTCTTGGAAGGTAGGCTAGACCTGTTAGTAGCGTATTGAATTGATATATGTCTGTGAAAATATTGGGAACCGTAGCGGCAAGGATATAGTCGACTGCGTAGAACGATCCATTTATCCACAAGCACCAAAAGGCGTCTGGAAAGAAGATAATTCGCAAGGGAGCGGCGAACATTCGAATACTGAAAGGGGCAGAAATTCTCGTTATCAGCCGGTTGAGCGTTCCTGGTTCAGCTCTAACTGCAGCTTCGTATTCTCGATGGTCTTGCTCATTCTCTTCTTTGTTGAGCAATCGCACAGTTCGAATATAACTCCAGCAGCACTGTTGCCATAGAGTCCCCTCCGTTTGGTCACCTCCATTCCCAACGAGATTGCGAGCGGTCTCGGGCAAGAACATTCCGACAATTAGTAATAGAAGAAGTCCAACGATGAATAGCGCCCAGAAGACCCACTCAATATCTCCGCTGAGATATGCAACTAGGCCGCCTATTATGGGACCCAGACACGTTCCCATGTTCAGGGCTATACTAACCCAAGCCATCGTCTTTCCTCTCTCGCTTGATACGCAGACATCGGCAACAATCCCATAGCTTATAGCGAATGCAGCACTGGCACCCAAGCTCTGAAGCGCTCGAAGCAGCAGAAGAAATCCATAGTTATGCTTGTTCAATGCCATGCCAAGATTAGCCAAAGCATAGATAGCAAGTGTAAGAAGGAAGATAGGTCGTCTGCCAACGGTGTCGGAAAGTGGCCCAAACACTGCAGGAGATATGGCTTGAAAAATGACATATATTGTCAACGTCATGTTGATTGCCTGAGGTGATACCCTGAATTGCCCCTCTAGTGTAGGCAGTAGTGGGAAGTAGACTGTTGCGGTAAGAGGAGATGTGATGGTTGCAAAACCCGCAATGATAACAATGAACATCGTGCTACGAGATGTGAATGAAGTGTACGGTCTCGTAGCTGACACGGGAGTCTCTCGTGCTTCCAAGATATTGTTAGGAGTATTCGCAGCGGGTGCCATATCAGTAGAAGGGTTTGCCGAGGACATATTCTGTATTTATTTTATCTCACAAGGGAACAAAACAGCTGTTGCTCGTGACAATCTGGATTTTCCAAGAGTAGATGAGCAGAAAAGGGGGCGTTTCCAGATGAGAGCTGGCGGAGCGAGCAATCTGTAAGTCGCAGCAAAGCAGGCGGGGTAAAACAGAAAACAGGGCTTTGCTTTACAACTCCTAAACAAGCGAATCAGCTGGCCGATTTAGCTTAAGGCGCGTGTATAGCCACCAGAACAACTACTGATTCATAATCTTTCGAGATTCAATGCAACAAGAGGGGATAGTGATATCGCAATACATGCTTTATGCGAAATGAGGATTACAGACTTTCACACCACAGCTCGTAATTCAATACTCCCTATACAGAGCTTCGAACGGGCCTGAATGGAAACCCTCCAGTATAGAACGACCTGACAGGTGCCACGGCTACCTCAGGCTTAACAAGGATTATATATTTACTTTTTTGGAGCATCCACTGGCGCATCCTAGGTGCAAGAGATGGTGATTAGCTACTCCAATGCAACAACTAATGTCAAAAGAGGCGGCAGCCTGATTAGAGCCGTACAGTGATGGGCCGTCAGGGCACATTGAAAACTGTCAGTACGAGCGGCTCAGTTCGCTTTTAATCACAGCCACCTCATCCTCCCTAGGGCAAAGAAGCGTACCATTCTCCAACAGCAAACACTGTTGGAAATATTCTGTCGTTGTCCAGTCGCGTGGCAAAAAGTAATGACGCTCGATGGTATCTTCCGTAACCGAACTCTTAAGGAAAACAGAACAAAGCCACAAATTTTTATCAAGAAAGAAGAACCTTGATCCGGGGAGGATGCCAAGTACCACTTCCACCTGTCTCGCAACATCTGCTGGGACTATTGTTGAGAGCCTCGCAATACTTGAAGTGCTTCCAGGTTTGAGTTGTAAGGCTGAGATATCGACTATGAACAACCTTTCCATGCATGTAATATCTGTTTGATGAATGGTTGCAAACTTGCCATTTTGGTTAAATCTCACACCTTTGAGTTTTGGACAAGTTGCCTCGCTGTGCAGTGATAAACCGTCATATAACGCAGTAGCAATCTCGGAAAAGTCCGACCACCTAAAGCCTGTGATACCATTGTCCGCAAACTTCAGCAAAGTCCCAGGCTGTGCAGGATGGTTTGCCCATATCTGAGTGCTTGTTTGCGCAATTTGTTTCTCGATTATCACACATCCTTCTTCCACTGACCAAATATACGCGCTCAGACCTGAAATAATAAGTAGAAGGGTTGAGTCGTGACTGAAAAGAAGGTCACATATTGCACTGCCGTCCTTCTTTAAAACGGGCTTCGATTGGGGTACAGACTGTACCTGACTCGGGCCGTTGCCGGTGGTTTTGACTTTAGTGAGTTTTCTAATCTCAATGTCTCCTGCGAGGTCTGCACCGGCCACATAGCCTGAATCATTACTCCACGCAAGACAACTGATGCTGACAAAATTGGGAAATTCCAGAATTTTCCCCAGTTCCTCTGACTTTTCATCAAACAGTGTCACAATTCCTTCCTCGTTACCAGCGCAGTACAAGCCGTGCTCTGGGCTGACTCTGATCACAGACACTGCTTCATAAGACACGGTATGGGCTTCGGATATATGCGAAATAGATGTTGATCTTTGATCCTGGCTGGATGTATCACTGAAAGCCTCATCTACCTCAAGGAATCGTAGTAGAGTGTTTGATTGCCACGCGTTTAATAAAGAGCCTCGGATGTCATAGAACCGTCTACTATCCGGAGCAAATGCCAGCTCCCTAACCAGATCACCAGACGAGAGCTGATATATGACCGACATATATTCAAAGCTCCACACTTTGACGGTTCCGTTGCTGCTGCTTGTTACGAATAAACTGCCGTCGGGACTGGCAGCCACCTCATCGGCAGACGAAGAAGCTTCCTGATACTCGTTCGTTGCAGGGTGCCATTTGAATACCGTACCATCTTTGTACAAGCCAATGATGTGACCGGTAACGGGGTTCCAGGTAAATCTATCGACTGGGAACCAAGTAACCTCGGCTGATTCTGGCTTACTCGGTGTGCGCGTCGGTCTCCTACACCTGGCGATACACCGCATCTCATTGAGATCCCACACCGATAGTGGAAAACCCCGGTACGAAACTCCAACCTGACTCGCATCTCCGTTGAATGATACACACCTCGGTGAGTTGACGATAGCTCCACCCACCTCTGATCGCTCGTGGAGTAAGCTTCGACTAAGCATACGCCAACCAGCAGCGAGGTCTTCAAGGTCCAGAGAATATATAACTCGATTTGTGCAGGCAACAAGGACACTCCTATCGGTCTCTCTGAATGTGACAGACAATGCTCTGGTATTAGCAGGATTAACTACAGTGGCCAACAGCTCCCCTGAGGGAACAGACCACAGCCTGGATGTTACTAGGCCGAAGGTGAGCATTTCTGTGCCGTACCGGTTGAAAGACATCGAAGTGACAGCCTCTTGGTGTACAAGAGAACAGACTTGCTTGAAGTGGTTCGCGTCCCAGATTGTTACCCTGCCAGAGCTGGTCAGCACAGCAACATACCGTCCGAAACAACATAGTTTGATGCCTTCCTCCCCACGGGGTAGTGGAATCCGAGCAAGATTGTCATTCCAATCCGTTTGCGAGATTCCCATGATTTTAATATTTGCGAAGTCTTGTTGGTAGAATTGTTCGTAAATGACAGAGCTGGAAGGGCATAGAGGCGGAATCTGGCTATATATGGCTGCAGGGTATATCTTCAACTGCCGGCTGAACTTCCCCACAATCTTCAAGAGATCTGCAGACCATCTTTCAAGAAGCTCCAGATTCGATAATTTGTGCAACAATGGATTTTTTGTCATGTTTGACTTGCGATAAGCTTTAATGGAGTCCGTCACAATCTTGGCTGCCCTGACCAACCGATCCAGCTGGTCGGTAATTGACAGTAAATGGATCCATACGAGCACAGAGGTCGTTCTAAAGAATTGAGATAGATGGTCGATGGTTTGGTCGCTTATTTCGGCTGACTGCTGCAGATGATACATCCACGACGTGGCTGCATACAACAGAAAGGGCTCCGATACTGAAATGGACTCTTGCGCTCTGATGACCTTCTGGCGGATGTCAGGGGCAAGCAATGCCGATAATGTTTGCTCGAAGAGCGAGTAATGGCTTTTTGGTAGTCGTATTGCAATGGGACTCGCCGTAGTTCTTGTCAAGTATTCCCGAGCAGTTTCATGTATAAGCCTGACTTGACCAGAGGGGTCGACCATGACAAACTGTCCACAGACTTGGGAGATCGTTTTCCGCAGATCGATGAATTTCTTGTTCAAGGCCTGGTTCAAAACTTCGGTAGTCATGGGAAAACGGGAGCAAACAACCCATCGAAGGATCATCTGAGCGATCTCCTTGTCTTCAGCACGGGGTGCTGATAAAACCACCCACTCCATGCGTTCGTACAATTGATTCATATCTTTGGGCATGCTTTGCAAGGCCGTCTCGATCCCTTCCTCTGTATGGCAACTGAGGATTTCTTTTACAACCAACCGGACCCAAAGAAAATTCCCTTGTGCCCGGCGCAGAATTGCCTGCATCACAGTGTCTTTCAACTCTTGTTTACCACCCATTTCATGCATCATCCGCTCAAGATAGATTCTAATGTCCAAAGAATTATCGCCAACAGATCCTTTGCCCTCTGCTGACGCGGAGAAAGTCGCAATTTTCTGGTCGGCCGGGAAGATGACAGACTCCCTGCTAGTGAACAATACTTTTAGGGAAGGGATGACCAGCCGTATTCTGGATATGTACTCAAGCACAGTCTTTGCCGATTCTGACTCGTCGACCGCATCGACAATCCAGTACAAAGGATACGGGAAGTCGACACCCGAGGACGCAAATTGAAACAGCTTTCGGAAGACATCCGTGGAGCTCGAGGTCATCACGCTGTGGCCGCCAATAGCTATGTGAAGCAACTTCTCCTTATACACGGGGCTGACGCTTGCCAGCTGCAGCGCCGTTGACCTCAAGAAGAAACTCACAGTTCGTTGGTCAGAGTCCTCCGCTCTGAAGAAGAAATACAAGACGGAATGGCCGCGAGAACGAAGCTCGCGAACAAGGTATGCGCTTAGAACGGATTTACCACTCGCAGGCGGAGCTTTGAACTGCACGATCGGTACCTCTTCTACCTCTTCTTCATTCTTCAGCCAGTTCTTGACGGTAGCGACGTCAAAGATCCAATCACAGGTCCCTTCCAGCCACCAAGAACGCAAAGTCTCGAATTCCTCTTCATGTTTGGGTGTGACCAACAACAGCTTTTCAATCTTTCTCGATTCCTCAGCCATAAGATCATTGATAACCTCTATTCCCTTTGCTTGTAGTTGCGCAATAAATGAGGCCAATGTATTGCGAACACTGGTGTAGTTCGCATCTTGCGGACTCGAGTATTTGCACACTTCATGGTGATCCGCATGGAGCTCCCTTGAAATTTCCTGCTGATATCCCAGTGTTGCAGAATCTCTAATGACTATCATGGTAGAGTGTATCCCAATCCTCGTCGCTAGACTTTCGTAGAATGAAGCGATCAACAATTTGGGTGCAATGTGCCTAAACTGTTCGTTGATGTCTTCAAGGGCAGGGGAGCCACGTTGAAGCTCTGCGATAAAGCTTTTGGAAGATGAAAAACTGGCTTGAAGTAGGTTATTGAGTGTCGCAGCTGAGTCCGCACCACGGTGAGGTGTTGCCAGAAAAATAATTGCCCCGATGGATTGCACAACTTCTTTGTATGTCTCGTCGTTCTGTCCCAAAAGGTACGCTGCCTTAACAACAAGGCCACCCATAGAGTGTGCAACAAAAACTGTTGGCACTTTTCCCAGTCCTAGAGGATTTCCATTGCTATCTTGTCCAAACTTCATATCGTGCAAAAGGCTTTTGGCGAAGTCTGAGATCCTATAGATGCTCTTGACCGCACCCATACCAAAGCTGGCATCATACCCAAAGGATAGAATGCGACAACGCCCAATGCTCTGCTCCTGTTTAAGCCACTTTTCCGGCCAGTATAGTCTTTTGTCCCTATGCTTGCACCATGTCAATATTCGATCACCACCAAGACCATGTACAAAGACAATGTTTACTGGTGCGATTGTCTTCGGTCGGTGAACGACGTGCAGTCCAAACTTTGACTGTGTCTCAGGCGATGGACTACGGCGTCTGGAAGAAGACCTAAACGGTAGCCAGTGACGAGACAAGGTGCGTCGAGTTTGCGTCGATGATAATGTTGAACTTTCATGGACTTCTTCGTTGGCATTGTATATTTCTTTCTTCCAGGCAGGGTCTTGCGAGCTGATCGAGGAATGCGTATCAGGAGATCGAGCTTGTCTTGACGAAAGCTGCTTGAACTGAGGTCAGGTGTCATCAGAGATCATGCTATTCACTTCTAGTCTGGGGCCGTACCATGATTGCGGTCGCCAGTGCAAGATAGCCACATTGATTTTCAACTTGATTTATCGTTCATGGAAAGTCAAACGGGAGAAGGGCGGGAAGGACATTGGAGGCGCCGCGTTTCGCTTTTTTCTATTTTATCTTAGCCTTGCCAGCCTTTCGTTTGAATATGAATCGCTAGCCGTATCACAATTCCAAAATGTATGATGATTGGCTGGCTGTTGCGTAAGCGAGCACGAAGCAAACCAGTCTTACTCCAGCAGCTAAGAAGCACTGCCTCACCCTTCTCAAGAGAGCGCTTAAGACGGCCGATATGTTGGGAAGCCAAGTAAACGGTAGAATATACGTCCTATCCAGTTGTCTAGAGAGTAACTGTGGTATTAGACAAACTCATTTATGTAGGGACTAGCTACTGATGAATGGCCGTACTTCATGTGCGACTACTACAAGGGTAGCAGCCACGGATTAATCTAGATAAGAGTTCCTATTGACACAGCTTGCCGGTTCCTGTGGGAGTTCTCCCATCTACAGATCCCTTGGAATTGAGATACTCCGGGGATACTGGGATCCAGCTTAGACATGATTCCTTACCAAGCCTAGTAGTTTGAGGGTTGGAACCCAATTCATTATCATCCAAAACACTTCAAGTATAGAGAATGTTCACTGTGATACAAAGGCACTGCGTTACATTGACCATAATCACTGCTCATCGTGCATGATTTGTCAACCGCGCATACCGTGCCGAGTATTGTAGGGATTGGGATGTCGATGATAACAAAGGAACGCGATATAAGCTTAATGAATAAAACTCATGTCCTCATGATTTATTCTCTGGTTAATTCCTACTATCTCTATATCTGTAATATACAAGGCCAGCAGGTTCCGGAGGCTAGCAAACTAGCACTTGGGGATCAATACTGCGCTTCTGAACCATCATCACAAACCCAGCTATCAGTACTCTAGTTATCTGGTTTTTGCACTGGCAGGAAACCAAAATATCGCATGACACCCGTCCCCTAACCCAGATTCTAGCTAGAGTTTATGATATCACCCCTCCCGCCCAATCAACTGCAGCCTTTCACCGTTTTCATGTTGACGCCACCAATCCTCTATCGTGATACCCAATGCAAAACCCTAAAATGTGGCTGCCGGACCTTCCGAGCCGGTCGTCTCGCACGTCACCCACAACCGGCGGTCTACCTAACACCAAACGCAATGAACAAGGGAGTCTGTTCACACGAAGCATCTCAGGAAGGCTCGTTAGAAGCCAACTTAGTTTCACGCACGAGGTGTCAGGATATGGGAGCCAGCCTGCGACTCGGTACTCATGATAATTTTCTCCCGCTTCGGTATCCTGGTAGTATTCAGAAAACTGATTATAAAGGAACCATGCAACCTCCAAGATCCTAATTAACTATAAGTTACACTGGCTACGCGCCTGAACCATTTTTATGACTATTTGGGGATGGGCGTAGGCTGATGCGCCAAATGTGGTAAGAGTAATGTTCTGTTTATGGACGAGTTGAGGAAGGGCGGGCTCTGCATGGGTTGTTATCGATATCTATGAATGAGTTCATTGAACGCTGAGACTATAGATCTCCATCCAGGTGTAATAATAGTCCGAGATTGGATAGCATGGAGCACGTTATCGAGTTATGAGGTCACATATCTCAACTGGACCACATACTTAGGTTCCGCTCCTCAGTCACCCCACACTACTTCGGCCTCCGGACCCTTAGGCTTCACCATTCTTCTGATCAATTCTCTCTTTGTCTCCAGATCATTCAGAAGTTCTAATAAGCACCTTTCTTAAGCAGCAAAATGGTAACCCTTTCGCGTGTTTCCCAGGAGTCCTCCTCACACCGTCAACGCCGCGAAATAAGGGACATTTCTGTCCAAACCACTGAGTATGCTGGAGTCTATGGTACAAAGTATGCGGCTGAGGAGCTGCCACTATACGTGATGAATGACAACGGCATGCCGCCGGATGTCGCTGAGCAGATGATCAGGGATGAGTTGAGCTTGGATGGGAATCCGTTATTGAAGTACGTTCAACCCCCTTCTAGGTGGGCATGTGCTTATATGGATGTATTGTAGCATGGCTAGTTTTGTAACGACTTATATGGTATGCGCTTTGTTTCTTGATAGTCAGATAGGATGTGTACCGATATTATAGGAACCGCAAGTCGAAACCCTAATGGCGGCGGCCATGCGCAAGAACTTTATCGATTTCGAGCAGTATCCGCAGAGCGCGCGCATGCAGACGCGGTGCGTAAACATGATCGCTGATTTGTTTAATGCGCCAACAAACCAGGAGTCTAAAGAGGGAACTGAACACGGGGAGTCGGAGGGGGCGGAAGGCGCGATGGGGACGTCGACTGTTGGGTCATCAGAAGCTATCATGCTTGCTCTTCTTGCCATGAAAAAGACATGGCATAAGAAACGGAGTGACGCAGGGAAGGATACCTCGCATCCAAACATTATAATGAATAGCGCGGTACAGGTCTGCTGGGAGAAGGCAGCGCGGTATTTTGATGTAGAGGAACGCTATTGTTATTGCACAGATGACAGATATGTGATCGACCCGGTTCAAGCGGTGGAACTGGTGGATGAAAATACGATTGGCATATGTGCGATTATGGGGACTACCTATACCGGCCACTATGAGGATGTCAAAGCTATTAATGACCTGCTTGTTCAACGAAATATCGACTGTCCGATCCATGTCGACGCCGCGAGCGGAGGGTTCGTGGCGCCCTTTATCTGCCCTGAGCTGGTGTGGGATTTTCGTCTAGAGAAGGTCGTGTCGATCAATGTCTCAGGGCATAAATACGGCCTTGTATTTTTACAACTCTTCCTGAATGAACGAGCGAAAAACTGACACCAGGCTAGGTCTACCCCGGCGTTGGCTGGATCTTCTGGCGATCACCAGAATACCTTCCCAGAGAGCTAGTCTTCAACATCAACTATCTCGGCTCCGAACAGGCGACCTTTACTCTAAATTTCTCTAAAGGCGCCTCGCACATTATCGGCCAATACTACCAGCTCATCCGCCTCGGTCGAAACGGTTACAAAGCCATCATGCAGAATCTAGTCCAGGTATCGCAAAATCTCGCCCGTGGCTTGTCAGACCTAGGTCTCCTTATCCTCAGTGACAACACAGGAAATGGCTCTGGCGGCGTGCCACTAGTCGCATTTCGGCTTCCAGACGATGAAAGTCGGCTGTTCGATGAGTTTGCTGTTTCTGCTGTTCTGCGCCGTAGGGGCTGGGTTGTACCCGCCTACACCATGGCACCAAGGAGCAATAATCTAAAGCTGATGCGCATCGTTGTTCGCGAAGATTTTACGGCCCATCGATGTGGGATTCTGATTCAGGATATCAAAATGGCCATCGAGTGGCTAGAGGAGATGGATGAGACAACAATTCAGCGGTATACCACGTAAGTCTCCACCTCTGCGTTGAGCATCCACAAGCATGCCATCCACTAAGCCTTGAGACTAACATGCGATAGGTATCTCGCCCAGCATGGGACACGTCTTCCGAATGCACACTCTTTCTACAAAGACGAACACTCCCTTCATGGCAAGACTGGCAAAACGCATGCTGTTTGCTGACCGCGTCGAGCCTAGTCTCAGGTCACCAGCGGCTATAGTTGTTCTGCCGTGCATTGGTCGTGTGCTAACTATCTGAGTTTGGCTGAATCCATGTAATCTATTCAGAAATGATCTCTTTCCTCTCTTTCCTCTGGACAGGCCTTGAAGGAACAGCAGAATCCCTCTTCAATCTAAGAAACAGTCAGAATGATCCACTGCAATACTATTCTTCTTCGTGACGCCAACCCCCTGTCAAAGGTCGATCTAAACCCTATATGGGTCAGGTTGCTGTACACTGTCTGAACCCGTGGGTTAGGTGCACGTCAGACTTTCAGCCTGCGTAAATGTTTTGGTAAAGCCGCAGGCTGGCAGAAAAGTATAGAACCTACCATTTAGACAAATCAGCAATTCTACAGGGGATATAGCCTAGATTAGGAGACTTTTGCTATTATGGATTTCGCAGTTAACTTGTATGTTAACTGTCAAACCCTTATGCATTAGCAGGTTTTGGATATATGACCTGATTCTCGACCTGGCCTGCGAGTACGGGCTCTGACCTTGGAACCGTCACAGTTTCATCACAGTCTAAACCGCAGATAACCCGCGCGGTGCAATACCCACCAATGTTTTGCCCAGAACATATATAAAAACGCCCCATAGGTTCGTCATTCATTAGATGGGGTGTATTCTAACTAAACTGCTGGGCGAGATTGCAACAGTATCATGATTATGGCTCTCCATTGTAGGGCCAAGCTCTGATGAACCATACTTGGGTAAATACCTTCAAACAATTCTACTAGCGATTATCTATCTACCTCACCTTAAGTATCCGGTAAGGCTCATCGTGTTGAATTGGATTTCGTCTCTAGTCCAATCTTTGAGGGTATGTGTGCACGAAGAACAAATCATAGCAGAATCAAGCCACAGCTCCCTCTGGGTCCCTTGTATGATTAGCCCTCAGCCATTTTTGGAGTGTTGATCTGTATATTCACGCAGAAGCGCATCCTGTCATTAGAGAACCCTTCCGCCCATCAATCAACACCAACATTATGAAACAAGACTCGAGCTAGCCAATATCGCTTCAATCCAGCCTAAACAGCGCAGTGCCAAAGCCAAACTGATCGTACCCTCCGCTGTTCGATCCATAGTCACCACTTCCTCCTTCAGCACCACCACCATCTTCGACCACCAAGTCTCTGTAGGCCCCTGTCCACGAGGCATTTAAACCCTTGACTCCGTTATAATGTGCATACAACAATTCGGCTATCGGCCGAATTCCCCCCCGCCCACTAGCACTGATTACGTCCGCCGTACCATGGGAGTTTGTATAGCTAGTGAAGGGGACATCGTTGCCAGTGTTGTACTTGAAGGCGTACTCCGCGCTGTTGCTGTCAACCACCCATCACCCAAAATGGCTGAATAAGCCAATACTCACCCAGCAAGAATGCGGTTATCCCCCAACGCAAAAAGATCTTCACCCTGATTGTACGCTTGCTGTGCCAACACGCCAAGGAGCCCAAAATCAAGCAGACTGTGTCCCTGGTCACGACCAGCCTCCTGGCCCTGGCCCAAGGGCTTCCCCGACCCTTCCTCTTCGTGAATGGTCCATATAGCGTTGTTCAGAGCACCCATGCCTTGACCCTCCTTAAAATAGGTGATCGCCTGGTCGATCACAGTTTGGTTGTCGCTGACGACGCCAATAGCATGCAGGCTAGCGAGGTTGCAGATATCCCACTGTAAGATCATCTGATATCAGTTGAATACTTCCAAGTACTTTCCGCGGCAGGTGTATGGAACAAACAAAGAGAAAAAAAAAAAAAAAAGACTAACGATAACGACACAAGAGAGACTCACGTTCGCCCAATAATTATCGATGACCGCATCGTTATGATTCTGCAAGAAATCAACATTCATCGGCAAAAATATCCTCTCTAGCAATTCCACTACACCCTGAAGCCCATCCCACTTCTCGTACCCTCTCAGAATCTCGGCTGCATTTGCCAACTGATACCCATATAACCCAGATGCGAGAAACCGGTCCGAGTTCCCTTCAATAGAATTCAGTGTGCCACTCCACGCATCTAGAATAGTCGCTGTAGCGTCTGCATTTGGCTCCGCCCCGGTGACTTTCCAGTAGACGGCGTTGGTGTATGCGGCGGCAATGTCGCGATACAGACTCGGGTAGTTCTCGGGGTCGCAGCTGGAGCCACGGCAAACCGTTTCGGTGGCTGATGGCGTGTAATCTGGGTCTGCGTGGGCGGCAAGTTTATTCCAGCCTGTCAGCTGGGGCTCGGTCTTGGACGAGATGAAGTCCTGAATGCGCATGAAATCATCCTCTGTGTGAAGGAGACCGGGGTGCGTAATTGCTGCTGCGGAGAGCGCAGCATTGAGAAGGGCATAAAGAGACTTGGACTTCATTTTGATCCGAAAGAGACGTTATCAGTCCAGTACTGTGAACTCAGAGGAAACTATATATTGGATAGTTGACACTTGATTTACCCCAATATCGACTGCGCACCGGCCCCGTAGCATAAACAGCGGAGCGTTTTCTTCTCTTGCAGAGGGAAGAGGTATTCTACACGCTGCCCGCGACTTCTTCCGGCGGGAAAGTAAAATGGAGCATTGACCGGTCACCTCCGTACTGAGAGTCTTACGTAGGCTTAATATAGAATGGTGGAAGCCTCTCCAGTGTTCGCTATCCCTTAATTAGCAGACTGTCGATCCCGGTGGAGACGTAGCCAACAGCAACAGCAGGAGACGCTCAATTGCACAAACAGCATGATGTTCTTCCACATTACCCTGGATAGACCCACTGATAGGCTTACATTCTTGCAGACTATGGTCACCATGAGAAGGATTACCCGAAACATTCGTTGACTGGCATGTCTTCGATCTACTAATTCTGTGTTCTACTTGTAACAACCAAACTAAATAACCGATCAGGAACATAACACTCGGTCCACCTTAACCTCATGGATCGTTATTTGCCGCCTCACAGTATGCCCCGACAGAAATATGAGGCCACGCGATCTCCAGTGAATTGACCGGACATCGCCTGGTTCTAGAAGGTTCTCACCCTCTGTATGTATATATAGCGGGGGAACAGAAGAATAAGAAGATTCAATCGAATCATCAATAAGATAGATGGTCAATTGTTATCTGGCATCCGATCCTTAGTAGGCTACGTTGGTGTAGTTGATACAGTTTCCTCCTGCCCTTCCCCCTTTGAGCATATTTCACAACAAATCTAAACGTCGAATAGACTCTGTGAGATCGTTCAGTGGAGTGCCATGTACGTGATAAGGAGCGGCACGCAATATTTGTAGGGGATACTAAGCCAGTATGTCGATCTCTGTCCTGTTTCGTTTCCTGGGCCACGATACGCGGAGGCCGCGGCGCTTGACGCCATAGGAGTCGTACTCGGATTCGGTGAGCAGCGTGGTCAGCACATTGTTGTAGAAGTAGTAGCTGACCGTGACAGCAAACTTGGGCGTGTTCGCCACAAGTCCAGGGGCGATTGTGGGAGCGGAGGCCAGGCCTTTGAGATCGACGACTCTGTAGCTGGATTTCGAGTATTCGCCGAAGCCGCTACTTAGAAGCTACGATGAGGGGGTAGATGCCGACCCCTATTGTTGCGCCGCATCTGTATATGTCAGGTTTGTCTTATCCAACGAACGAAAAGTGCAGAAGCAAGCACTCATGAGAACAGCGTGGGCATCCATCGTCTCAAGCTCCTAGCGCGTATCCACAGCCCGCGAGGGCGTAACCGTCTCCAGCAGGCATAGGGGCACTGGAATTCCATGTGCCCCGGTGCACGTCGTGCCTGGTGACCCAGTACCAACCTTGGGTCGTGGGATCAAGCTGCGTCATGAAGGAAGCGACTGCGTCGTCAACGGTCGTTCGTTGTATACGACCTACTCGCGTTCGCCCTGTAAAAGGAGCCGTCCTCGAACCCGCATCTAGGGGCGAAGGGATCGCCCTGGACTCTTATTGGGTTGCCAGACTGCTTTCAATGTACCAATTAATGTCATCCAGCCACTGCTGGCCCCAGTTATGAAGCCATGTCGCGAGGCTCTCCGCATCAGCGCAGGCCGTTTCGCTATTCGCCACATTCCTTCTGCCTATACAGTCCGACAATTTGAAGTTGTCTACGTCGTAGCTAACCATAGCGTCAATGGTAGGTAGAGTGAACACCCAGTTCGGCTGTGAGAACAGTGTCCGGGGATGCGGGTCGGCGGAGGGAGGACGACGCCGGCACTGTCCGCGTTCACAAAGGCCAGGTCACCAGCATCGGCTATAGAGAGGCTGTAGGAGAGCGCGACAACTACCCGCAATCCATGGGGTCGCTCTGCAGTGGTGAGCTCATAACACGCCTCTGTATACACTCGCTTGCAGGTCCCGTTTGGTAGATGCGCGGCGAATGCCGCCCAGGGCATCCGACCACGCCAAAACACGCTGGAATCCCTGCGTGGTATAGTTCAAGATATTTGCAGGATCGAGGTCGCTTGCTGCGATGACAACGCTCCACTCCTTTGTTACTAGTGCGCCGAAGACGACGGAGTTATACCTGCCACCTGGAGTAGACTCCCTCGCACCCTCCCATCCGTGATAAGTGAGACATAGGATTATACAGCAGATAAAATGACGTGGTCGTAACCAGCAAGACAGCCCAGAGCCAGACTTTATACCGTCCGACAACGAAGAGATTCCTTGTACTTGCGTCCCGGATATCGAGCCACCGCCCCTTCTTATGAAACAACATATCATATGCAGCAGCAGGACTGTCAGAGCTAAGACAAGTAGTCAACCAGGCATAGAGCTACAGTACCTCGGAGAATGAACACTGGTGGGAGCAATGTGACAAGATTGTTGAAACGCTCAAAATCGCGCGCCCAGTTAGTCACAGACTCTAATTCATCGAAGCCGCCGAGACGAATTTTGGGGAAGGCTTTGGAGTTAAGGAGAAGACGTTGCGAAAATACCCTCTATTGGACCTGATTCGGCTTCCACAAGACATGAGGATACCAAACAGAACCCCGAAGCCAAGGCGTGGACAAACTGTTGACTGGGGGGCACGACTGAAGGGGCGATAGGCAAAATCGACAAGACACCTGAAGCAGGTCGAGAAGGAAATGGATAACTTTCACAAGGACTGGCAAAAAAATTAAGCTGCGATAAGACACAAGGCCGTTTTTGACCTATTCAAGGGCATTGAAGACTCGAAGGTATCTCACCTGAGATTGTTGCAGAGTTATCGGGGATCAGGAAAGATGGATGTAGTTTTCAGCTGTGGAACATGAACATATTTTCAGACTTCTACAAGACAGGAGCTCTAGGCACTTCTGGGTGACCTTTATACAGATCGCACCCTATGAATCCCCAGGCCTGTCATCGCCTCCACCGGCCTCTAGGTGGGAAGATAATAGCATGGGTGTATTCGCATTGATAGGCTAGCCGACGAAATAACAGTCAACCAGGTATTGAGATGTGGTCGAAGTATGACTCTCCAATGATGATCTTGTCAATTCCATGGTTGACCCAGACATAGCGTTCGACTTTTAGGTCAGGGAGAAGAAGACCCATTGGTAGAGCCCTTGAGTGCGGGCTACATAGCAGGTGCGAAGGACCGCAGGCACCGGCGTCGGCGATATCAATTTGACGGAGTCGCCCTATGTTTGGAGACCCCGTATTATACGGTTGTCGATGGTCCGAGGCCCGATGGTGATTTCTCTAAAGAAAGCGCGAGCTTAGAGGGGAGAACGGGGAGATAGTGGATTGCACCTTATCCGAGGTGCAAAAGTACCCTGGCAGGTTTAAGCCGGCGGGTCTGGCTATCAATTGCTTCGGAGAAGGCGAGGAACAGAATAATGCGTGGGTAGTCAGAATATTTGAGCTTGAACAGTGCCCGGTGAATTGAATGGGCTCACCAGATATGTACCTAATACTGAACATAGGCGTCCAAATCAGTGCAGTGCGCAAGAACGTTCTAATCTCCCATTACATTACTTTGCATATCGCGGCGTATTTATCGCGTGAAATAAACAATACAACTGGCGGAACGGCCTGAGCAAGGAAGACCACTAAATTCTAAATTGTAACATACTTACATACAGATACTATAACAAGTTCTTCCCTGTTGGTACAAAATATCCAGATCTGTATCGTTGACTGGTGGGTAGCGACAGCAGGCATGCGATGTTGACACGTCAAGAGTATAGAAAGAGCGTATATTCTATCTGGCTAACCCGTATGCTCAAGAAAACCCAGAGAACGAGAGAGTACTAGCAAGCTCAAAGATACCCACATCCTTCTCGGCGTGTTCCTTTACCAATTCCTCTCTCAGCTTGAGGGCCTCTTCAAGATCTATTTGCGTCGTGGACTCAGCACCATCTCCTTTGATCCAACCGAGCTGCTGGGTGAAACGTTCCAAATAGAGCAAAGCCGGTAGGTCGGATCAACAAGGGACAAAGTGAGAAAATGGCAGTGGCCAGGCTTGGTTTTGTCCTGATGCTGTAATGGGCCTATTTAGTACTGGAAGGTATTGGGGAAAGAGATCAGGCGGCCTGGAGGCATTTTCACCTTCCCAAGCTCTTGTCAGGCCAGAGCATCCTGAATATCCTCAAAACCAAAAAGCTTTGCTATATACTTGACGTCCCATAGTTCATGCTTTATAAACATGTCTATAGAAAGATCACTCTCTTCAGCGTCTGAATCGATGGCGCCAATTCGGTCATATACCCAAGTACGCCCCCCTCTTGTACACCTCTGCCGGAAGCTGATTTGCGGCTCGGACATGTTTTCAGAACCAATCACGCAGATAGAATTCGCGACTATGTATTCATTTGCATTTCCTTCAGTATACTACTCCTTGCCAGGGAAGGATGGCGTCTCAGGCCTACCTTGATGCTGTAGATTCGGACGACAACTTGGAGACCATGTTCTTGAAACTCATCCTGCAATGCGATTGTGTAGAACTGGTAATTATTATAGTCCTCTTCCTTTGGCTTACATCCACTCGTAGGGCTTCAACCAAGGGTTTGCGTCAAAGAATAGTGATAGTTCATAATCAGGCCTGCAAATATGATTGTAGTGTACTAGGCCAATGATTGCTTTCCCGGTTCTTTTCCTGCTTTCCAATCCTTGTAGGAGTACACTGTTCCCAGATCCGAGTGCTCAAAAACAAACGTGTGTCCATACATGGTCAAAGCTGTGTGAAGCAACCCCCAGCAGGCCTTCTAATCCCCTGGGATCTGTTGCATTCTGACCTGGACCCAGTAAATCTCATCCTTAGATTCTGGTTCCTGAAGATACACCTCCACTTGGGCATATATAGCTTCATAATCCTCTGCAGAGAGTTTGCTCTCATCTTCCTTACAAGGCAGTTTTTTCACCTATTCAGGGAACTGGGCTTTCCACGCGGGCGGATCAGCTAGCCCTGAAAACCCGCCCCAACCCGTGGTTTAACAAGTCTAGCTGCTGCGTCCACAATTACCAGCGTAGACCGATCATTTGGCTACCCTTGACTGGCCGACAGTGATTATCAGCTAAGAGAAGCCGCTGGAGAAGCCGCTGGCCTTTGCAACCTTTCTGCTTACTGTAAGCTTCTATTCTCCGGAACGGAGATCCGTATAACAGGTCAGCTTCATTGAGCAGCAGGTCATGGCACCTTCCATACCTAACTCATTTCCACCACAGGTTTGATATACTTGCCTCACAACCTATTGAAGATTCCCACGCATTCTTTGCAACTGGCTTCAGAGCTGAAGCAACATGCAGTCCCGTAATTTCATGCCGCAGTCAACATGCATTAGTGCTACACTAGCGCCCCAAGGCACGAACTACAACAGACCAGGACCGTACTCTGACGATTTAACTCAGGGGCTGATTGAGCAGGCGCAGCCAAAGGGCGAGGCCCTCTTTGTCTCAAATGACCGACATACGGCAACAATTGCCAAGGACAGGTATCCCAACTCCCTCCTTTCGGATACACCACCAACTCACCATGGCGGGAATCACACAAGAACGTGCGCGAGAAATAATCACTGAGATCTTCAACCAATCTGGGGGCTTCTTGACCGATGATGAGCAGCAAGGTGTTCTTGCTAATGTCCTCGGTGCCCCTGTGCGCGAGGCTGCCGCTAGAGCATGGACTTCTGACACGCGCTTCGTTTATGAAATGATCCAGAATGCCGAGGATTGTTCTTATAACTCTGCAAAGTCGAAGAACGCAATACCTTCGTTAAAATTCTATGTGTTTTTGGATCGGATCGTGGTAGACTCCAACGAAGATGGCTTCGAGGAAAGCCATGTTCGCGCTATATGCAGCGCAGGGAAACGGAAAAAGGAAGGAAAACTCGGCGAGAAGGGGATTGGCTTCAAGTCAGTGTTCAAGATCGCATCAAAAGCTCGAATTCAGTCTGGCCCCTTTTGTTTCTCGCTTCGACATCGGGATGGAGAGAATGGTTTGGGGATGATTGCCCCCGTCAACGAAATCCACGAACCGCTTCCAGACGGGGTGCGAACTCGGTTCACTCTTTTCTCTCGCCCGGAAAAGTGTCGAGAAATTCAAGATGAGCTCCTAAGATTGCCGCACACCATCATTGCTTTTCTCTCCAGGCTCCACATGTTGAGCTTCTATTTATCCCGATCAAGTACGTCGTTAATGTTCAGCCGACCCACTATAGAGCCGAGTCTCGTCTGTGTGGAAACCAGACATTCTACAGTAATGGTCCATAGATATATTCCTTTCAGGAGAAAGGTGGCTGGGCTTCCGCCGCGAGAGAGCCGTCCGCTCATCGAGGATGTCGAGGTGGTTTTGGCCTTCCCGCAGGATGGTCGGGCACTCACTACACAGCCTTTCGCTCATTCCTATCGCCCTCTACGTGGAGCAGGGTTAAACTTCCTCATCCAGTCTGATTTTGTCACCCAAGACAATGGGGAAGATCTGGTAGCCTGTCCCTGGAATGATCATATCCTGGATTCTCTCCCTGGAGTGTTTTTTGCCGCGCTTCAAGAGATCTGCTCCATACCCGAGTTCGAGAAAATCTGGCCTCAGTTTCTTCCAGACGACAAGATCAAGGACTCGCCATGGTCCCCTTTCTACGAGAGATTGCTGAGAGATCTGAAGCATATTCCTGTCTTTAAGACAAGGAGAGGGACACTGAAGTCGTTAGAAGACGTCCGATATCTGTTACCAGAACACTGTGATAGTAATGGTGAACCCTTGTTGGAAGATCTGCAAGAAGATATTTATCTTTCTTCCCAGTACGCCGATTACTACGGTCTTCTTGAACCGTTCGGCCTTCAACCTATTTCATCGCGTCAATTACTGGACAGACTGCGACCTTATCTCGAAAACCCGCAGCCACGACTCCTAGTGGACAGGTTCTCCGAGACTTCGATTATTATGAAGCGATTCCATGAGAACTGGCACAGCAAGGTAGCAGGGCTTTTGTTGTCCTGGTTAAATTGTCCTCAGGACGACGTTGTGGCGAAGCAAATTGAGCACCTTCAAATCGTTCCTGTGAACAAGGGATGCAGGTCAATTGTACTAAAGAGCCCCAAGGATAGCGCTATCTACTTTCCACATGACACTAGTGGCAATCTTATTCCGAGCGGCGTTGTGGATGTAGTGCCAGTGCCTGAAGTTGTAGATGTTGCACGGGTACGACTATATACAAGATTAGGTGTCAAAGCTGCAGAGCCTTCATTTGTGATTGAACGGATCTGCGATTGGAATATGAGGGCTGCAGAACGCCCCTCCCTTGAGGAATCGATCTGCAATCTCCGATACGTTTATGCTACCGCTCCAAGCAGAAGCGCGATCAATGCTAAATGCATATTTCTCTATGATAGCGACGGCAAGGAGCTCGAAATGCCGCAATACGGGGCCAGCGAATGGAAGCGGGCAGAAGACCTATACTTCAAGAACAATGACGGTTACGGCATGGATGCAGTTATGCAGGTTCTTCAGCGCCGATGCCCGCCCCTGGTGGACTTACAGTACCCTAAATTTCTGCATCCGGCTTATACAGCTGGTTCCTTATCCAATGATCCATGGATGAAGTGGCTCGAAGGAGTAGGGTCAATCCGACAAGCCCCGAGATTAGAAACCCCAGGTCCAGCTCCTCGGCCGTCCAAGTTATTGCGGCTTGTTGTCAGATACGCTCCCGATATTTTAATCAGCATGCTTAAAGACAACTGGAATGTCTACGCCATGGAACTAGCGAGTGTGTGCCCAAGTACTCTATCAGAAATTATGAATGCCAGTGTGCCTGTCGATTGTGGTACCGAACCTCTCAAAAGAAGCTTCCTAGGGACACATGAAAGAAGAAACCTATGGTCTGGTACATACTTGAAGGACAAGTTCCCCTTCCTGAAGATTCTTTCCAGCAGGGAAAACGATGATCTTAAGGACTGGGAATTTCTGGCCCGATTTGGCGTTGGTACAACTATGGCGGAGTTCTTAGTAGGAAGTGCTAAGAGGCTGTCAATGATGCCTCTTAGCCATGCAAGAGATGGCTTCTTCAAGCTGTACGAGTTGCTAGCTGACAATTATTACGATGGATTTTGGTGAGTCTTAGAGCTGTTATGTCTGGTGTATGCTAATCCTGTCAAAAGGGATAGTCCGACACCTCCAGCCATTGTCTATCTTCCTCAGCCAGACTCAGATGGTAAGCTGGTTAGGCTAGCCGACTGCGTCTGGGATGACAATTTTCCTTGCGGTAATCACGTCTTGGGGTCTTATAAGCAATACCTCCAGAGTCCAAAGGTGAAGCAGATGTTTCAAAGAGTTCTGAGCTGCCGAAATGAGGACTATGCAGCGTTCTTTTCGAAGCTGTCATGGCTTCGAGGACAAAATGGTATTTCTCAAGATTCGGTCTGTCGGATCTACAAGGAAATCGTAGAAGGTTCTTGGAGTGAGCAAGATTGGGAAACCATTCGGTGAATTAACTCAGAGTTTTGAATAAAGTACAGCACTGACATCGCATGCTTAGGGCTAATTTTAGAAGCGGAGACTTTATCTACATTCCCTACGAAGATGCCTGGATCCCATTGACGAAAAATTGTGTGTGGAGTGTCTTCCCATTTACTAATGGACAGTATGCCATACGCCACCTCTATCCTGGTCTGGAAGACCTCTTCGTTGACAGGCTACGCGTAGACGTGCCGGATATATGTTCATACATTGATAAAATCCAGTGTATGATGGCGTCGGACAGCAGCAACAGCGAGATTTTGGTGGTTCTCAAAGAGCTCAGTAGCCTTCGTCCCACCGCACTTGACCTCGAGCCTCTGAAGATGATTAGATTTCTACCTGTTCGAAAGGGGGTCAACAATATCATCTACGCGACAGTGAGCTATCCATTTCTCATCGTCGACGATGATCGTCTCCAAATCGATACCCATGTTCCGGTTCTTAACTTCGCCCCGGAAGATGTATGCTGCTTACGACAATTCTTTTCAGCCCTCGATCTCCAGGAGCGTTATGTATCAAATCAGCTTAGAGAAACAACAGTCATTACAGGCAATGCGGATAAATCAGCTGAGCTTACACATGATTTGCGGCAGAGGGCACAGTTTTTACTTCGGTAAGTATGACGGCATACACTGTTCCGAACACATCACTGATAAGAGCCATATTAAGATGCGCGATCTATTATGGTAGCAGAGTCTCTATCCTTCCTTACGGCAAGGTCGAGGAAATCTTCTCCCAGGCAACAGTGTATACAACCGAGAATATCTCACGGCGCTTTAATTTGGGCGATGGACTAGAAACAGGCAGTTACCGAGGACTATCGCACCTGGAAAAAATTGATGGAAATCTTCAAGTGTTTGTCCCTCGTGATGAAAGTCAACGAGCGATTTGCTACGCAACGGCACTACCTCGAGCACTCGTGCTCTATCTTGGTATAGACGACCGGATGGCATGCGGAACATTTGCTACCGTCCTCCGAGAGCCTGTCGATATTCTAGACGCCGTCCTCAATGAGATGGGCATCATCCATCTCGCAATGGAACAATCCAAAGATCTAGTAATCCGCACAAAGAATCAGGCAGAGTCGGAGGAAATAGGCTTTAATTTAAGCCCCAGCTTGAAGGATGCTCGACCTGTCCGAAAATCCTTGTCAATCAATTTGAAAGCTAGTGAAGCGTACATAGAGGAACAAGATAGTCGTGAGTCGTATCTTTATTGCGCGTCATTGTTGCTAACGCATGGGCCTGTACAGCTTCAGAGAGTCTGACCACCCTGACGGAGAGTTATAATACTGCAAATGAAGATCATGAGTGTATCTCGTCAAACATTATTTTGAGTTACTACGGATCTGAGCCTCAGGACCGATGTCTTACAATCACGGAAGCTGCTTTGAAAAGCGCGGCAGAGGACACCGATACCCGTCAATTGGCTCTTTTACTTGATCATATTGGCACTCAAGGTCAGCCTGTGACAGTTTCGCAAGACGTTCTAGAGGCTGCGGCTGCAAATGAACTCTGTGGGCAATCTATGCTAAGCCTCCTGCTTGAATTTTCAGATTCGCGCGGGCAGATTGGCAAAGAAATAGAAATGGACGCAATTCTGAAGTCTGCAGTAAGGAATGAAGAATGCGGCCGAAAAGTGACGGAGCTACTTCTCCATTACATGAAACTCCAGAAGAAAAAGGTCACAATCACAGGTGCTATCTTGAAAGCAGCAGCGGAAAGTTCCAAATCTAGCAATACTCCATTGAGCATCCTTCTGGAACACGACCATGATCCGGTTACAGAAGACATTGTCGTCGCAGCCGCAATGAACGAAGACTCTGGCTATCAGATAATGAGCTTGCTTTTGGACTACGATTGCGATACTTGGATATCACCAGCTATATTCGAAGCAGCTGCGAGTAACCTTCATCAAGGTCCACAGTTAATGGCCGTTCTGCTTCGTCAGAACGGTGAGAATATCCGGATCACAGAAGATATTATCATAGCAGCAGCGCATAATGATGTGTCAGGTTTGGAAGTTCTGAGCCTCCTTAAACAGCATAATGGTGGCTATCTTCCAGTGACGGAAGCCATCCTGGTTGCAGCTGCAGAAAGCGAGAATTGCCAGGAAACCATAGACTTGTTCGTGGATATTTACAGCTGGGATCTTCCACTTACCAACGACGTCTTAGAAGCTGCTGCAAGAAACCCGGCTTTTGGAAAGGAGAACCTGGCTCAGTTACTGGATCACCTGGCTCATCCTCAAATCACGAAAGAAATCATGATTGCCGCTATTTCCGACAGTGAAAAGGTCAATCTGCTACGTACCGTCTCATATTGCGATACCTTTGCCATCGTTGAGGCAGCGGTTGGGAGTCTAGAATCGTGTCTTCAGGAGACTCTACTTTATGAACTATGCGACGAACTAGGCGACTCAATCATAGATTCAGCCCTTGAAGCAGCTGCCGCAAATCCAGTCAATGGCTTCAAAGCAGTTTCCCTCCTTCTGAAATTTTGCAGCGAGGATCACAAATTCTCCGAAGGTACGTTTCTCGCAGCAGCGAGGAACCCAAGAAGTGGTGAAGATATCCTGGGTCTCCTGCTGAAGCGGCAGCCTGATATCCAGATTACCGCAGAGCTTATCACGGCAGCTACGACTGCAGACAACCGTACACTGGAGCAGCTAATTCGGCACCTCATACAAAAACATCCTTCTACGGCTATCAGCCCTCTGATCCAGATGACAGAGAGCTTCTTAGAAGCAGTAACGGGTAATTGGAATTGTGGCGAAGATGTGCTCCGTCTCCTATTCGAAACCCGAACAGGAAACGACGGCTCTATCCCGATCACGCAAGCAGCCCTCATCAACGCCGCTAGCAATGTTCAATGTGGATTTGAAGTTATAGTTATATTACTTGACCACGGTGGCCCAAATCTCAAAAACTTGATAACAGAGGATGTCATAATAGCAGCGGCAGGAAATTCTTTATGGGGCCTAGAAATTCTAGCCCTTCTTTTAGACCGGGAATACACCATTTCTTTCTCGGTGGATGTATTCAGCGCTGCGGAGCGCAATATATGGTGCGGTGAAGAAATCCTAGCTCTTCTGCTTGAACATCAGGCTTTCGACGCTGAGGATGCGGATGCAGATTCGTCTGACGATGGGGATTTCTGTGAAGACACAGAGGCTGCAGAGCCAGTAAATCTTTATGATTTGGATTCCGATGATGATCTATGATTCAGAGTACAGTTCAGATTGTGATTCTAATATAACCCGTCTACTATCCTTCCAACAGTATTTTCCTTGCAGGTGTTCTTCGTCCTTTTTCATAGCCGCCCCCTCCAAGTCTTAGGCCGCCCCTGCGCCACCAACAAAAAGGACATGGGTTGCTGTGCTCGAATGGTGTGTGGAAATCTAGCGTAGAGGAATTGATATGCCAAAGCAGATGTTCCCTGTAAAGACGATCCGCAATAACATGGGGGCTTTTTGTTTCTGGAATTATAAGAAACGAGCTCTTAAAAGCCGGGATTCGGCCGACTGTTACATTCTCTAATTCCCGGGGAAGATTCAGGTGAAGGTACCTAAGATGATCCTCGACAGAGATTGGTTTCAGTTGGGCCGCGTCTCCTCTACAAGTATTCTCGATGTCGCAACTTGATTATGCAGACTACCTAAAAGCATTCTTATATGAGCCTTGCGAATATCCAATTGGATACCAGTTCCATTGCCCCTTGCTATATTCCGCAAGTCGCATCCGTTCTTAGTAGGGACTGGATGGTGCTGCGAGTATTCTTGTCCACACTGCCAGGGATACGGTCAGCCTTATTTGGAGCTGACCTGGCTTCAGCGCGTGGAAGACGATGAGCCATTCTGAAGAGATGTACGAAATCGATAAGAAGCATCGCCACTGTGTCTGGGGTGCCTGGAGGCATGGGCTTTGGAATTGCGAATGGTCGCCTAAATGGGTAGATAGATGCGTGGTACCATCATATGATCAGTGAGACTGCATCCATTAGCCACCAGATGTACTCGTCTTGCTTTTTGATACCAAGAGAGATATACGCTTTCCCTGTTTTCCCTTCTCAGACAGCCTCACTTTGAGAGATACCTCTTATAATGACGAGGTACGTTTTGCGATACTTATCACATATATTTATAGCATCCAGAATATAAAGTTTGTCCTATTCTTGTTTGGTTCATGGCGCAGTGGACATGCTGGAAGGGTGATCGTCTTTATTAAGGTACGCTTCTACTGCATGCTTGTGAATATTTAAATGTTCTGATAGAAATTTTACTACTTACTTGAAAAGCAGGGCCAAACTATTGATAATAGGAACTCTTTATACTAAAAATATATCAATAAGACAATCCAGTGCTACTCTTACCTGCCTTAGACGCCCAAGTTTTGAAACTTCCTTTATCTGAAGTAGAAAACAAAGTTCGAGGGACCAGGTAGGAAGGCTACTATAACTACCAAGTTGTATAAATAATAATATATATCCAGGCCTTTATAAGATAAGCCCCAGTCTTGGGTCAGGCATAGCTTTCGCTGCTGTATAGGGTGCTATTTAACAATTCTGATCAGCTGTTTTAACCTTTTTTACAAGTAGTCAGGCCTGCTGTAGCATATAGGTTAAGCTGCCTGTTATATAAATCCTTTGAGTAGTCAGGCCTCAGGCCTCTGTAGCAGCTCCATTAGATTTCTTACAGAGTAGATATAAGGTAGCATTCTTTTGAACTACTAAAAGCTATCAAAAGCCCCCGCAGGGCTATCTGAATGCACCCGGAGCGTCCCAGCCTCCAGAGCACTCCCGGAGCGAAGCGCAGATCAGCCAGTGTAGGTAGGCCAGTGTAGGTAGGCCAGTGTAGGTAGGCCAGCGGAGGGCCAGGAAGCTAATACCTCTTATGCCAACGTTAGCCTTAAGTAACCTAAGGGCACAGGAGATAGGTTGAGTGTACTTGCATTGGCAAGTACAGATTTGACTCACAATAAACATCTTTGGAGATACCTGTGCACGATGCAGTATCTCCATGCAATTTGGTGTTTGATATCCCTACTCTGGATCCGACTCCCTGCTGTGGTCCTCAAATTAGTGCTAGAGTCTCGAGCGAGCCGCCCGCTTTTCGAGGAAATAGTGAAGAAGATGGTCTCTCGTCTCCAGGAAATTCAAACTCACCTCCTCCATTTAGCAGCATCGAGAGCGTCTGCTTTCAAATTTCTCTCGCGTTGCTCCATCGTCCTATTCGACAGGCGCCAGTCCCTCATTTGCAACTCCAATTACTTCTTGAAAAGCCTGATATTGTTCATCAGCGTCGGATTGTTTACATGCCAAGGATTTTGGATGGAACAATACAGCTGCCTAGGATAACTTATTTGTGATCAGGATTTATCATTCAAGAGATGTTTAACGAGAGACTAGCATATGAACACGGCCAAAGCCATTCCGCCGCGACAAAGCTACCCATCCCCCTGAAAAGCAAACCAAGAGTTCCCGGAATTTCAGACCTTGGGGTCTATGACTGAAGGAGTATTTCAGGATTCCTGCAGTCATCTCTCCCACATCTTCCCTTCACTGCCTTCGACGCGAGCGGGGTTTCCCTGCGGCCAGGCCAAGCTGGGGTACCGATATTCGGGAGGGATGGAATATCACGTCTTCTATTACCCTGTCTCCACGTTCATTCATCTTATTTGGTTGTTTATTGCACAGGAAAAATTTCAGGACTTTTCATCGAAGTCTTCGAACGGAAAATGGTTTTGAATCCCTGTGATATCGCCACATGTTTCAGCTGCTTCAAGCATTTTGATCTTTATCTCACGAGCCATTTCTTTCGCAGCTTCATATTCATCATTAGGCACCCAACCCAATATGTCCACACCAAGAACATTACGCGTTTGTTCCATCACAGTATCAGCTGCTCTCTGTTGCGTATCCACATGGATAGTGTCATGAATAACTGTGTCTGGATACTCGAGAGGAGGCTTAGTGCATATCCTTTTGTCATGCTCCAAAGAGTCTTCTGTGATAAAATTCGGCCAGTTCTGTATGGCCCGAATCATGTCAGCCCGCAAAGTGGTTGAGTCTCCTTCCCAGGGAGTACCAGCACTGTGAAAAAGGCGTTGGAGCAATATGACCGACTGGTTAAATATAGCATCGTAATGTTCTTCATTCAAGTGCTTGGTAAAATCAGCGTAGAGAAAATGAACCAGCCGTCTCCGAATGGTCTCTCGCACTTGAATTTGCTCAGGTAAGTCAAGCGAGTCATAGTTCGGTGGAAGATTAATCTGAGGCTCAAGGAGCTTCTCTGACTCAGAATCACCATAGTTCTGGAAATGTTTTGGTATCCCAGCCACAATACCATGGGGAAGAATAGCAGAGTGTTGCCAGTCAATCAATCCAATAATTTTATTTGTCTTTGACACGAGTATATTGTTCGGCTGTAAATCAGGATGGCGAATGACTGGCCGATTTAGTGAGCTTCCTGATTTGAAGCCAAGGCATCGCGCCAAAGTCAGATTATCAGACAGATTTTTTATGTGGCTATCTGGCGAAACTTGACAAAAATTATGGATCTCTCTGTAAAGGCGTTCATAAGGAAGACGGGGTTTCGCGTAAGTTTGGGCCCATTTCAGCTCCCGTTCCCCAACCGCGTGAAAGACATCGTGTGATGACAACCCTATGACGGATTATCAAATTCAGTTCTATATGTTGCTAGAGTTGTTCACTTACAAGGGCCCCTGTCGATTTTGAGTACTGCTCTTTCCTCATGCCACCAACTGTAATGCTACAGGTCCCATACAGAACTTATGACTGTTATCTGGCAGAGGGACCACTTCTCCTGAAAGAACATCCTTTCGATAGTATATACTACCGGACGCAGGGAACTTCAACGACATCAATCGCGTCTCCCACTTAACAATCTGTTTCATGATTCTGTGCTGTTCTTTTGGCGTCAGCATAAACCATACATCGCCCAGAGGAGTGCCGTCCAATTTCTCCATAATTATGTACTCAGCACCAACAGGATTCGCCCGTGTTGAGCACCAACAATACACCTCCGGTGTAGTGATCCCATGCAGTCGGAGATAGTCCATAGTGGCCACCTCGCTAGCAACTGCGTAGTGTTCAGGTCCTGTGGAAGGATATGGAATTCTAGCGATAATTTGCTTCCCGTCATTGAACGTCGCTTGGAATAATCGGTTGAACCCGCCTTCTGAAAATTTAAAAAACGAAATGATATCGGAAGTGGAATGTCCGTACGCGGCAGCAATGGCCTTCTTGAGAGCAGGTACACTGAACTCGAGGTAACGTTCCTTCAACCGTAGATGCTCATTATAGCTACAGCCTGTTAGCCTCGAACAGATATATGCTAGAAGTGAAGACGTACATCCATCTTCCGGACGTATACTTAAATAGTTCATCCTCAGAGTTTTGGGCTGACTGACGGACAGACCCCGTTATTTTCCTGAACTGTTGGATCTGGTACGGACGGATGGGCAAAGAACGACCGAGGAATGAACGGAGGATGTTGCGAAATTGCATGTTCTAGTAGAGAAATATCCAATCCTACATGGGGCATTTTGAAAGAAAATGAAAAAAATGACAGCTTCAGAAGTATTAGGAAAGAACGCCAGGGCACGGCTCTGGCAAAACGTATTTCCTTATGAGTGTACTTTAATATATCCTGAGTATGCAATTCCAGGGGGCCTGTACTACCTGATATTTTAATAATTGGGCAAGCAACGGCAACTTATTTATCAACAAAGAACAATCTATAGCAGCTGCAATGAAAACAAAAAGGGTTGGACACATCATGGGTGTATATTGAATTCTGCCTGCAAAGTGGGCATACGAAGGGTGAAGGTCATACATATAGCTATGTTTGAATCCACTCCTTCTGAGATGGTGTTGCCACATGGTGCATCATTCCTGTGGAGAAGCTGTATATACATGACGACCTTTGACGATGGATGATATCCCGT